>NC_141626.1:4302369-4628203 GCF_047967505.1 Dipteris shenzhenensis
AGTTTGAACTAAATGAGTAGGCTACTCACTTCATTATAGTTAATGATTACATAGAGGTCATAGAATGCATTCATAGATGAAAACATATAAAGTTGAGAAAATAGAATGTACAGAGAGCAGAAAACATATAATGCACACAAAGTTGAGAACATAGAATGCATTCAACAAAACTTGCACAAAGAGATGGCATGAAGAGAAAGTGCAACAAAAGGCAAGTGCTTCTTTTGGGAAGGGTAGTGGATAGATGAAGATTTGCCTCCTGACATTAAAAGCCATATAGAAAGACTTGGCTATCCTCATTGCAAGTTCATGAAACCTATTGATCTTTTGACATATCTTCAACTCAAAGTGCTCAAGTTGTTAAGGATTAAGGGCTTGCAAAAGATTCAGCGACTCTCATATGGGTCACACCCATCATGAGATCGAGTTTCCTATTTGGGACTAATTGCTGATGCATGACTCTGTGTGGGAAAAGGATTTGTGAGGTATGATCATTGCCATTCTATGTTTGAGTGCTGATGTTTCGTGTGATCGATTATTGTAGCCACTTTCTTCCCCATCTACAAGATTATGTAATTTCTCTTACTAGGTCCAAGGTTTTGTTTTTTTAGTGAACTCATTATGAGCAAACAAGTTTCATCACAATGTAGATCAGTAGAAGGATTGCAAGGAATCTCTCCCTTGCGTTGGCTTCCCAAACAATTTTGAGAGCAACAAAGATGGTTTGGGAAACAAAGAAACATCTTAGACATCTTAAATTAAGATGAGGTTACCTCACCTACAAGTACTACCATTTTTGGCATGCGAGCTTAGAGAAACCATGTTTTGAAGCAACATTAGGGGACTTTGTTGTGGTTGTTGGCAAGTGTCTCTCAAGGATGTAGGGTTGCAATCTTTTTATGGCTTTAGGATATTTCTACAAGCAACACTGATGGACGCTATTGTGGTTGTTGCCAAGCAAACTGAAGAGCTTTTAGGGATGTTTGACTAGAATTTTTTACATCATTATGGGATAATGTAAATTAATGAGTCTTTAGATAGTCAAAATATTCAAGGCATACTTTGCTTTTACAATATAGAATTGAACATTTATATGGCTTCATTGTGCCCTTTGCTTTTCCAATATAGAATTGAATATTTATATGGCTTCATTGCTTCATCATAAGAGGTGAGGATTCTTCATATGCTTCTTCAATGCACTAGAATAGAGAGCCTTAACTATGTTTGGTTTTTGAATGTGGACTTACATTTGCTTCTTTTTTTTAAAACCATTATGATAATGCTTGACACCAAGGGAAAGATTTTGTACAATCGTACTAGCCCGGTGTTCTTTATAAGTGAGGAGGTGAGTAGTATGGCAACTTTTTCTTTTATATCTCCAATGGGTCGAGCCATGTGGTGCTCCCTCATTGCAACCTTGGCGATGTGCCTTGCACAACATGTAATGTGACACGCACTTCTCCCCACAACTTGGAGCGAGCTTTAACTAAAATGGAAAGTAAAAGATTGGATGTCTCAACTTTGAACCAAAGAGACAAAGTGGTTGTGTTGAATAATGTTTTTCACTTTTCTTGAAGTCTTCATTGCCAACTTCTACTCACAGACATGGGAACTCCTTTGCAAAACAACTCTCCATTAACACAAAATGCCTTGAACCCATCATCCCCTCCCAACCTTATATATATATATATATAACTTCTTGAAGTCTTCATTGCCAACTTTATATACATATACATATATATATATATATATATATATAACTTCTTGACGTCTTCATTGCCAACTTCTACTCTCAGACATGGAAACTCATTTGCAAAACAACTCTCCATTAACACGAAATGCCTTGAACCCATCATCCCCTCCTAACCTTATAATATATATATATATATATATATGCATGTTGTAACTCATGCATTTGCTTTTGCACCTCCTCTTGCTTCCATCCCTTCAACCTACTCTTGATTTCCTGGCATGGTCGCTAGGAAGCACCATTGTGCCTAGCAACCCTTAGGTTGTCCACACCACACACACACACACACACACACACACACACAGAGCTTTTGAGAAGAGAACACACGATGAACATACCTTCTAGGAAGGAGAGGGTACCATGTAGTCACGTAATCATATCTTCTAGGGTCTTCATATTTCTTAAAATTAAGATTTTTGTAGGATCCCACCTTGAGACCCAACGACGGAGCAAGTCTTCAACCCGTCATAGACAAGTCATGCTACTTGTGTTTGTAAGAGAGGAGACTTCCACACGTTTCTAAACCCACCTCGAGAATCACAAGATGTACTATCAACAACCTTCTTTTCTCACTCAATCTAGAAATTCCCAAGCCATCATCACTTGCCAAATTTGGCAATCCTTGGCATATTCCATAGCCTATCAAGTTCTTGGGCAGCTCCAACAATTTATCCATTGGACCTTCCAAGTGGAAGGGCTGATGTCTCCTCACATTCCCCATTACAAGATTAAATTTTATCTTAAGTAGTCACATCTAGCCACTTGTTCAAACCCCCCCTTTGTATAAAAGGGTTGACAAAAAGCTAGCCCCTAATCTTGCACTTTGTTGGTTGGCAATTGTGCCATTCCATGTGACATCTACCTGTCGCTCATGCCACATCACCTACCACCCACTCCATGTCATGCATCAGTTGCCTCGCTTCGACCCTCCACATAAGGGAATAAGCTGAAGTTATATAAGCATTCTGAGGAAGAAACTGTCTAAAATCCGAGGAGCGATCATCAAAACTTGCTCCACATCACATGCCGCATGTATGAAAGTGCTTGAAATTTAACTCTCGACGACGATTGGCAACTAATTTTAGATTTGGGCACTCTCACCTAGGATGCCCTGCCTAGCCCATTCCTCACTAAGATAGACATGCCAAAATAATACATTCATGGACTTACAAAATCGTCTTCCTCTCATCACCTTTTGTTGGAAATTGGAAAAATGCTAGCACTTTTCACAATTATCACCTTTTGTTGGAACTTGGAGAAATGCTAGCGCACGTGAAAAATGCTGGCCATAGGTTTACAATGATATTGTGAATGAGCCCACAAGCTCACTCATGCATGCCCCTGATCTTAAAAGGAGGCGTGTGCTGCAACCTGCTACGAGTACGATCCGAAAAGTAAGCTGCATCCCATTTATAAATCGGTCTTAGATACGGACGTATATATGTATGAAAGAATGTACGCGTCATTCCTGAATCCTTACTACTTTCAGCCCTTTGAAGTTTGGCTTGTCCTTGGTTTCCCAAAGTCCTCATCCCGATTCCCACTGCCTCCGTCGGAGAAACGAGTGACCCCATGCTCCCGTGTAGCTAAATCTTGCTTCAAGGCATCAGATCGCAATCGTGGTACGGCCCTCTTACTCATGGACGCGCAGTTTCGAGAACGAGAGAAACTTGGTACATTCTTTATCTAGACAACTTGCAAACTTTGTGTGAGCAGCTAGACCTGCCAGAGAAACAAGCAAAGATCGCCCTTGAAGTTAAAGCTGTACAACCTTCGCGGTACGTTTTTCGAAGCTTGTAACCTTGGAGACTCTAATAATAACTTCATGGCTGAAGCTTCAGAATCTGCCCCATCCCACCAGACCATGATATATGCCGCTGTCCAGTGCACCTTACTTCAAAACAGCGAGAGCAAGCCCGCACTTTAAACACACAGTCGAGTCTTGCCAGATTTGCAGTTGCAGAACCACCAAAGACTTATACCGACGGGCTTTCGAGCTGTGTTCGGGGAAGCATGCTCCATTGCTAGGTCCAGCAATGACCGAGCTTGAATACCGCATGGAAGGTTTCAACGTGAAAAATGCTTGCCAGCTGCTGCAAAGGGTGCTCACAGGAAAAAGCTATCTCATAATTCTAGATTCACGAGGCTATCTGGAAACAGTTGTTAGTGACCACTAGGACCGAGTCAGTGCATTCCATAGGAGAGCCTGGCGAGGCGGCGATAAGGGACAAGGAATTCTCGAGTATCTCCTCAGATTTGTTTGAATTCCCTTCAAATCATCTGCTGCCAAGCATAATACGGGATTGAGCGCCTCTCTGCATATCATGCTTCTCCGTTTGTAATATTCTCTACAGCTGTAGTGGCCTTCATTTTGCATACCAAGTACGTATAAGGATCCAGACGCTGATTCTGACTGCTTTGAGTGACCACAGGCTTATGGGAAGAGTAGCTTCATCCGTGTGGCTACCACCCTCTCAATCTCCGTGATTGGAGAATCGCTAAGCGGCGAGAACTTGTCTACGTATGCTGCAAAGGCTACCCTGCCAGCTACCCACCGGCTGCGCTAGACAGTGCTTCGCAGAGCCTTAAGTAAAGACGCTAGTGACCTGTTCACGTCCTTTGCATGGTTTTTGTGGAAGTCATCAAGCTAGTCAAGGAGTCCCTGGCAGACTCCAGACTTTGTTATTGGTTGCATGCATTGAAAATACTTAAATTCTGAGAGCTTTCTGCAGGAGATACGGTAGATTATTTGAAAGCAGCACTCATATCCGGTAGTTAGACGTGGAGATTCAAAACCTCATGTCATCCGTAAACGTTCACCTTTGGATGAGACGTCCAGCGCAGCCCAAGCAGAGGCGATCATCAGCACCTACGACGACAGGGACTCATCGATAATAATAACGGAGAGAATGTGAAGCACCATTGCTCGATACATAGCAAATGACTACGCCCCAAATGATTATAATAGCCTAGGAAATAATTTGCTGAACACAGGTGCCGGACAGGAGGCGCTGAGCTCATTGTTTGTGGGTTGCAAATAAGGCGGAGTTGACAAATTCATCTATGAAGCCCTTAGTCTTGTATGAACTTAGTAAGATTGAGGACACAAGGAGTTACACATACTCTCTTGCACGATACACCTATTAAAAACCTTCTGGTATTTTAGTGCGTAGGCTTGGCCATGGATACCTTGGAAAGGTTGCCTGAGCTGGGATGGGAAGCAGTCGTAGAGGAGATATTTGAGACTGGCTTATGGGGGAAATTAGCCAACTGCAAGAAGGATCAACTCGGACTCTTTGTGACCGAGACGGAAGGGGTCGATCATAAAAGACGGATTCTTCCAACTACAAAGTGATCAATCAATGAATGAGGACGATGAGCAAGAAAGTTTGTCGGAGCTACGCCAGATGATCAGGAATGCATCCGTAAATCTTCTGTACTTACAGCTGGGCATAGGAGAAGGGAAGGAGAAATTGTCAGGAGTATATCCAACCTAAATGAGAGGAAGAAGACAATGATAAATTGTCACTCCAGCAAGAATTGTCTGTAGTCAGAGCTACAATTAGGGGGGCTGAGGGGAGCTCCAGCAGGAGCATGGCAGGATATAATCAGATTTACACAGTAGCACAGAGCGTGATGCATGAACAAGTCCTTACACAAAATCCTGCGAGCGAGAGCTAGCTGCTGATTGATTGTGGGAGATCGATTACCATCCTGCATGCCCAGGTGTGCAGGAGCGAGGTGAAGCATCGGACCACTTGATGTGCAGGGGTGCATTGATAAACATGTAGATGAGATTTCATGCAAACTGTTCGAAGTCCTGAATTCCATCCTAAATGGCAGCAGGCAGCAGAAGTAAGAATAGAGAAGGGCGGAACTGAGATGCTACTTAAAGGTGCCGTAGTGCATCAATAAACATGGAGATGAGATTTCATGCAAACTGTTCGAGGTCCTGAATTCCATCCTACATGGTAGAAGGCAGCAGAAGTAAGAATAGAGAAGGGTAGAACTGAGATGCTACTTAAACTCACTATGTCTCCACACATTGTGCTCACGCCCCTATATGTCAAACGTGAAACTCAAATGCCTCCATGGGGAGGGAGTTGACGTCTAGCCTTGTTCCCTAGTTTGCATTCTGGTTCCAGTGCAAATTTGGCACCTCTATAGCCAAAACTGAGCACCTACAAACTATGGAACAGACAAGCTTGGGGCTGATTTCATGTGGAGGAATGAAGTCCGCTTTGCCTCAGGTTTGCACAGGCACTTCCAGATCAACTAATGTTGAGCACTGCACTTAGATTTGCTGTATATGATGCTTGTGATGGTAACTTCATCATTCAGCAGTAGCTCAGACATGAATTAACGTAAGAAACAGCATTTTAACTAGCAATCAAGGTAACAAAACATCACTCCATCATGCATAGCAGAAACTATGTGCTATGACATCCCCCCCCCAAACTAATAGTAGGTGCAGACAAGAATATCCATTTTTAAGCCACTCTTTTGCAAACTATCGTAGACCAAAATACCCATTACACTGCCCAAAAGTTGTAAAGAGCATTTTGTGGAATTTAACCTCAATGATAAGACAAACAATAGTAGAAAGACTCTATTTATTACCTGTCAAGTTATTGCAACAAAATGAGAAGCAAGAAGACACTGCGCAATCAGTTAAATCTGAGCCAAAGCATTAAAATCAAGAGCCATTACAAAAAACATTGTCCAAATTTCAATTGCATGGGTTTAAACGTGGAAGCCCACCAAGGATATTAACATGGCCAATTCAGGCAATCCGATAGCAAGGCTACATTATCTTCACCTTCTGATCCTCCAGGGTCTCAACCATTTCGATTTTCTGCTTCAAATACTTGCCTTGAATTGTGGGAAAGCAGTTCCTGCAAATAAGCTACTTCAAAACATCTACGACTAGCAGAAACTGTTTGAACATCACCTACCGCATTCTAACATCATGGGTTTTCTAGTTCATAACCCAAATAATGTTGAGCATGCTTGTGATGGTAAAATTGTCGGTTTTTATCATTCAGCACAAACGTTAAATTTTGCTACAGCCCAGTACCTGAGATGTGAATGACCATAAGAAACAGTAGTTCGCAATCGAGATAACGAAACATCAACTCCACATGCATAGCAGAAACTATCTGCTATGGCATCCCCCCTCCAACTAATAGTAGGGGCAGACAAAAACTTCTTAAGCCACTCTTTTGCCCACTATCATAGACCGATATACCCGACACATTACGCAGCCTAAAAGTTGTAAAGAGCATTTTATGCACTTCAACCTGAATGATAAGACACACAATGGCAAAAAAGACTCCATTTATTACCCATCAGGTTTTGCAACAAGATTAGAAGCAAGAAGACCCTAAGCAATCATTTAAATCCGAGCCAAAGCATTAAAATCAAAGGCCATTACAAAAAACATTTGTCCAAATTTAAATTGCATGGATAGCAAGACTTACCTTCTGCTCCTCCAGGGTCTCAACCGTTTTGATTATCTACTTTATATACTTGCATTGAATTGGGAAAGCACCCTTGAAGGTTCCTGCAAATAAGCTACTTTGAAGTGTCTACAATTAGCAGAAACTATTTGATAAGCCGAAACATCACCCACTAGATTCTAGCATCATGGGTTTCCAAGTTCGAATGTTGAGCATTGCACTTAGATTTGCTGTATATGATGCTTGTGATGTTAAAATTGTCAGTTTTTCATCATTCAGCATCCTGTAGCTAAGACGTGACTAAACATAAGAAACAGCATATGAGCTAGAGGTGGCACCAAATACTTAAGGTGGGGGGAAAGTGTTCTCCATGAGTTGTCTGGTGGGTGTTAGTGCCTCACACAGAAAAAACCGGCATTGAAACAAACTAGAGCAATCAAGGTAACAAAACATCAACTCCATCATGCATAGCAGAAACCTCTCAAACTAATAGTAGTTGCAGATAAAAGCATATCCGTTTATTAAGCCAGATTTCCAACACATTACGCTGCCTAAAAATTGTTAAGAGCACTTAATGGACCTTAAAGATAAGACAAAGAATAACAGAAAGACTATATATTTCCCGTCAAGTTTTGCAACAAGAAGAGAAGCAAGAAGACACTAAGCAACCATCTAAATCTGAGAGAAGCATTAAAACCAAAAGTCATTACAAAAAACATTGTCCAAATTTCAATTGCACCACTTTAATCATGGAAGCCTGCCAAGAATATTGACATGGCCAATGCAGGCAATCCAGTAGCAAGGCTACATTATCTTTACCATCTGCTCCTCCAGGATCTCAACCATTTCACACTGTCTACTTTCAATATTTGCCTTGAATTGTGGGAAAGCAGCAAAGAACGTTCCTGCAAATAAGCTACTTCAAAACATCTACGATTAGAAGAAACTATTTGATAAGCTGAAACATCACCTACTGCATTCTAGCATCATGACTTTTCCAGTTAAGGAAACTGACTGTCCTAAGACTGTTGGTTTAGCTCATCGTCAGCAGATGTGTCCTTGCTGTGTGCTTGAGACAGTTGGGCCACCTTGCCTTTAGCATCTGCTGCCAACCTCCCAGCTGGCCCTGCAACTGTTCTCTCCACATCCATATCTTCCTGTCCTGCACCCAGATGCATCTCCCTGGTTACTGTATCTGTGATCATTGGATCTTCCAGCCCTGCACCGACTTGCTCATGCTCACTAATCACCCGCTCTGTGGTCATTGGTTCTGACTGCCCTCCACCTCCATGCTCCTGCTCTCCAGCAACAGAACCTGTGAATGCATGAGCTGCGTGGCCTCCATCCCCTACGCCCACTTGATCCTGCCTTGTAGCTGACGGACGACGTCCCAGCCCTGCACACACTTGCTCCAGATCTTCTGCCACCAGGTCTGCCTGTTGTGCACTCTTTTCCTCATCTCTAGCTACAGGATCTGCCTGCCCAGAACCCTCTTGTCCCAGCTCTGTTGATGAAGGTATCTGAGTCTTTTTAAAAGGAGTACTCTCGGTTGTCACTGCATTGGATCGGGCATCAGTTGGTAGCATTTTTGGTTCTATAATTGAAGCAGGAGATGACCGTGTTACTGAACCAACAACTGGATTGGGTCGTATGAAGGTGGCAAGAGCCGTGCGCTGATCTCGAGTTGTAGCAGTCACTTTAGGAGCAACATCAATAATATTGGACAAAGGAACTGACAAACCCGGTTCAAACACCAGACCTCTAAGAACAGTAGGGGAGTCTCCAACTCTGACTGTAAGAAGATATCCAGCATCAAAAGACCCATCCACTATTCCGTGAACTTTTTTCCCGATAAAGCTGTTTTCTGATTCTCCAGGACAGCCATCACTTTTCCTTCGCTTAGGCTTTTTGGCCTTGTTGTCTGCCTTTTGTAGCATGGCATCCTTCTCCTTATTCATCAGATTAAACTGGCACTTCAGAGTCAATCTTGATCTCTCATTCAAGCTCACAGATTCAAGTCTTAATTTTTCCTGATTTATAACAGTAAGATTGACAGAAATGAGATGTATCAGTGTAGCAAATTCAACCACTATGGCTTGCAATGGGCATTTACAGTATATATCTCCTTGACTCGAGAAAGTTTCCAGAGACACTGTAAGAAGGGCAGCAAAGATGGTAGAGGAATAACACCAATACGAGCAACCCACAGTATCTCCTGAACTCATAAAATTTTCAGAAAATTTACACAGGGGCCAGCAAAAGACCGAGTGTAAACAATCCAAACAACACCTTACATTTGACACATGTATCATAGTCCAATTATATCGGAAATTCAGAGAGTTTTCTGAACTTTGCTAGCCCATTCAGATTCAACCACTTGCACCAAAGAAACTCAGGTGATGAGATATGCATGCAAACAAGTACATCACTCGAGAGATCTAGACTATATGACATACTTTGCATTGTCAACCATGCACCAAAGATGAGAATCAGGAAAGCAATCACAAAAGTAGCAGTAAATGAGCAATCATAGACTTCAGGAAATTATGTTACAGCACATTGGCTACAAAAACGACATCCACTTTGTCAAGATTTCCTAGGTGTTTCTTTAGTTGAATTCATTCAAGCTACATGATTGTACATGATAAGTTCAGAACTATCTCAGGATTCAAAAGTCTTACCTGGGCTGCAAAGTTTTCAATGGGAGGGGACATCTTTATACTGAGATTTCAAAATCAATGTGCAACTATGATACTAATAGAGATTTTGCAGCCCATAAAGTTTTCTGAAGTTTTGAGTTCTAGACAGCTTTGTGAGCACAGGTTTCTGAGCTCAAAACGATAAAATACTTTCAAAACCTCTCATCAAGATGCGTCTCACTGCATTCAGGACAGGAAGGACTAAAATCAGAATTTTCCTGTTTGAATAAGATCATTCTCACCAACAGCAATTTCAGTAAAGAGGTGCTGCCTGGACCCTGCGTCCATATGGTTGCACAAAAGGGTTTTTTCTCACTAGTAAGGCAGTGCGTCATGACGACAGCTTGCAATGACTACAAAATCTGGACATAGGTAAAGCTGCAGGACAGATCGTTCTAAGCGTCTGAACATAAAAGATCTTATCTTTAGATGTAACAAATCATAGTTCAGACACGCTTCAGCAGACCACGTGTCACACTATACTGAAGCAAGAAGAAAACAAAATCATCTCAAAGGTTACACAACCGTCTACTCAAACATGGCTATTCAAAACAATGTTCGTAAACCCAACGCAAATCGCTGCAACTCAATGCAGCCCTCAAAGGTAAAACCTGCATGTAATCAATCCAATATATGTAAACAATGTGATACCGAAAATACAAACAAGTACTAAGAAAAGAGTAACCTATTCAAAACATAAGCAATGAGAACAAGAAAGTCAGCTAAAAGTATAGGGTATCTTTTAACATGTAGAAACCCAAAGCCGATATAATTTCGAACGATTGTCATCATTAGCAATGTAACAGAGAAATCATTATCATAGCGGCACTAACGGAAATGAATGCTAGCTGGTTGACAGCATTAGATTGACACCTTTCACTAAAAGGATCAAAGCGATTTTGAGTTGAATAAAGATTTAATGCGCGACCAACCAAGAACTAGAATATGCGTCGTAGTTGTAAAAGGAAAGAGGAACACTTCGTTCAACCAGTAGGGATAGATTCTTTCGTTCTTGGTAGAGCAGCTCATTTCTTTCTGTCGATTGCTAGGAGCTTACTTCATGTGTAGGGCGAGCAGACGCATTGGGCAGAAAAAAGCGTGATAATCACGCGAAGAATGCGGTGTCTCGAGCAATAGCAGATGAACTCTTAAAGGGGGATAAGCCAGTAAGTATCGCCTGAGAGTATTGCATGAGACGTTCTAAGCCGAGAAACAGATATGGGGGTTCTCATCCATGGACTGGGAAGAATGGCCAAGCCATAGTAACACACGCACGCGCACAAAGAGGAGAGTTATGTCTTTCGTCATGTGCATGCCCGCCTCCTCTTTCTGGTCTCTTCAGAACCCTGCCAACCATAGAACCCGTAAACTCAACTCCGTAATGATTGTGCGCTATAAAGAGAAGGCTAAAGATTGCAAGCAAGCAGAAGCGCATTGTTTGTAAAAGAAACCAGGCGGTCGTGAGTAGGCTTGTTGTAGACCTCTCTCTCTTCCCCCCTCCTTTACATTCTCTCAGACAGAGATTGCCCCTAGACCAAGGCATGCACAGCATCCGATGCTGCTGACTGATGAAGATGACGGCAGCGATTATATTCGAAGTTGGAGTGTGAGACTGTAAAGGCAAAAGCGCTCTCTCTCTCTCTCTCTCTCTCTCTCTCTGTATCTATCCATCTATCTCTCTGTGCGCGCGTCTCTCCCACCCCAAGAGCGCGAGAACGCGAAGAACAAGAACAAGTTCCAGACGGAGGCAGAGAACCCAGGGTGGGCATTACCACGTAAGGCGCTAGAGGCCCAAAACGCAATAGGGCACGAAAGCCAACAGCCGATAAGTCCGAAGCAGAAGCAGAAGCAGCAGCAGAAACAGCGAGGAAGGAAATACCTGCGCGCCTGCGCAAAGCTCCACAAACGATACTTCCCGCGCTGTTGAGGAGACGATGAGAATCTTTGAGAGTTAAATAGTAGGTAGATAGATACTTATTAATACTAGAGTAGACGGAGATGACAATGGTGGGTACTCACTCACTACTTACTACCCATTAGTTAGTTAGTTGCTGCTTGCTTATTATCTCCCCCATGCATTACTGCTTTGTACCACCCATCCACACTTCACCATAATTGCAAATGTCACAATTGTTTTTTTTTTGCGCGCAAAAATATATATATTAAAAGGAGGGAAATAAAAGGTTACAACCAGGCCTGAGCATAAAATTCCTGATGCGCCACCACTCTTGAAGAACCACACTCCATACCGCATACTGAAGATCTCAGCCACCCTGAATTTTATGTTGTGGCTCTTAATGTCACAATTGTTATAAATTGTATAATTGAAATCTGTATATTTATTTATCCAGATTCCATATCTATCTATCTAAAGTGGCAAGAGGAGAGTTGGGGCCACATTTTGCAATTTGAATCCTTCTTGTCAAAGAGTATAGAGCCAATCCACATTTTTGGCACCACCTCCTTGACATTTGAATTCTGCTACCTTCTCTTTTGCACTACTTAATGAGAAATAGTTTTGCATGAGCTCTTTACAAAACCCGCTCACACAATCGTCACAGAGTTGCATGTAATAGCTGAGTTAAGGTAAACCTTTGGATCAATTTTGTAAGGACAACAACAAGTGGTTCCCATGATATGTAAGATTTGCATGGCTTGCAAATGGGCTGAATGCATTGCATCTATTGAACATCAACAGGATGGGCAAGCTGTCAATGTAAAAGGAAGGGTTTCGGGCAGGGCACAAGGGAGGAGTGTTGGGCCATTAATGAGCCTATCAGCTTGCAGTTATAGTCAACAAGATAGGCCACATACCTTTGCTTTTCAATCTACAACTGAAGCCTTAAGATTTCTATGTTTTTGCAAAAAGCTTGCTAAGTTTTTGATGAACCTTTCATAAATCTATTTGAATCTTCCACTTCTTTTCTATAAAATCAACAGCATGGAAAGTCTGAGTCTCACACAACTAGTAGTCCATTTGTACTTGCGCAGAGGGTTCTTTATACATCCATATGGGGAACACGTGGAAAGTCGGAGTCTCACACAAACTAGTGACTCGTTTGCATTTGCTGGGATGGTGAACGCAGGTTCTACAAGCCATTGGACAAGGATCTATCACACTAGATTGCCAAGCTAATCATGTCTCCTCCTCAGCTCCCAATCGCCCACCACAACGTCGACTTTCAAACCATAGTGGATTCTGAAGCGCGATGGTGGAGGCAAAATGAGGAGGCGCTAAGGAAGGGGAGCTTGAGGGGAGTATATGTGCACCTAATTAATCGAGAATATTGATGAGAGGGGAGAGTTCAAAGAGCCATAGTAAACACGAAGAGTTGGGAAACAAAGCGCGAGCTGCGAGGTAGATGCAATGTTGGTAGATGGCATTGTCCAAGCTAGAAACAGGAAGGAGAAGGGAGTTGTGGATTCTTAACGAATGCACAAGCAAATGTAGAAGGCAGACCATGTTGCAAAGGGTACTTGAAAGGCTGGCTAAGTGCAACGGCAATGTAGAAATCCACGATTGTGTCAAAAGAGTGGAGGAGGAGGAGGAGGAGGAGGAGAAGAAGGCTTGAGCAACTACTGTGTCAACAAGCAACATGGGGAGATTTTAGAAGTCAAGCTGAATGGCATGGAGTCGATGCAAGCAGGGATTTGAGGACGTTGCTAAGGTCAAGGAAAGGTAGAAATGACAGAGAAAGGTGTGATGGAAAGGATTGAGGGCACCCAAGTGTGAATCAGTGGTGCCTAGCTAGCTTCGGCATGTTTCATTATTTCTTCAGGGTCACCGTGTCAATTGGCTTGCCCTATGGATGTCTCCGAAAAGTAATGTTGTATAGCGAATATTTTAACCCCCGCTGCAACAATTGTTTTTCTAACATCATTGCTTGCGCTGCAGGTTTTGCATGCCATTAACTGCATGTATAGAATGTACTTCTGACCTTCCATGTGTAAGAAAATAATACAACGTCTGTGCTCAACAGATAACAGGATCTCGTACACAAGAGAGAAAACAAGATAGTATGGAGAATCAAAAATTTGAATACTGTAGAACTGATACAATAGATGGCACTGCCTCCCAACCGTGCGCTCCTGTGAAAGAAGCTTCGATGGCGTGCTGGAAACAATAGAAGACGGAGGCTAGATGCTAAGGAATCAGGGTTGCTGTAGCCAGTGATGAAATGGGCTTCACGAGCTTGCTCTTATATAGCCACCAGTCGTAGTCGGTTAGGCCCAATTGGGTGACCGACCCAGTCCACCCAAAACGGTCGACTGGGGTTCGGTCCCGAAATAGGCCACCGACCATACGATAGAACCGGTGCGCAAAACAGAGCAACTAACCTACAGTATCCATTCGGCCCACAGCCACCATCTGGGATCATTTGAGGCTCCAAACGGGCCTCGCAACCCGAAAGTGGGCTGTCCCGGGAAATGCTCCGTCTACCCTCAGTGCGGTCAGTCAAGGGATGCCTTCTCGCACTTGCATGTAGCCTAGTTGGCGGTGTGCCAACTCTATCTGAAGCCATCCAGCCATCAGGCCACACATGGCCCCCATCTGGTATCCAAACCAGGACCTACCGGATAACCGAGCTACTCAAATGCCTTCTCCTCATATGGGGGGCTTACAAGTAGAGTTAGCTGGTTCCCGTGTAGTTACATGAGAGTGGAGCATTGATATCTAACACCCCTCCTCAATGTCCACCTGCAAGTGAACTTACTTTTTCGGCCCAATGCCAAGTCGATGAAGATGCCTCTCCAGCAAGTCTCTTCCAAGAGCCTTCGTGAAGATGTCCGCAGCATTCTCTGTAGTCGGACAGTACACCAAGTCGACCTCTCCATCCATGATGAGCTCGCGTACAAAGTGATATTGAATCTCAATGTGTTTTGTGCGAGCGTGGAACACCGGGTTCTTTGCAATCGCTATGCAACTCTGATTGTCACATGATAACTGCGTAGGCTTGTTCTGCAATGCACCCATGTCCCCCAAAATCCTCCTCAACCACACTGCCTCGCAAGAAGCAAAGCATGCAGATTTGTACTCAGCCTCGGTAGAAGAAAGAGCAACTATGGGTTGCTTCTTGCTGACCCATGACACAACTCCAGATCCAAGTGAGAAACAGTACCTTGTCACTGATCTCCTGCTATCCACGTCTCCTGCCCAATCCGAGTCACAGAATCCAGTCAAGATGTTGTCCTTGGTATAGGTGATGCCATAATCAAGTGCAGTCGCAAAACTGATGTCCGGCCGTGTGTTGCACAGGTAAATCAAGCTGCCCACAAGCCTTCTGTACTTCGCTTCGTCCACCAGTGGTGATGAATCCTCATTTGAGAGCTTCACGTCAACCTCCATAGGGGTACCAACTGTCTTGCACTCAGCCATGCCAAATGCCTTCAGTATCTCTCCAGCATACTTCAGCTGTGAAATGAAGATCTGTTTCGGCTCCTGCCAAACTTCAATCCCCAAACAAAAATGCATCAGTGTGAGGTTTGTCATTTCAAACTCTCTTCCTAGCAAATGCTTCGTTTGCGAGATCTTGTCTTCATGGTTTCTTGTTATGACAAGGTCGTCCACATAAAGGACCACGATCATACACCTGCCTCCTTCTCTGAAGATATACAAATTTGCATCAGATGGGCTCCTCCTGAACCCGTTTTGCAGAAAGTAGGCATCAATTCGCTGGTACCACGCTCGTGGGGGCTGAATTCAGTTTGTAGACTTTACCTTCTGAACCGGGGATCTCAAAACCTGGTGGTTGTTCCACGTATACCTCCTCCTTGAGATCTCCATTCAGAAAGGCGGATTTCACATCCATCTGAAACACGGGCCAACTTCCTTGGGCAGCTAAAGCCAAAACACTGCGAATAATGGTTAGTCGAGCTGTGGGAGCAAAAGTATCTTGATAATCAAAACCATGTAACTGTGCAAATCCTTTTGCCATGAGCCGAGCCTTGTACTTATCCAACGTGCCATCGGACTTGTACTTGGTCTTGTACACCCACTTGATTCCGATTACCTTGCGTTTTGGTGGTCGATCCACAAGGTCCCAAGTGTTGTTCTTCATTATGGAGCCATACTCCAACTGCATAGCCTCCATCCACCTATCATCGCCCTGTGCCTCTTCAAGACACTTGGGTTCATCAGCATGGATCACTTCTGTCATCAAAGCATAGTTGACCAAGTGTTCTTGCGCCCTTCTTTGCTCCTCTAATCTCTTGGACCGGCGGTGTTCGGATGGTTCCTCCTCAATGGCTGGAGGTTCTCTACTATCCAAAAGCTGCTTTACCCACTTCGGGAATGGCCGTTGCCGTTGTGGTTCTGCAGGCTCTTCTTCATCTTCTTTGTCTTGAATCCTCCCAAGCACCGTTGGGGGAGTTCGGTCTGCTGTTGATGGTGGTACTGGATGGATATCCTAGTCCTGGTTGTCTGGGAAGGAAGCATCCTCCTCCAATTGATGCGGATGTTCTGAGAAGACCACATCGCGACTTACAATTACCTTCTTGGTAATAGGGTTATAGAGACGGTAACCCTTCGCCTCTTCACTGTAGCCCAGGAAAATGCACTTCCAGCTCTTCGGTTCCCATTTGGTCCTGGTAGCATCAAGGACATGCACAAAACAGTCACATCCAAAAACTCTGAAATGTGCAGCTAAAGGTTTCTTACCAGAAAAGGCTTGCAGTGGAGTCATCCCGTCGTTCACAGCCTTCGTGTAGCTACGATTCAGGATGTAAACTGCAGTGTTACATGCTTCAGCCCAGAAAGACTTTGGCAAATCTTTCCCTTTCATCATACTCCGGCCCATTTCGCAGATGATGTGCATCTTGCGTTCTGCTACTCCATTTTGCTGTGATGTATGTGGCGGGGGTTTCTGCCTCTTGATTCCGTGACTTTTGCAGCAACTTTCGAATTCAATTGATGTGAACTCTCCACCTCTGTTTGATCTCAACTTCTTCACCTTCCTCCCCGTTTCTTTCTCGACCATTACATGCCATTCCTTGAACCTACTAAAAGCCTTGTCTTTAGTCTTCAGGAAGTATATCCATATCCTTCTACTGTAGTCATCGATTAGCGTCATGAAGTAGTAGGAACCACCCAAAGCTTCCGTCCATCTTTCCGCAGAGGTCCGTGTGAACAAGCTCTAGAGGAGCCTTTGCCCTGCTGGCCTCTTTAGGAAAGGGATGCCGATGCTACTTGCCCATCATGCAAGCTTCACATACATCGGGCAGATCTGAAATTTCTAGTAGGTCTACAATCATTCCAAATTTATGCATCTCCTTCAAAGAACTAAGGTTTAGATGACCAAACCTCTCATGCCACAGCTTAGTGTTCTTCACATCCGCTCGAGCACTAAAAGCTGAGAGTTCGTAAATGTTGTTGCGCCATGTACCTTTACCAATGACCTTCCCTTGAAGATCCAGAATCTGTGCACCATTCTTATCGAATTGAACTTTGAGGTCCCGATCTGTGATCACGGAAACGGACAAGTTCCTCTTGATATCTGGCACATAAAGAACATCGGACAACTGTTTTACAACTCCATTTGACTTGAGAGCGATCATACCTTTTCATTTTGCTGGACATTTTGCATCATTGCCGACTGCTACCAGGATGTCATTCCCTACCGGCTGTAGAAAGGTATACCAATCCTTCCGACTAGTCATGTGGCGCGATGCACCATTGTCAATGATCCACGGTTCATCCGCAGGTACATGAACTGACTCCGTGCAAATCTCCTCAATTGCTACGAACAGCTCTATTGGTGCTGCCTGTGCGCTGTTGCTAGACTCTTTCCTTACTCCGTTCTTCTCGTCTGCAATCTTCTTTCGGCACTCATTCTGCTTGTGCCCTGCCTTGTTGCAATAGAAGCACTTGATCTTCTTCTTTCTCTTTTTATCATCAGAAGAAGATGGGTTACCAGAGTCCTTACCCTTACCTTTCTTTGATCCAGTCCAGAAAGCCGAATCTTCTCCAGTCCTCGTCTTTTGACGCATCTCCTCCTCCAGAAGCATCGCACTGAAATCCTCAAAGTTGAGGGGCGGATTTTTGTTCTGCGTATTCAGCGCCGTAACAAGACCATCGTACTTTGGTGGGAGAATCCGTATGCACCTTTGTGCTGGATTCTCGCTGGTGATGGTGATGCCAATCGCAGTCATCTGATCGCGCGCAGATTCTTCACCTTGGTGATGAACTTCTCTGCCGCTTCAGACTCAGACAACTTCTCGTTCGCAAGTTGAGTCTCTAAATTCTGAATCCGCGTCTGATTTGTGGTCTCGTACTAATTTTTTAAGACCGTCCATGCCTTCTCCGCTGTGGTGACATGTTGAATTAACGCCATGATGGAATCACTAACACTGCAGACAATAGAACACAGCGCATCTGCATTTCTTCTTGTCCACACGAGAATCTCATCCACAGTTGGTACTATATGTTGTCCTGCATTGGCTGGATCCGGCCTCACATCCACCCCAGTAGCAATGTCCCAAAGCTCGTATGCACTTAGGATGGTCTTCATCTTGAACTTCCAGAGTGGATATTTAGAGCCGTCCAACTTTTCGCTTTCGCCGAACGGTGGGATTCGTAGTCTTGCGGGTTGGGCCATCTCTCACAATCTGCTCGCAAACAAAAAACACACTACCAAATCTTCTTGCTAGAGTCCAGGCTCTGATACCATGTAAGAAAACAATACGTATGTGCTCAACAGATAACACGATCTCGTACGCAAGAGAGAAAACAAGATAGTATGGAGAATCAAAAATTTGAATACTGTAGAACTGATACAATAGACGGCGCTGCCTCCCAACCGTGCGCTCGTGTGAAAGAAGCTTCGATGGCATGCTGGAAATAGTAGAAGACGGAGGCTAGATGCTAAGGAATCAGGATTGTTGTAGCCAGTGATGAAATGGGCTTCACGGGCTTGCTCTTATATAGCCACCAGTCGTAGTCGGTTAGGCTCAATTGGCTGACCGACCCAGTCCACCCAAAACAGTCGACTGGGGGTCGGTCCCGAAATAGGCCACCAACCATACGATAGAACCGGTGTGCAAAACCGAGCAACTCACCTACGGTTTCCGTTCAGCCCAGAGCCATCCGGGATCATCTAAGGCTCCAAACGGGCCCCGCAACCCGAAAGTGGGCTACCTCGGGAAATGCTCCGTCTACCCTCAGTGCAATCAGTCAAGGGATGCCTTCCCGCACTTGCATGTAGCCTAGTTGGCAGTGTGCCAACTCTATCTGAGGCCGTCCAGCCATCAAGCCACACATGGCCCCCATCTGGTGTCCAAACCAGGACCTACCGGATAACTGAGCTACTCAAATGCCTTCTCCTTATATGGGGGGCTTACAAGTAGAGTTAGCTAGTTCCCACGTAGTTACATGAGGGTGGAGCATTGATATCTAACACCATGTTCCTCATGGCTTGGTTTCATCTTCGCATAGGTTTGCTAGTAGAGGATTCTTACCATGAAAGAGTTTTTGTTGAATTCGACTTATAGCCATCTACTCTTAATGTGTATTCATCAGCGAGCACTATTCGAGTTGAGCTGTAGATATATTCTCCCGCTTGTGCTATCAGTATGTAAATGGCCATAGTATTCCATTGATGGAACTAGTGCTAAGGACATGTTGGATGAAGAATATGCACAAGAAAGCATGAGATGCAAATCATCCACACTAGCATAGTAGACTGGATCAATGCTCTTTAATTTAAATATATATGAGCTCGGGTATGGGGAGGCAAATTCAACTAATCTAAAGAAGAAGAGGAGGACGATTTGAACTTGGGGGAAGAGGAAAAGGGTTTCACTCCATGGGATCGACATTTTGGCACTAAATTTTGGTACCCAAAGGTAGACAATGGAAAGGCCTAGTTTGCAAGACACTTGCATTAATTAGAGAGGTGAAGATGGTGCCATTGAGGTACAAGAGCCCCTCGCTAATGCTCAAGTCATGTAAAGAATGGCAAATCTTCATGTGCACATCTATTGGTCCCCTTCTCAGGATGTTACTGCTTCATCAATGTAAGAAAATTTGGCAGGTACAATGCATTTCCTTTGAAAGTTGTAGAAATTGTTTAGCACAATTACATCTTTGTTTGTAGATAAATCCGAGCAACGTGGAGCCCGCTCAAGATGCAATGATGAGTGCTACCCCATAGCTAAAGGAGTCACTAGCTATGAGATACACAACATCGCTCAATAAGCAGCACAGCGATCGTGAGTAGTGAAAACATACAATGGACACTCACAAAGCAAAACATTGAAATGGTCAATCAATTGGGAAACAATTAAGGTTTGCACCCACTCTGCAAAGGCCATTCAATTTAAATGATAGCAACTATGTCACGTGCTTAGGTCTAGCATTGTACTTTCTTATTCAAGGAGTTACTTTTCATTGAGCGGCTTTGGTCTATGCCAAGCATGCTGCGGCTCCAATTTGATGCTGATGTCTGGAGTGATTTGTGCTGGGCAGATACTCATTGAAATTTTGGAGAGGTTCCATCCTCCTCTTGACTGCGTGTTTGGGTATTGCCTCCAAAAATCACCAATGGGATTACCAGGCATGGGAATCCTATCTGGATCTTGTTGCAACTCTCGTGTGGGTGTTCGAATTAGATTATCCAATTCTTGAAGCTCATTGATGGAATCATTAATGGTGTCTTCCATTGAAAACTCAAGGGAGATCGAAGGAATATGTGGTCTTGGGGGAGAGGAAGAGGTTATAGGGGAAAAGCTCGAGGTCGAAGCAAGTAGTGAATTTGAGAAGGTAGAAGTAGGGATGTTGGGAAAGTGGAGGGAGAGCAGGGCAAATGGATTTAGCAACTTGATAGTCCTCAAGGGATGGATTGTCAAGTGTTGGAAAAAAGTTAGGTGTAACTGGATGATAGGAGTTAGATTCTTGGATTAGGCGATAGTGTTGAGAGGCATGGGCAAAGAGGCATGGCAAGGAATATGGGTTAGTGTGGATTTGTGGAAAGGTATGGAGGATAGTACTAGAGTTAGGGAGGGATGTGAGAAGATCAGAATGGAGAGTGGCAAGATAGGGGAGATTTGATTGAAGGTAGACCACATATTCCTCTGGCAGATCTTTGTCGCTTCTAGTAGGCATTGACAGCTTTAATTTTCATATAGTAGTATTGCATTAGCCTTTAACCGTATGAGATTTGCATGCATTGAGAGACAGAACACATTCTTCTCGTCTTCATTCATGTGCAGGCATAGATCTCGAAGAGTCTTTGTGCTTATTGGTCTGGTCCAATCAAGACCAGATACTGCATGTAACATCTTGATTTACAAGTGTTTCCATAGTATGCGTATTCTTCCTTCAAGGTGATCCCCTTGTTGCAAGACTGCAACAAGCTCTTGGTATAATGTAGTGATGCCTTGTAGCAAAATATCTTGTGTTGGCCCCTCCGCATTGTCATCGGCTTGACCTAGTATTTCTCTAACTTGGAAATTATTGCCTTTTGCTTTTGCCACTCTATGCACTTATTATAGCTATAGGTGTTTTTCTTGGAGAGAAACCGTGGCTTGTAGGGCATCCTTTCTACTTTTTGCTAGAGCATTTTGTGCAAGGAGTTGTTGTTGCATTTGTTCTGCCATGATTTCCTTGAGCTTAATAATTTCAATCTCAGCACTTTGCAACTTGGTTTGGAGTGATGGGAGCATCTGCCTTCCCATTTCTCTTTCCTGCTCATATGACACCATGGTAGCAAATAATTGTGACCATTGCTGTAATTGTTGATTGTGATGCTGTATAATCTAGAATGTGCTATGTCCATGCTTATATCGGACATACAGTTGACTCCCATGTGCCCATGTGGAATTTTGATATATTCCTTGAACCACAGTCTGTTGTATGGTGCCACTAGAGACATTTGGGGGTTGTGACTGTAGAGTTGTGCAGTCATCAACATTGGTGACTTGTGATTCTTGAAGAGGCATGCTATTTAGCTCATGTGCAAAGTCATTATGTGGCATGGTCTCCTCTTGGATTTCCATTCTCAGTCCTTCTATTGCGGAAGCAAGACTAAACTGAGTTGCAGGATTCTTTGGCAGAGTTCCACATTATCATTCTCTAGAATCTATTCGAATTGTCGCCCATCCATGTTATCCGCATTGAGAGTAGGTGGAGGGTCTAATTCCATATATGAATACTTCCCTAACTATGAATTATTCTTTTATGTACCCCCCAAGACCTTTTAAACTTTCTTTTTAAGCACCCCACATACCAAGCCCACTAATCATCAAATACCTCCTGTAATCCCTTGTTAATCCATGCACTCATTCGCTCCTTACTCCACTTGTGACTTAAGCTTCACTTGTGGCTAAATTGTTTTTTTAATTATCTAAGAATCCATATGGTTGTCTATATTTCTAGGTAAAGCAATAACAAGCTGGGAAAACAAGCATTACCTGTCTACCCAAATGTAACTATGATGTTCTAACACTTAGTTTGTTTGGATGGTGGCAGGTAAGTGGACCCCAACCTCGGAACCTGGACCTGCACACACACACACACACACACACACACACACACCTCCCTTGAGGATCCTTGTGGTATTGGGGTTTAGTGTCTCTCAAATTGATGAATGAGAATCAGAGATGTGTCGAACAAGGAAGGAGCATGGATTTGTTGTATTATACATTTGGTGGCTTTTGACCCTTATACTCATGTTGTAGGTTGTGGCCTTGAGATGCCATACGGGATATGGCCACTAGAAGTATCTTGAGATGCAAAAGGAGATTATATGTTGATTGATTAATTTATGTATCCCTTTTGTTTAATAAATATGGACCATAGAAAATGGACCATATTTATGATTACGTTTATCCCCCTTGAAATGAGCGATTGTTTAATAATGCCATGTTTTAGACACTATTGTTTGTAATGCTATGGGACTCTTAAGTCCACTACATGACTCTAGGCATTGGCAGTAATGGGTCAACATGGTGTGGTAACCTACCCATTGGGTACCCAAAAAAAAGCATCCCAATATCCAGACTATAAGATAAGTGGGCTTATGTCCTCTTTTTCTTTCACATTTCCCCTAATAGAACTCCATGGAATGCCTTGAGAAGTGATGTAGATGATGAACATGGATTGAATTGCCCCCCTTAAGTGATTGATGGACTTGGGTAGATGGATAGTGTAATCCAAAGACTGTACATATGACTAGAACCTGGGGACGTGACAAGTGGCATGGAGTAAGGGTAGGACCACAAACAGAAGTCATAATGGGATTCTGAGATTTTAATGGCCATTCCTGGTTAGGTCCTAGCTTTAGATTTTTTGAGATCTTAATGGGTCAGGCAGGAATGATATATGGGGGATTGAAGCCTCCCCATTGTACATGAGTCATGACACCCTTGTACTTATTACTACACTAAGTACAACCCCTCCAGTTTAATGTTTTGCTAAAAAGGACTCGGATCTCCATGCAACTTAAGAGATATCCACATTGCACATGTAGAAGTCGGAGAACAAATGGAATGTAGTCTGGGAAGGCATGCTCTGCATCTCCTTATCTTGGGAATGCAAATACTTGAATGGCCCTGTGCTCCTTTGCTTCCTTTTGGAGTAGATAAGCTCACCTATGAGTCCTGGAATTGGAAGGAGCTACTATAGCTCTAGCGGGGATGGAAAATCTACTGGAAGGGCTTGTCATATAAGGG
Organism: Dipteris shenzhenensis; assembly: GCF_047967505.1. NCBI lineage: Eukaryota > Viridiplantae > Streptophyta > Polypodiopsida > Gleicheniales > Dipteridaceae > Dipteris > Dipteris shenzhenensis. The sequence continues at coordinate 4,325,943 of NC_141626.1, forward strand.
CTCCTCATAGGCTAGTGTTCGATTTCTCAAAGGCACTAGACTACTCACAGTGACATAAATACTCATTAACTTAGATTGAGAACTTCTCTGAGAACTAGTATTTATACTTCTTGTCTCTCCCTGAGCATGGAACACCATATTTCTTTAAACCTAGAACATCCTAGGTACCAGGACATTCTTTAGGAGAACTCAGCAGAACTAAGCTACTGAGGACTTAGTCCATAAGCACAACATATGACATGTTTGTGTAGGATAGAGGCACTGGTCTCAGAGGTCGTTTGTTGAGACCCGCTTGTATATAGGTACTATGTGACAGTTCTGGTCAAGCAAGGTACTATACGTAGTCTATGCTATGGAGATCATTAGCTTGCATTTTATTTTCTCCTTCGCTTTCATGGCCAATAACTCCTCTGACTCTGAGTGTATATAGGTTGCATGATCTTTCCCTAATTTTTATATGAAAGCGTCTCTTGGACATGAACTACTTACTTTGGGTACTGGCAATGGTTCCCATGATTTCCTTTTGTCTTGATTTGGTTGATTCATGATTCAATATACTTTCCATTACCAAGAGAATGTGTATGGACTAAGAGCAAAAAGCAAGTTGACACACTGATAGTGATGGCTATGAGTCAGGGCTTTACTCTCCATTACCTTGCTTTCCCTTCTACCTTAAGATAGATCTAAGTTGGCCATCAACAAAAACTCTTAGTCTTCAAGAAATATCCCTATTTGTATACTTGCCCTCTAATAGACTATGATCAATTGCTCAAAAGAGTAGTACATGATCTACTGATGAGTTTGGACATTGGGATTGACATCTATCTTAGAGATGTACCCTTTGTTTGAAATATGCCTCTCTATGTGAGCACAAAACTAAGTTTTTTCCATTATAATGTATTTTGGACTCTATCACGTATGGATAATTATCCTTTTGTGTTTTTGTGGCAGACACTCACAATTTCATTAGGAAACATTCAGAGTGGAAGTCTTGTATTGGAGGAGACTCGAATTGTCTAATGGCTTTACTACACTAAAAAGCAGACCTTTAGTTCCTTCAAGCTAGGCTCAAGGTTTGAGATCTATCCATGTATAAAAAGGCAAAGGATACTAGAGCTTACAAACAATTACATGATCCTTACATAAGGTTACTACCTGCATTTTTCTTTCCTTCCAAAAATTTTTGTTTTAAGTGAATCTCTTGAATATAATTTTTGTAGTTAATGATTGACCGATTGGTCTCTATGTGATCTTTACTTTATTGCCCATGAGCTATGATTTCATATGGCCTTCATAGCTACCTATACTAGACCAACGTATATATAAGGAATAGCCTATGCTTATGAGATCTCACTCACCTTATTTTCAATACAATCTACTTATGATGGCCTCTAGCTTGTCAATGAAGGCTTCCTTCACCTCCCTAAACTACTTTCTCGAAGGTTCTAACCTTACATTCCTTAATACAAGAGGAAGTCTATCAAGTAGCTTATTGCTTAAGATGAATGACATGGTAGCATAAGTCATGAAGTCTTCTTTTAGTGCTTCAATTACAAAGTTATCTGGATCAAGGCAGCTCAATATGAGATTTTGCCTCATGGAGGAAGGTCTATGGAGATAATAGATAGAACAGGTATCTAACCAAAGACAATGTTGAAACCTAGGCAATCTGGGGATGCTAGAAACAAATGGGATAGGGGATGATGAAGCTATAGGTCCAGCATGTATGATATTGCAAAGACAACTAGGTTGATCTAATGATTTTGAGAAGCTATCTGGGAAACATCTCTCAAATTCAAGTGTAGTCATCAAGCGGTGATATTTATTGTTGAGGATCACCAATGAAATTGAATTCGTTGAGCATATTCCAAATGTTGTACTCTCTCATGCAACAAAGTTGAGAGTATGAATGTGCATGTGAAGGTGAATGATGCCATCCCCATGCTATCTAGCTGTCCAATACAGGCTAATTGCAGTAATTTACCGACTGTAACAACAACTTTTAAGTGTTTTCCAGAGGGTATAACTACAGATATCTGATTGATATGCTTCCAAAAGTAAAATTATAGCTTGTCCAAAGATCTGCAACTTCTCAGTTCAACTCAAAATGTGATTCCTTATGTATTGAAAGATATGTAGCTTGCAAAATGGTTGTCCACAAATTTCCGTCCATCACTATTTGAAAAGGGAGTCCTTTGTTAAATTGATTACCACTTGCTTATTATTTTTTGGGTCTCCCTATACTCCACCCTTTTAATTAAACATGCCAAGGTTTGAATCTTGTTTATCTACTAGATGGTGTGACATTGATAACAACTGTGTGCCAGCTTTGAAGCCTGGCTTCCACAACATGGATGAATGGTTCTAACTTTTGTCTTGTTGTGATGGTGCTAGGTGAGTTGGCATGCCTCTCCATTGGATTTGCAAGGTAGAATCTTGGGCATGACTTTGCGGAAAAGGATGATGGCAACTTGGGGGAGTACACTTGCATACCTCGTGATGAGGGATATAGTACTCTAGACTTTTCTTGTATACCCTTGCATAAATATGTTGGATTGAAATGAGAATTGTAAGGTGAAGGGTGTATGCATGTTTGGCTAGACTAAAAAGTAGTGTCCTTGGATACATAGAGGACACATCCTTTACTCCATGTATTTTGAAGAATCTTTTCATTGACTGGGGAGTTGTAATAATAAAATGTTATTGTTATTTCTCATCTTGGATTATCAACTCTTCAATTTAATTTTGAATCTCCACCAACTTTATGAGTAAAGCTTTTTGGTCTGTGCAGTTCAGGTGCCATAGTTTGCACCAATCTTCTACTCCAACTAAGCCAGTAGTAGCAAAGATGGTTCATGATCATTTTTGAAAGTATTTAAAGGTCAATCTCTTGGAGTTTCTTATGAAATTCTAGGTTTGATATGATGGCTAAGAATGCCTAGATAGCTAGGGAAGGGGCTGGTAAGGGTGTTTCATACCTCAAAGACATCAAATCTGCATGCCAACCATAACATTGCATATCCTTGCTTCTAACCAATTATGTATCCACTACACATAATGGCAAAATCTACATTGCCCATCTATTGGCCATAATAATTGGGTTTGCAATAGAGCAAGAGGAAGACTCTACACCCCTCTCAGCATAAGATATAGAGGACTTTGAAACATTGATATTATCGCTACAATGTCTTTGGAATGGTTTTCTATTCTGGGTGGTCTCAATTTATGCTTCCACTAGCTCTCAGGACCGAGTGATTACTTGGCAATCAATGGAGGGATTAGATGGAAATGCCTTTTTGATGGGGGTCTTCAATATGGTGGAATTCAAAAGAGATAGATGGAGGAGCAAGGAAACTTTGCTAAGGGGCACCGAATTGCAGGCTTGGGAGGACCTTAAGGATGCCTTTCAACTTGTCAATTCTAACTCAGTGGGTCTATTCACCTGAACTAACATACAGATTGGAGAATATAGATGAGAAGCTCACCTTGACAAATTCTACATATCCCACTATTTATTGCTTAACACCTCCAAAGTTGGTGTTCAAACCTTCTCTACTCTTTCTCTTTTGGACCATAAACTAGTTATATTTAGCTATGACTTTGTTCAAGGTCATATCCTCGTCTTGCCATGGTTCAAGGCTAACCTTAGCCTTTTTGGTTTAAGTCAGTTCAGAGCTAGATCACTGAGGTTTAATTTAGCTCAGAGCCAAATCACTGAGGTTTGATTAAGACCAACCAATTAGACTAGGAATTCCTTATCCAATCCCTCCAAGATTCGGGCCTAGGGCCAGAGTATGCTTCTTTTATCAAACTCCTATTATCCAATGCCTTAGCTAAAGTCTTTGTTAATGGGGTCATGTCCTCTCCCTTCCCTATCAGATGCTCCATCAGACAAGGCAGCCCTATTGCTCCTCTTCCATTTGCAATAGCTATTGACTCCCTAGGCTGACTCTTAGTTAAGGGAGTTCATCAAGGCATCGAGCTCCCCTCTGGCAAGCAGTGATTTAGCCAACAATTTGCTGATGGTACAATCTTTAGAACAACGTATATGAGGTTAGAGCAGTAATGGAGTGCCTTGACACTTTTTGCACAACTTTTGGGTCTCTCATTAACCACACCAAAATGGGTTACACCAGCATTAGTGGCCAGCAACATCCATTTCTTGACTCTCTTGGATGCCGCACACTACCCCATGGCAAAGTGTTCAGACTCCTGGGAATCCCTATAGGATTCGAGATCCGTATGAAAGAGAGGTGGGACTGGGGGCTTTGGACCAGTTCTGCACTAAATTGGAGAAGTGGAAGGGATTCTAGGCTAATCTAGCAAGCAGGAGGATGGTCCTCAACCATTGCTTATACCCTATCACTATTTTCTATCTACCCTACTAACACCCCAGCAGTAAGGGCTTGGCTCAGCTGATCTCCAAATATAGATTCTTTTTATGAGGAAGCAGCTCCAAGATACCCAAAGTAAAGTGGGATTTTTGCACCAGGCCCAAGGCTGAAGGAGGCCTTGGTGTAGTTAACATTCAATTATATGCTTCTAAGTTGGTTACCATGTGGATTACCAAAGCTCTACTCAACCCGTATCAGGATTGGGCTCAGCTCCTTGCTAGGAATTTTTAGCAGCTTCGACCCATGAGGGAGAGAAAGTGGAAGCACTTCCACAATCTCTCGATTGTGTTTAACCCAAAACCATGCTTTACCAAAGGAAACCAACTCTAAAAGTCTCTCTAGACTAATTTTGAATCAATTAAATCCCAGATTAGATTCTTTGGCAAAGGATCTTTTATGGCCTTGGACTCCATTTGGGTATTTGTTGTGCATAGGTCTTCTCCCCTCAAGGATGAGGACTTCAGTATAGCTTGGGCCCTTTTTAAGAAAGGTCTACAATGTTGGGGGCAACTGTGGCAAAGAGATCAGTGGAGATGGAAAACATGGGCAAAAATCAAAAGAGAATTCCATCTCTCCAATGAGCATGCTAGTTTAATAAGGGAGCGACTTAGATTGTGGCAGGCAAATATTCATTAGAAAGGAGGAACAATGCTTATCTATGACTGTGAGTTCAACTAGGTGTACTCTACCCACTTGCTTCCTATTCCAACTCCCTTTAACAGTTATCCAACCATACAATCAAGACCAAGACACACTCTGCATGGAGATCCAAGAACATGAAGATGAGTACGAGAGCACCCACATACAGAGTGACCCTTCAAAGGAATCATGGAATCTACTTCGAAATCCGAGTGACCCAATGGATGTCTATAGGAGCTATGATGTAAACACGTGTCGTGCCCTCTCTGATTTCGCTTCTACCCCGTGTTTTGCTATCAGAGCTATGCTACCATCCCTTGATCTTTTGCCTACCATGTTTAGATACATGCCAGTGATCTACTACCTCTTACGTGTTCCTCTACCTACCTGGAAACTATTGCATCATGACTCTATGGTTATCTTTATGAGTATTCCTCACATGTAACTTTTGCTTTTTTGTTGCCAAATCGCTATTGGAGATTGAGATGTATTAGAAACAACATGTATATATTCTTCTGCTAATATAACAACACTCTTTTTTCCCCAAAAAAGAAAGAAAGATTGAAGGGCCTATGTCAAAGAAGCTAAAGGGCTCTAAGCTTAATCCTCCCACCCTTTGCCAATGCCCCATAGTCTTGCTCAACTGGCTACACCTAATTAGACTTGATAGCTTTAATCATCTACCATGGAGGGAGACATTCAATTGAAGCCTTGGCATTGAGGCAATCAAGGCCTACAATAGCCAAATGAAGGAATTTTGTGTGAACGGGCGCACAATCAAGACCAACAAAGACGAATTAGTGCAAGTGCTAAAACTATTGGAGACCAATAATGAACCTGCCAACCTTGTTATAGCTGATTGTGATGTCTATTCAATGATGATGCATGGTTGCAAGGGTAAGGATACATGACCAAAAAAGCAAAGGATACAAATGCAAATACCTGTGTTCAATTTTTGTAGAAAGGAATTCAACTCAAGACATGAGATACATGTGTGCCACAAATTTTGGTCCAAAGGCCATTGAATGCAGCAGAAGGCACACAAGTGAATTGACCAAATCTCATGCCTCCATAGATCAATGAGTAGGTTACCAAGATCCAAGTGGGGTGGTGAAATTTTGGATGAGTGGGAGCTCACCTCTATCTATTGCCAAGAAGCATAGAGGAAATAAAAAAGGCAACTGCACCCTCACCTACAAATGTTTTGGATATCTATTTGAAGAGATGGCAAAGGGTAAGAACAAACAAACAACAACCCCACTCGCTAAACATAGGGTAGGATAGTGAGAATAGGAACCACTAGCGCCTCTAGCCAAAGAGTGGCCCCATTTGCCTTGGCTTAAAAGCAAGGGGAATGGACTGGCTGAACTGGAGGTAGATTTACCCAATTATAACTTAAAGGCAAGGGGAATGATTTAGCCAAACTTGAGGTAGATTTATCCACTCATGCCATAAGGTAGACCCATTTGCAGATGTGTCCCAAAGATGAAGCCCAAGCAATAAATCTATTCACCATTAAGAGCGAATTTCCTACAAAGTTTTGATGATCCCTCTTCCCTAAATGGACATATAAATGTGCAATAAAGTCAAACTCTTCCAATATCATGATATGTATGTCCTAAAGGCTTGTACCTGATGTGCTACACAATGGAGAATTTTTTACCACATGGAGTCAACCTATCACAAGTCGGAAATGCCAAGTAGACAGTAGCAATCATCCGTGAGGTCAATGAAGCAAAGGGGAAGCTGATGGCACTATACAAGGAAATCAAGAAGCTAAAGCACCAAAACAAGCGCAAAGAGCCAAGCATAAGATGCACAAATGAACAATGACTGGGTGGACAAAGAAAACATCAAACTACAAATCCATGTCGGCATCCTCAAAGCATAGTGCAAGAAGGCTAAGGACAAGGCACATGTGTCAAAACCAAAGAGACCAAGATCATGAATGAGGGATCAAACATGTTTGAGGGGATTACACGGCAACAAGACAAGTGTAGTTAGATCAAATAGCTTCTATTGGTGCTCACTGGGCCTAAGGTCTTTAAGAATCCTAAACCAGAGAAGGGAGTGATCAAGAGACAAGTGTAGTAATAGATCAAAGAGCTTCTATAGATGCTCACTCGACCATAGGAGGTCCTTGAGAAGCCTAAACCAAAGAAGGCAAAGGTGGCATAGGAGCAATTGGCGCCTCAGCCTCTATTACCACCATAGGATCTTCAAAGGCAACCCCCAATAAGAAAACACTAAGTGTGAAACCAAATGAGGGGGGATGAGACATGCAAAAGGATGAAGAAGCAAGAGACCAAGAAATAAAGGAGAAAAGGCTTAATGGGTTGAAGAAAATCAAAAAGTTGGAGCGGCAAAAAAACAAGCTACTATAGCAAAGTAAAAAAAAAAGAGCAACCCGCAGAAGAACCCGCAGGCAAGCAACCTGAGAAATGAGCGAGTAGATAATCGAGGAGAAGAAGAAAGTGACATGGGTAGTAGAGCATCCAAGGATATGTGGGGCTAAGTTAAAATGAATAATAGAGTTTCATGAGTAAGAACGAGCGTAGACATCCCTGAAGGTCGATCGCCATTGATGACTCTGCCAAGGACTTGATCACAAACAATGCTTGTAGGAAATCAAGTTGGAAGAGGTGGAGCGCAAACACATGAAGTCATCTTCCCCATCTCCTTGTCCACTTTGCTCAACATAGACAAGCATGGAGTGAGTGTCAAGCTAAGTCTCAGCAAGGTGACCAAGATTTAGGAGGGAGTGGCAAGTGATTGAACCACTATGCTAGAAACTTTGGCCACCCTTTCATTGCTCCAAGACTCAAAGACAATGCATGATTTGATCATGGATCTCAAAATGAGAAAAGACATCTACTATCGGATGCATCACATCCCTATGCACGAGGCCACGAGGATCTATAAAATGTTATGTAAATGCCACAACTCCCCCATGGTAAGGCAACATGCGACATCAGTTCCACGAGCAGGAAGGAGAAATCCAAGCCACAAGGACATGGCTTGAAGCAGAGCTAGAGCCAATTTTGGACCTTGGAGCTAACATTTTAGGGATTGCATTAAGCATGAAGGTGAAGGCTTCAACTAAAGGGTGAAGCAGACAAACTGAGCTCTTGATTGAGGAGTTAATGCATGAAGGACAATGCGAGAAGCACCTATCAATGTTGTGTATCGGATTCCCAATCCCCTGTACCTGATGCTAAAAATCAAGTGAGACAGCACTAGTGACAAGGCTTTCCACAAGCTATCAAATTGTTGAGCTTGTTGTCGTAGTAGAGAAAGAGAAGAAGCTAGAACCTGAAGAAGCACCATATGACGAGGACTTTAGATGGACTGAGAAAGAGATAAATGATGATGTACAAGGATCTATGAAGGCAAAAGATGTCAGAAAGATCTGATACGATGTAATGGCACCTACCTCCTTTTAAGAATAAGGTGCGAATCATTGTAAATGTGGGGGGTAGTATCCACTATGAATATTTGGAGGAACTTTGTGCATATAAGGTCCTAGAAATCTAAGATTTAGGGTCGTTCCTATAACCAAGGCAACCTATTTGTGTAGAGTGCAACTGTGAGCCATTTATATTTGACTACCATTTGAGCGAAGTAAGAGAACAAGCTTGATTTCCATTCATGTGCATATCTTTTCTTTCTCTTTCTATTCATCATAATGTGCATTTTTAATTTTGCCATTCCCCCCATGCTACGTGGTTGTTGCACGATGATTTGCATCACTCAAACAAGGTGACACTCTGTTGTTTTGGAACGGCAATCACCTCGCACACATAGCAATCACGCGATTGGTTATCTAGAAAGGGCAATCACTCTGCACACCCGGATTGCCATGGGATGAATCAAACCACTAACGTGTAGTACAATGATTGATATTAACAATCCACAATAAAGCTTATGCATCCATGCAGTGTGATAGTTGCAAATTCTCCAAGATAAATTTAAGAAAATCCTATTACGATTTGATGGACACATTTGTTTTGTCCAAAGTATGTGAGTAGATAGATAATGTTGCTACACATTTGTTGGCAATCTCAGTTCTTTAATGGTATTTTAAAAACAACATGTAATGGCCACTGCTCTTCACTTAAGTTTAGGTGCACAAGGATTTTTCCATCATGATCATTCGAAGCTTATTTGGTGGTGTGTAAGGCCTATCTTTGATGGGTCTGACGTTGAAAATATGAAATGCCCATTAAAAATTTCAAATATATGTTCGTGGTGTGGTCCTAATGATATTCCCATTAATGTAAATGAAGATATGGACATGCAAAAAGAGGAAACAACAATGATGAGGAGAATCCACAACATGTTTCACTTGATTTGGAATGACATGTTACTGACTACTATCCACATCTTTACGTTGAAGCAATCTTATGTTTATTTGGGAATTGTGCTTTATATGATCTATCTATAAATGTGAAAGTGTTGCCAGTGAAATCCACCTAGTGACAACAATAATGTAAAAGTGTTGCTTGGAAAGCAATATCATCATAAGACAAAAAAAGTCAATTTATTGGTTTTATCACAAAGTAGCAAAAACAAATCATTCTAACTAATGATTAGCTTAAAGATTTATTAGTGGGTCTTAGATTTTCCATGATTTGTAACTCCTTGACTAGTTATCGAATCAACATGCAAAATCCCCAAAATGTAGATAACATTCAACAAAAAATTCACATGCAAAAACAAGGTAATAATGTGTGTGAATGGCTATCATAAGTATCAAAATTTCCATTCTTATTAATTACAAAGGAGACTAAAGACCTAGGGAGATGTACAACACACAACATAGTTTGAACTTGTTTTGCAAAGGCAGTGACTAGTAAGCATGCATAATGTAAAAGTATTAAACCAAAAACCTAAAGTTAGAAGACTTTGCATAATCTAATTGTAATGATAATATATTAACGTACATAGCACAAGCAATGACAAGGAGAATAGTAGCAAAGGAAGGGGGAAACAATATTGAATGAAGGAAGCTATAGCAAATGGGAGAGAAAGAGGCGATCAAGGAAAGTGAACTAGCAGTAGAGGATTGTTATGAGTTTCCTATGATCTCCCATTCTCTAAAGAGGCTCTCCCTCTTTTAAAAAAAAAAGAAGCATGAGTATCTTGGTGTACCACGATTTCTTGCCTATCGTGTATTGCACAATCATTGCATTCAATGCTTCCATTTCACCCTCTTGTCCCCCCCCCAAGGGTTCAAAGTTCTACCTTCTTTTACTTACTATCAACTCACTCATCCCTAATAACACAATTCTCTAAGTTGACCATCATCTTAGATGACAATTTCCTATCACACTCTTGTACTTTTCAATCCAAGTGAATAGCCATTGTTGTTTCCTATCTCAAGATTGTTGTTTGTTAAGTATCCTGAATCCCTTATGATACTTGATAAAAGAGAGAAGTGAGAACATTGTTGCTAAATAGATTTGACATTTCAAGAGGTAGATATCTATTAGTATCTACAAATGGCAAAAGACTAAAGCTAAAAAATATAATAGGAGTAGACCCCTTGTTGTGGGGGAAATATGGGCATCTACTGTACTTGTAAAAGCTATTGATGATACTAAAAATTTAGGAAACTTCATGTGTTAAGTGTTGTTCCCTACTTGTTTCCTACTTGTCATGTGTCATGTGCCAATAATTAGTAGCCTAAGCTCTTAATGGTTGAGCTTTGTCTAGGCACAATGAGAGTCCAACTTTCAAGTATGAGTATTGCTAGAACATATCAGAGTTTACTATCGGCATCCTAACTTAGGGAGATACCCATGGGCCATATGAGGCAGCCTTGCATCAAGATGTAACAACAATGGTGTTGTAATGGGTGGGTGCTTGTAGGCTCTATGTTCAATCTCCTACTAACTTGGAATGTCTGGCCATGATCCTGACACCTCCCAATCACTACTTCTTCGATGAAGAAGAAGGCATGACTTGTTGTTATCTAGATTTGTGTTCACTAGCAATAGGCCTCATAGGTCTAGATTTAATTCAAGTGACCTCATGTATATAAAGTGCAACGCATCTTTGGTGAAGGTAGTCAATGACTCCACTCATACCCTCATAAGGTAAAAAGACAATTATATCTTTCTCATATCTCATTTGGGACATCAGACTAGAATAGGTCTCATAAGATCATAACCTTGGTTTTAGCTCGGTTGACCTACTCTCATGAAAACTCTGTAGGACTGCCAAATCCATTTGTAGTCCCTCTATTGTATCAAAGATTAGCACCATGTTAAGAAGCCAGCTCATCGATGTAGAGGTTGGAGAGGGTAGGAAATAAAGGGCACCCTTGTTTCACTCCAATGGTCTTGCTGACTTCCTTTGACAATCCTTGTGCAGTGCACACTATACCAATGACTCTCCAAAATGAAGCCATGACTGGTCGTGCACAATATATAGGGTTGATCAAAGTCATGCAATGAGACAAGCCCATGGTACTCTTTCAATCCAATGGTCTTGCTAACTTCTTTTGACAATCCTTGTGCGGTGCACACTATACCTATGACTCTTCGAAATAAAGCCACGATTGGTCGTGCACAATATCTAGGGTTGATCAAAGTCATGTAATGAGACAAGCCCATGGTACTCTTTGTTTGAGCACATGCATACTAGTGGTTGGGCAAGCAGGTTTTTATGCGATTGACCCAATTGGACCACATCTTGCCCTTGTAAAGCAAGCTAGACACATATACCTTAGCCATCAAGTTGCCAACCATGATAGGCTTGCATCCATGGGATCCTGGATGGTTCTGATAGCATTCAAGGTCCAAGGAGGTGGGAAAGCCTTTCAAAGGCTTCATTGAAGAGCTTGGAGCAAGGATTAGTCACGAGAGAGAGAGAGAGAGAGAGAGAGAGATATTGAACAACCAACTAGAGAAAACAAGAATTTCAAATCCATTGGAGGAATACACAAGGGAGACCAAGAGATGAATAGAAATTGAACAACCAACTATAGAAAACTAGATCCGGGCAGGTAGCTGTATTGAGTTAGAATATATATAAATGAATGTAGTGCTATTTCATAAAAATTGTTAAATAATATTTTCCATCTTGACTTTATTGTTAAAGTGAATTTAGAAATTAGATTTATGTAAACTTGCAATTTGAGAAGAATTAATTATGATTTGAAGAAGAGCACTATAATAGTAGAATTTTTTGAAATACACTATAATATTATTATAAGAGTAACAATACATGAAAATTGCATTTGTGGTTTGTGCTTGAGTCAAATAGATTGCATGTTGGCCTACATGTGTGGATTTGTTTTCTCTTTACCATATAGTTAAGCTTTCTTTGAATTGAATTCTCTGGCCAGTTATTAAAATCATTCATGTAAGGGATATGTGCATCTATTTGGTTTGATACAATATTTATGTATTGTTCATCTATCCATAGCATCATGTGTGCATGCATAGATCCTCTATTTTGTACCTCATATATTATGATGTGATGGTTGACTCTACCTAGTAGTCCTTTATCGCACAAAATATATCTTGCTAAGAATTGTTGCAGTCTAGCATGGAAGAGCACTGCGCATTCAACTAGACAATCTCTCCATGTGAAGTTTTTATTGAATTGTTTAGCAATGGTTTCTATTTGATCGATTTCACACCATCTTATGGTTGATACCTCATCTGCAGTAAGTGTAAGGAATATATTGGGAAGGCCCCATGTGCCAACCATTGCCATTAGATCTTTTAAGTTTCTATGGTGCCATGAAGGAGATCCAGAAATATAACTTGGTATCTGAAACTTAAGAATTCGTCTAATTATCTCTTGTTCAGATATTCTTGGATCTTGTCATCTTTGTTGGTCAATATCTCTTTGTAATACTGTAGTTTGCGTAGAGTTTGCTATTAAAATAGATTGACATATTTGGTACATCAATAACAAGTATGGTTTGTAAAGAGTGAACACAGAGAACAATGTTGATATTCTCATTTTTAAATATATGTTGAAGAACATCTTGCCGTCATGAGCACCATATCCGAAAGGATAGAGGAATGGGAATAATGCATACTCTAGTGTTAATTCGTCACATTGTGACAGACCTTCCATAGATGTTATGAGCTGATGCTCAATAATTCTTGTTGAATCACGAAGTACAATTGTCCTAACTTCATGTGATGTATTTTTTCTGAATTGATGAGTTGTAGGTAGCATGTTGATTTGTTCTAGTAATGACAAGTAGTTGTCCTCATGTGCAATTTTCATAAGATCGAATGGTGAGTCAGCAGAGTGTCTTTCAAGAATATCAGAAATAACTTCTGAAGAAAGAACACTTACTCCTAGTTTTGGATGCGGTCATTCATACATTGTTAAGTATTTTTTAAATATTGGGTTTGTTCTAGAGTTAAACGCTAGAACGTGTTTTATTGTTGATAGTAAGTTTGTTGAGTTACTATAGAATATTTGTTGGCGATTCCAACATATTAGTGGATTATCCAACATCGATCTCCTTTGTAGTATACTTGTTGCTGAAGATGTAATACCTTTAGAAACGTTTAGGGATCTATCGATTATAGAAAGCATTTGCATTTGAAATATGTCTGCACCTAATAAATTTTGTAAATAGTCTGGATCATAGGGAACCGAGTACAACTTTCTGAATGGACTATTTATGCATGCTTTACAAGCCATTTTTGATCTATGTCCTAGGCCATTTTCTACATGCAAACTTATGAACGTATTGAATAAGTCATATGGTGTTATACTTGAATCGAGTAGTGATATTACTTATTTTAACTTTGTAAAAGAACCTGTGTTAAATTCTATTCCACCACAATATACACAATATTGTGGTGTTATACTTGAATCGAGTAGTGATATTACTTATTTTAACTTTGTAAAATAAGTCATATGGTGTTATACTTGAATCGAGTAGTGATATTACTTACTTTAACTTTGTAAAAGAACCTGGGTTAAATTCTATTCCACCACAATATACACAATATTGCATCTTTGAAATATATTGAGAAGTGATTTGGTTCCATTCTTTTAGAAATTTATTGATGAATAGCCATGAGGAGAAACTCAGTTGTAAGCGTCTTTTCTTGTTTTCTATGCTAATGCGGGAAGCACGTTCTCTCCTTTCAATAAGATACCTTTTCATATTTGTAAAGTAAATTATATGTTCAAGTAGAAGCACCTACTTTATTTTCTCGTTGTGGATGAGAGCATTAAAAATGACTTGAAATTCACCAATTCGATTAATTTGCAAAGAAAATATCAAGGTTGTTAACACTTTATATTTTTTACTCAAAATTTATAACGTCTCTAGTTTATGTTGATACCAATTTGAATATAGCATATAGGAATTTGAATGTAGCATATAGCATTTTGAATATAGAACATGGTAAATAGATCTTTCTTTTTGCACATAGGAGTTTGTGTTTAGCATATATTTTTTTGCATATTTTTGTAGCTATTTGAGTTTGGGATATAGCAGTTTTCATTTATCACTTTGTATATATTTGGTAGCAATTTGAATTTGAGATATAGCACTCTAAATTTCGTACATATCATTTTGCATTTAGAATTAGCACTTAGCATTGATCAACTAGCATTTTTGCATTTAGCAAATAGCACTTTGTATCCAACACATAAACAAATACACTTAACCACACATTCATGTGGCGGGAGAGTTGCCACATTTCCTCTCCAAAAATTATAAGACCAAGGAACGTGCCCTTCCTTGGGTTCATGTGATTTTGCATTTTGCACATAGCATTTTGCATATAGTATGTAGCAATTTGATTTTGGGATATAGAACATAGCACTTTGCATGTTCCACATGGTACTTTGTTTTTAGAAATGTATGATTTTATATTTCGTACATATTATTTTGCATTTTTGAAAATTTAATGGTTCAATTTTGTATTACAAAAAACTTTGAGGTTGTTGGCAATCGCCCATGCGTAGCAGCTTAAATTGCGAGCATCAATAGCACGGCCATCGAAGCAAAAAGGACGAGCTACAAGAACGTCAAGCTAATGCCAATCGAAAACTCTGAATGATGAAGCTACCTCTACAAGGTTTTCAAGAGCAAGTACCTTTAGGAGCAACTTGGCGCACAAGAACTGCTTGAGTACTTGAAGCTACATAAATAAATAAATAAATAAATAAAGTACAATAATATCCATTTCTACTGATGTAAGCATAGAAACCAAAATCAAATATTGTTTGTCTATTTCCAGAATCCTCATCCTCAGTGTCCAATGTAGAAGTCTTAGAGAAAGGTTGAGTGATCCATGATCTTATTGTTGGCAACACATGGGAGTTAGATGTGGTGGTGGGGACATCAGTCCTTGCAATATGTATGGTAAGTGCAGCATGTTGCTAGAATGCAATTATTGCAATTCTAATCCTTAATTAAGCCAATAGAAGTAGGAGCAATCCATTTAGTTTGATTGGACTGACTGCTGTACCAGCCATGTTATAATCGCCAACTGGTTTGTTTCTCCTAATGCAGCCCTCAACCTGATACTGCCTTACATTTGGCAGTCCATTGGAGCAGCAGGAAGGTGTGATTGCGGGGAAGGTGTGTTTGCGGGGAACCACTACGAAGGCTACAGAAAGTCTAGTAGATTAACACAAGGGGCCAGCATCTTCTATGCCTTCCCCTTCTTGAGATAATAACAAAGGTTTCTGTCCAGCTGCAATCATTGCAAAGGCATTGAAGTCATGCTGATTCTCATGGCAGTACCTAAGGCGTGCAGAAGAAGCATAAAAATAGGGAAAAAAAAAACATTACCTGCTCTTGGAGAAGAAGATGGAGAGAGAATGAGCTAGCCAAAAGGTGAACTAAAATAGAGGACTGCTTGCCATAAACTGAATGGAGAAGTCCATGATTACAACATAAACAGGGAGCAGGATGCCCAAAGCCAGTACCAAATTATAGATTCTTGTTTGTAATCCCTTATTAATAACGATAGCCACCATTTTCGAAACCTAGTATAAGAGACAAACGCTATAGAAGCAGCTGAATAGATGTAGCACAAGGGGCCATGAACTAAAATAGAGGACTGCTTTCCATAAACTGAATGGAGAAGCAGGATGCCCAAAGCTAGTACCAAACCATAGATTCCCACCTGTAATCTCTTATTAATAATGTCAGCCACCATTTTCGAACCCTGGACACATCCATGTGACTCCTATTTGTTGCTAGTCATAGTTGCATAAATCTCTTAACCTTGTTCTAGAGTTTCCATACCGGCATACGAGTCAAACATAATATTTTTTGGCTCAATGATTTTTGTCTAGACTTGTGCAACCTTGAATTTTTTGCTCTATTTCGATATAGGCATCCATACCATAGGCACCTCCTCGTGATGATGTTTAATCAGTAAACCAACACATGCCAACTCCTATAGATGGCTCAGAACTATTACAACTTGGGAGAGGAGACTAAAAAGAACCATATGGATTCAGTTTGTTGATGTGGTAGGTCCGGAGGAGACAACAGCATGGAGTTGCTAGACCACAGCTAGGATCGGACATACCTATGGTATGGATCAGCACCAACGACGGCTGCACAAAAACAGAGCATTAGATCTAAGGCTACACAAGTGCTAGTACAAGGGCAGATGTGGCTTGGGTTGGTATGCAATGGAAAGGGGCAAGGATTGGGCCATTAAAATGGACTTGAAGCAAGTCAGGATCATGGCAAGAGAGCTTGGGTTAGTGGCAGCTTGCCACATGGCCGTGATGCATCTTTCAAGTATTAAATGCAATACCTAAAAATTGATTTCCAGAAGGTAAAGACCACCATAGTTGTGCAGAAATGGCACAAGCTTAATAGCATATTTATTCAGCTAAAAGTGCATTAAGAAGCTCTATGTAGCCCTATGAAAGAGCATGTATATATCTGGTAGATTTTCAAACTCCTAGAAACCTTTAAAATGCTCGTGCATGAAATAGAGCTTTGAATGGGGGAATCTCATACCTTGATTTCATATGGAATGATTGAACATCTGCTAATTTCTCCGATTGTTGCTCTGTCTCTGGCTTCTATCGACTGTAATATATTCCACCAATTACTGCAGATCCTTGAAAAGAAAGAAGCCCTTTGAGTTAGTAAAAAAGCCTTCCCCATTCAACCCGAAACTGCATATTTGCATTGGCGAAAATATGAATTTGACAAATCAACTCTGCTCTAGATTGCCACGCTCTGAAAATCATTAGCATTATGTCGCTCGTCAGGAAGAGCCTCATCTTTGTCCATTTCGAGAGAGAAAGAAGATGGCGGCACTGCAAATGGTTCTTGGCCAGTTGATTTGAGTTCGTAGGTTTTTTTGGTGTCCACCCTCTCATAATTCAATCCATTATAATTAAGGAGCTTATGATCTTTCCTTGTGAAAAACCCATACAAGGGAAGCAAAACAATGAGCAAAAGAGCCATTTGACAATTGAATTGGAGAGTAGCTATGGCCTTCCCTCTCATGAGAGCCATACCAGCACAACTTATAATGTAGTCGCCCTCGCCCCTTTCCTTCAAAGAGCAACCCTTGGGGATGAAGGTGGTCGTGAAGAACGACAAAGCCATTTGAAAAAACCAAGTGCCTTGTGAGACAAGCGCAACGCTTCATACAAGCGGTAGCAAGACGGAGAAAGGGTAAGTGATCCCTAATGCTGTAGCAATGAAGCAGGCCCCGATGGGCACGAGGAGAAGACTATAATACCGGCCCTCGAGTCCGGCGTCGGCTCTTTGAAGGTAGAAAAGGAGAAATTCCTACCCAAATGCAAAGAGGAGCATGAACTGCAAAAATTCCGACGGCAAAGGCAGGAACCTGGTCTTCTCAGAGACGAGAGCAGAGACGGCGAAGACGAAGAAGATGAGGGCCACAACGCTTCTCTCGAGAGGAACAACGGAGCCAACGCCATCTGCAAGGGTGTGATCATTGTGGGAGGTGACCAATCCACCGATGAAGTGCAAGAGGGAGAGGGTAGAGATGAAGAGGAGCTGGGAAGAATGGAAAGGAGGCGAGGTGAAGGATGAAGTGCGGGATCGCAGGAGGGCTGCCAACATGAAGGCACTCTGCCATAGCCCGATACACAAGAACCTTGATCCGCTAGCAACCATGCCGATCAAGCCCATCGCTGTTGTTGCAGCAGAAACAGCAGAGGGGAAGAAGACAACAAAGACAAGAGTGGAAGAGAAGGAAGAACGAGGATGTTAGACGTTGGAAGAATTACGAGGAAGAATAAGGAAGTTAGACGTTGGAAGAATTACGTTGAAAGGCCTTTCATGAAATGGCAAGTGGCTTCATGAGAGGCCAGATTTTCCTTTTTATGTCACAACGAGTAGCATGACCTGTCTACGACGGGTTAAAGACCCGCTCCGCTGGGTCTCAAAGTGAGATCTTAAAATGTTTGTAATTTCTAGCAATAGAATTTCAAGTTTCAAAATCCTCCACCATAGGCACCACTTGGCTTGGCTCTATGCTCAGTTTTACTGAACTATTCAGTTAGAAGAGCGACCATGTGATGTTGATGGAGAGGCAAAGCATTCGCACAACACCCACCCCCCTTCTTGCACACACACAAATGCTCTCTCTCTCTCTCTCTCTCTCTCTCTCTCTCTCTCTCTCTCTATCTATCTATCTATATATATATATCTCCATTGCAAGTTTGCTAGAATTCTCGGTCAAAGCAAGCAACATCTCAGTTTGTTAAAGGAAAATAAGAGTTCTATGTTGGCAATAATCCATGCACTATCTTAGAACATAATAACGATTAACGCAAAAGGAATGACAACCAAAAAGAGAAATAGCAATTCTATGTTTCTCAACTCGATGGAGCCCATAGCAATATAATAAGACAACTGTTAGGCTCCTAGGCTACCTAATAAAAGCATCGCATGAATGCTCTGCTCGAGTAGGAATAGTGGCTCAAATAGAGAAAGGTCAAGTGGATGATTTAAGAATGTATGGAAGGTCCCCTCATGAAACATGAACTATATATAGCCTATGTTATCCCTCAAAAGTGCTCATAAGTGACCTACTATTTTGGCGATGTGCAATACCTCGAGCTACATGTAGCTTCACTCTAAAGAGTACCCACACTACATCATGCCTAGAGTACTCACATTCTTACAACATTCTCTTTGTTGCATTGTGTCTCTCCATCTTCGCTTGTTACAACTCAAAATGCTTAAGGATTCTACGAGTAGTGAACTTGCACATTGATGTGGGTCGTTAGAGAGGGAAAGCTAGCATCCTTCCCTCTAGCACCCTTCATTAGAAGAAGCTCCTCTTGCATTGATGTGCTCCTTGGAAGCAAACATGTGCAACGGATAATCAAAATGCCCAAGTCACCATAAGCGATGCTCACGCAACAGGATGAAGTGGAAAGCTTCAATTATGAGAGATCTAGGCATGAATTCCAAGATTTTGGTTGAGATTCAAGGGCGAAAGCCCATAGGAGAAGACTATGGTGAGAGAGCATGGCAATGGTAGTGGCAAATGCCCACAAATCTGTCAAATGCTTTTATGAATCCTACCTGCATAGCATCATGCCCATGCTAGTATTGTCCATCAAGCATAGGAGAAATCACCTCATTCATGTGCAGTTAGAGAAAGTGAAATTTTTGAGACTTCCCTTAGGGTCCATCCTTCACCACAGACCTCCCTCCATCGCCACATCTTTGCTTCAGAGCTTCCTCCATAAAAAAGTATAGGTTTAAGCCTAGCAAGTGCACATAGAGGTGTTCTAAGTGCTGTTTCCCTAGTAGCAAGCCAATAGCTTGCTTCATTTCTTCTTCACTTATTTGAGCTTGAGTGTACCACTCTATAGCTGGCTTCTATTGCTCCCTTGCTTGAAGAAAGAAACACCAAACATGCTACATGCAAATCAAAGAGAGAGGATGCTAAATCATTGCAAACATAGAGCTACAAACATGCAATACCCTAATGATCATTTTGTGGCAACAACATCCCCTTGGAAGCGGGAATATTCTTTAAGAGATCCTCTCCTAAAGAAGCAAAACTCTTGGGAAGAAGGGAGTAGGAGGGATGATCGTTGAAAGAAGAGGTAGTGGAGGGTTGGATTTGGTCAGGAGGCAAGAGAGAGAGAGGAGAGAGAAGGCAACAGCAAAGCAGAGCAAGATTGACTTCATGCCAAGGCCAATTAGACCACTCAAACTGGGAATTTTGAAAGCTAAAGTGTGGGTAGCAAGGCATCATGTTGAAAGGGTGAGGTTGGAAAGGGCTTGTCAAGGAGACATTGAGAAAGCACCACGTGTCACATCTCCCAACTCTCCCTCCACTTGAGCTCCTCATGACACGTGGCATAACTCCTCCTTAAGAAATAGAATAGAAATAGATATATAGTGACACAAATCTAGATAGATTTAGAACTAAATATAGAAGCCCCGCTCCAAAGGCATTAGCATCATCATGAATATGAAGTCAACACTGAAGTAACCCCAAGTGCAAAGTCCAAAGGTTCGACTTAAGGAAAAGCTTAAGAAAATATGGGTTCTATATTGACCATCACTTAAATGTTTTGTGTGAATGCTTTCACACATGTAAAGGTGAAGTACACATGACAATTTTAGGAGCTATTTATATTTTACTTCAAAAAATAAGATGAGAATGGTTCCAATGATTTTTAATAAAGTGTGCACTAAGGCTAACACTTCATATTTATTGAGTAAAACTTCAAAGAAGTAGGACTGAACATGATGGACTAAGTTTAGGAGAGTGCTATTGATCCACTTTTCCTTTAATACACAACTACAAAGTATTGATAAACCTCAAAACATAAAGCATACATCCCAAAAACTTTGCTAAGCCATTCCCAAAACCGGCAAAAAACATTTTGGAAAGAACCCTTCCAAAATCTTAGAGGTCGAGCCATTATATTTGCACGTTCCTCTTAACCTTTACAGATGAATGTCAAAATCTGAGTGATATCTTCAAACACACAAAGATAAAGTAGTAAAGTAATTGAGTCTTTGAATATGAGAGCCATCATCAATTTGTCAAGCAATATTATAACCTATACTAATGCTTAGATGTGAAGAATGAATGCAGTAAATCAAACTATAGGGCACAACTTCCTAAAGAAATTAAAGTCCAGCTTGCCAAGGTGGAAAAAGTGCATATCCAGAAATAAAAACTCACTCTAAAACCTAGGTAAAGGTGCTTTAAATCCATATAATTATAAATAAGAGAGAAGGGCTCCTCTCCCTCATAAATAGCAAAAATCCGCATTAAAATTCATTCTCTTGACCTCCCCCTTACTCCACTTTTTTCATAAACATTCCATCCCATAATTTAACAGCCCACCCAAAGTTTGATATAGTGGTTTGAACGTCTCCTCAAAATTCACTCTATTATCTATCCCATCTAAAGTTCTCAACCTATTCATTCCACGTCATGGACTCTAAAAGTATGAGATAGCAAACATAATGGAATCCATGAGATAATCAACTTAATGCAATCCATGATCAGCAATGCCTCAGTACCTCCTAGTCATATTTAACTTATCAATACATATTGCTCAGTTTTCTTTGTAATAACATCACTGGCTCTTGCTTCAAAGGTCCCTGATCTTCCTTCCATTTGCAAAATCTTAGCAAGAGCCATACTGCTCCTTCAGCAATAGAAGACCATACATCTTCTACTTTTATTGACCGCTTTGCCATAAAATTTCAAAATCTCTGACTTTTATCAATCGCAGTCTAGCTTTGAAACCAAATTTCAAAACCTCCTACCTTTATCGATCGCATTCCGGCTTTGATTATATAGAAGAGTTAGAAGAGTATATAGACCTACCTTCATCTTGTGTTTGGCTGTGGTTCTTGCCCGGACCTATGGCCGTGGTAGTTGTATTTCTGGTCCTTGCCTTGGTCCTTGCCTTGAGCAGTGGTGGTTCAAGATGATGACTGCTAATTATTGTCTGTGCTTGTCAAAAAATGTTAGGATAGAAGCTCCATCCACATAGAAGTGGAATTCATGCCTTCCCAAGCACTAACACTTCTTCACTCATTTGAGTGCACCACGTTGTAGCTAGCTTTCGTTCCTCCCATGCTTGAACAAAACAACACCAAACATGTTGCATGCAAATAGAAGAGAGAGGATGTTAAATCATTACAGACATAGAGCTATAGCCATACAATACCCTAATGATCATTCTATGGCAGCAACATCCCCTAATATTCTTAAGCAAATCCTCTATTGAAGAAGCACAGCTCCTGGGAAGCAGGGAGGGGAAGAGACAGTCATTGAAAGCAGAGGCATAGTTCCTACCACCGATGTGCAACTTGGGTTGATTGGCTGCCTCTACCTGGCCTATAAGCAAGCCTTCATGGCATTGCCTGGCCACATGGCTAGCTTCCATTGGCCTACACCTGCCTTAGCGAGATATACATGTATATGAGACCCTTTCATGGCCAAATCTGGTGTGCCATATCTTGCAACGTATTCGCCTTCTTCTAGGTCATATTCCAGCTCTAAATTGATCCGCCTTTTGCCTGATGGATGTGCCAATCTGCCCTTGTTCTGACTATTTCTCGGTACTTTCCAGCATCTAATAGCTCCGTACACCTTGTGTAGATAGCTTGATAAATACCTGCCTATCTTGCTCACTGTTTGGACTACTCTCAGTCTCAGATCTAGTCGGTTATCTGCTACTGCAAGCAGTCACATTTGTCTTGCAAGCATTTTGCCTCTAATCTATGATAATCCAGTTCTCCAAAGAGCCTCTAACATGCTAGATATGTCCATTGTGTTGCCCACATGGCAGCCTGTTTGCTGCCCATGTGGAAGCCCTTCTCTATGACTTTCTCTCAGAGCTTGTTGCCATGTGACAACCCTAAGCTGAACTCCGCCTCCCCACACACTCCTCATATGGGGGCTTACAAAGGGTATCCCACAACGAAGGCTAATAGTGTGTCCCAAGAATTACACACGAAAGTGTTTAACTACGGAATCAAAAACTTATTTACTTATGTGTACTTCACAGTCGTGAATGGGTCTCCTAACTCCCAGTCTCCTTGCTGCCCTTGAGCATAGCAAAGGGTCTTGATCCTCATGAGCTCTTTGTCTGTTGCTGATGGCCACCTCCTTTGTGCATGTCTTGGTCCTTTAGGCAGGCTACCTGCAGCTTCAATCTACTCCTTAGGTGAGTGAGTAGTGAGGCCCCAAAGGCCCCTTTATATAGGGCAAATCCCTATCCAAAGGTAGCCAACCCAACAGCCCTAGTGGGCTGACATATGCTGTCCAAAACTGACCCGGGTCCAACCCTAAAAACCAACCAGCAAAGCCCCTACCATCTAACATGCAAGTTGGCCTGGTTGGCTGCCTCCGCCTAGCTTATAAGAAAGCGTTCATGGCCATGCTTGGCCACGCCTATATATGAGGCCTTTCCTAGCCCAAATCTAGCACACCTTACCTTGCAGCCTAGTCACCTTCTTCTAGAGCATATTCTATTTCTGAATCTAGTCAACCTTTTGCTCCATGGTGACACACATCTACCTTGGCCAATCCACTCCTGTTCTAACTATTTCCCTAGCCTTTTCAGCCTCCAATAGCTCTGTACACCTTATAAAGATAGCCCATATAATACCCACATGTCCAACCCTCTTTTTGACTACTCTCAATCCCGAATCTAGTCCTTAACCTACTACAAACAGCCACATGTGTCCTCCAATCAATTTGACTTTGATCCACACTGGTCCAGTCATCTAGATATCCTTTTCCATGCCAATTATGTCCTTCATTGTGATGGTTGCATGGTAGCCTATTGGCTGCCCATGTGGTAGCCCCTTCTCTATGGGTTTTTATGAGAGCTTGCTGCCCACATGGCAACCTAGGTACTGCCAACTCCCTCTTCATGCTCTTCCTCCTGGGTTTGCTGCCCATATGGCAAAGTGTTGCCTTCATGTCCTTGCCACATCCCTTGGTCTTGTGGAAGCCCTTGTAGTAGACTATATACTACTCAATCGAAGCTTCCACACTGGATGGCTGAAATGGCTCTGCTGATGCCCTCCTTGCTGCCCTCGAGGAAACTGAAGGGTGTTGATCCTCATGAGCACTTTATCTGCGGTCTCATGGCCACCTTCTTTGTCCATGTATTGGTCCTTGAGGGAGACTCCATGCAGCTCCAATCTGCCCCTCAGATGGACTCCTCGTGAGTAGTGAGGCCCCAAAAGGCCCCTTTATATAGCGAAGATCCCCCTCCAAAGGTGGCCAACCCAACAGCCCTAGTGAGCTAGCCTATGTTGTCTTGAAAGTCGCTGGGGCATGGCCGTGATCAGCATAGTCCCTACCAGTGGACATGCAAGTTGTCTTGGTCAACTGGCTCTACCTAGCCTATAAGCAAGCCTTCATGGCCTACCTCAGAACAATACAAAACTCTCCCAGGCCAACCTCAGCTAGATAGGCCAGTATATGAGGCTCTTCTTGGCCCAAATTTGGTGCGCCATATCCTAAAACTCATTTACATTTTTCTAGGGCATACTCTAACCCTAAACCTTGTGTTGCTTTTCAGCTTGGCCAATCTGCCCTTGTTCTTATTATTTCTTGGGCCTTTTAGCTTCCAACCACTCCATACAACTTGTTTAGGTAGTGCATAAATTACCTACCTATCTTGCACTCTGTCTGGTCCACTCTCAGTTGCAAATATGGTCCTTTACTTGCTGCGAAGGGTTGCATGTGTCTTGCAATCATTTTACCTCCGATCGATGTTGATCTATCCCTCCAAAGAGCCTTTGACATGCCAAGTATGTCCTTTATTGTGCTGCCTACATGGCAGCTTGTTTGTAGCCCATTTGCAGCCCCTTCTCTATGGTTCTCTCTAAAATCTTTCTGCCAACATGGCATCCTAGGTGCTACCCATGTGACAGCCCATGTGTCTTGCAATCATTCTGGCTCTGTCTAAAAGCTTGCTGCCTACATGGCAGCCTAGGTGCTACCCATCTACCAAATTCTTGCCAATGTGACAATGTGACAATCCTAGCCCGAAGTGAACATCCTCTCCATTTGTAAGACCCCAAGCCTACCTTGCCCTCGGACTACTTTTAGTCTCGGAGCTGGTCTTTTATCTACTGCAAACAATCGTATGTGTCCTGCAATCATTTTGCCTCTGATCTGTGCTGATAGAGTCCTCCAAAGAGCCTGACATGCCAGGTATTTCCTTCATTATGTTTGCCCACTTGGTAGCCTGTTTGCTGCCCATGTGGTAGCCCCTTCTCTATGGCTTTCTCTAAATGGTTGCTGCCCACATGGCAGCCTAGGTGTTGCCCATGTGGCAGCCCCCTCCTTCTAGGTTTGAAGTCCACATGGAAACCAAAGTGTTGCCCATGTGACAACCCTAGCCCAAAGTCCATGCACTCGTCATATGGGGGCTTATAGATGAGGAGGTGACCTCCAATCCCTCTCACAGACACATCTCGTTTCGATCCCAAATCATCAATGAAGAAGCTTCATTGGCTTCCCTCTTGAAACAATCTTGTAGAATTTGGTGTGGGTCTTGATTCCTAGCTTTTCATCCAATGGCTTCCACTCCGCCAGGTCTAGTCCCATCCAAGCAAAACCCCCTAGTACATAGGTCCATCCATGGTAGCACCTGATGGCCCCACCAACTTCAATCACGTACTTGCATTTGACCTCAAGCAATCCAACCTGAGCCCCTCCTCCATCTGGCAAGGTCTACAACCAAATAACAATTCTCATACACCTATCTCAACCTGAACATACTCTTTCCCGCAAGGGTACAATCCTCCAAACATCCAAGTAGATTCCCCCGAACTTTGAATCAAGGTCGTCCGTTAGAAATGGCCCCCACAAAGGGTATCCCATAGCGAAGGCTAATAGTGTGTCCCAAGAATTACACACAAAAGTGTTTAACTACGGAATCCAAAACTTATTTACTTATGTGTACTTCACAATCGTGAATGGGTCTCCTGGCTCCCAATCTCTTGTGATTCCCTGTCTACTCTACTCTCGGCTACCTTTTCCTTTGCTACATTTGCTGTAGTTTGCCACCACGACACCATTTGATCTCCCCATTTTATAGCCATCACCATCAAGCACAAACAACAATGATCTCTTTCTCTATCTCTCTCTCTCTCTCTCTCTGGATCGAGGGGCTAAACGAAGGTAGGAGAAAGGGGTGAGGCAGGCTCGAGGGGCTGAGCAGTGGCAAGAGAGGCAACGGGGAGGAGCTCTCTCTCTCCCTCTCTCTCTTGGGCTCAAGTCCTGAGTGGAGGGATGAGAAAGGGGAGAGGCAAAGGGGAAGACAACAAGTGTTTGGGGAGAGAGGGAGAGGCGGGCTCGAGGGGCTGAGCAGTGGGGCAAGAGAGGCAACGGGGAGGAGACCTCTCTCTCCCTCTCTCTCTTGGGCTCAAGGCGCTGAGTGAAGGGATGAGAAAGGGGAGAGGCAATCGGGAAGACAGCAAGTGTTCAGGGAGGGGTTCCATCGCTTCTCCTTTGCACCCCACTCCATCTCTTCCCTGATGACCATAGAGACGGCTCTCCAACAGTAGAGTGTTTCTTGGCAAACCTTGGAGAAAGACTCTCCGGAATTCAAATTCACACTCCCTTTGATGCCTTCCCTCCACTCCCCGTCAGAGTCTCTGGAATTCAAATTCACACTCCCTTCCACTCCCCATCAGCGTCCCTCCTGCAAGCTCTCCTCCTATCAACCTTGTGACACGTGGTGCCCTCCAGTCTCAACCACGCAACATGTGGCAGTTGAAGGCTCTCCCTGAATGACACATGGTAGACTATTGCCTCCCTCCCTCCTTAATATATATATAGATATAGATATATATAGAAGCGTGCTCGGAGGAATATCTCTATGTCTCCCAATGACCCCACTTTCAAGCTCCACCTCCTCTTTGCTTTTCATCCCAACTCGGTTGTTTTGGTTGGTGCAGAAGAAGCCTTCGCCCCCTATGATTTTCCAACTCCCTTGCTTGAGCGCCCGTTGCTCGCATGTCCACCATAGTTGCTGCCATAGCCTTCCTTGGTGCCATCCTCCACCACCACCACGTCCATGATAGCCAAAAGAACCAGAATTAGAGCTTGCTTGCTAGCCTTTTCCCCGTTCCTGTACATTTAACTTTTCTACACTAAAGTCTAACATTCCTCTCGCTCCAATTTACACCTACAACATGATACATGATTCAACAATATTCAAAGAGTGATCTTGCAGCCAAAAACAATGTGCTGCTGATAATAGCTAAAATGGATATCATATGTAGCCACAGCTTTGAAAGAAAAGCAATAACGTAAAAGATCCCGCCATGATCACACAAACTTTACGTAGTCTAGCCTGGTTGCAAGAAATCTTATAGTGCACACGTTCCACATTTTGGGCACTTCGAGTCGGTTCGAGAGAGCCTAATGGACATGAGCCACTTGGCTCAGGGTGCAACATCAGAGACGACACTACAGTAACATAAAAGATCCTGCCATGATCACACAAACTTTAGGTAGTGAAGCCAAGTCTAGACCTTTTCATAACTGGGTGCAAGAAATCTTCTAGTGCACACATTACACATTTTGGGCACTTCAAGTCGGTTAGAGAGAGCTTAACAAACATCGCACTTGGCTCAGGATGCAACATCAGAGACGACACTTTCGACCTCGGAGACCTTGCCTATGCTGCAGTACTCTTAGCCTCACCAGTCCATCAAGCTCTTGAAAACTGATGTTTTCCTACGCCAACATGCAACTTGATTTCTTGGATCTGAATCACACCAGTAGCATCTTTGAGGCACACCAGTAGGATCTCTGAGACGATGATACATATTGCAACACTTAGGACTAATGCCAATATCTCCCGAAATGCGCATCTCACCACATTTTAGGACACACTAAATCATAGTTAGAGGTGTGAGCATGGCAACTTGCAACCGTGCATCTCTAGCAAGATGCAAAGTAATAGCTTGTTCTATAGCGGAATGCTAATTAAGTATGCAATTTAGCAAGACATAGGTTTA
This sequence comes from Dipteris shenzhenensis, assembly GCF_047967505.1. Taxonomy (NCBI): domain Eukaryota; kingdom Viridiplantae; phylum Streptophyta; class Polypodiopsida; order Gleicheniales; family Dipteridaceae; genus Dipteris; species Dipteris shenzhenensis. The sequence goes on from NC_141626.1 coordinate 4,353,963, forward strand.
CATTTCTTACTGAAAGAAATCATAACGGGCCAACGGGGACAAAAAAGAAAAGCAAATATGGTCTCCGATGCTATGCTCCTCATCTTATGCCTTGTTGCTGCCGCTTTGACTCAATAGGGCTCCAACAGGGCTGGAGAAGCCTTGTCCCTATAGTAGGATGCAAGGTACGGCTTATCCGCAGAGCAAATCCCTGGCATCATTCCGTAATGGAGAGTTCTCATGTAAAGCTGCGAGGGGGATAGGAACAGAGAGATGAAGTAGACGGCAAGATTGAAGGGAAGAAGGGCAGTTGCTACAAATTGGGCTTGCTTGTCGAGCTGATAGTCTTTTTTGAGTTAGTAATCGCCTCTCCAAACCATCCCAGGAAGCTTCATCATGGTTTTCTCTCAAGTCCCTTCTCAAAAGCTTCAAAACACACATGCCTTGGATCCGCACTACCAGAATTAAAATCGCAAATGCTTTGTCTCCTTGATTATTGGGAGGATGGCAGGTAAATACGATGCAAGGGACATAAAGGATTGCTAAGGAATTATTGTTGAATTATTCTCTCCAGGGCCTGGCGTAATGAGCAACACGGGCCTATGATGAAGAGCTGAGATTTTAGTGAACTTGTGCCCCTAGGGCCTGATGCTTCTTGAGCTTGCATTGGAGGATCGCATTCAAAAAATCTATAACTTTGCAGCCTTTTGAGGCTCTTGGAACATTCCTTGTAATAGGGCCTGCAATTACCACCATCAAGCACAGAATGCCGATTCGCATCGACTTGAAGGAACCTTTAGAAAAACACAGACCATGGGGAGGCGATGAAACGGGCAAATAAACTCACCACGCAGAGTGACCCTTATTGCTTGATAGTGCATAGCACCCTTCCTCCACAGCCCACCATTTGCATACCTCGCTCGTCTCATGCTCGATAGAGGCTAATACCATCTCGAGCCCTACCTCTGTAGCAGCAGCTCTGGCAATGGCGACTTGCACCCTTCGTTTGTCTCCAGCCTCTCCACCAGCTTTTTAGACTGATGTGGAGGGTGGAATTGGCACGTTGGAGAGCAGCAAAATAGGTCGATTGATGGTGGGCTAGAGTGGGGAAAAGTAGAGGTCGATGGAGCTAAGAAGTGAGCTATGTCAGGGAAGAATGGAACCCAAAATTGTGGCTCACATACACATCTTGCAGAGTGGAGGAGGTCCTTCATGGTGACATCTCCGGCAAGCTAAGACTTGGGCGGCAAACTCAAATTCAAATTCCAGAGGGAGCGTGGTGGGCAAGGCATTTGGTCCCTGAATGACACGTGGCAGTTGAAGGCTCTCCCTGAATGACACGTGGCAGTTGAAGGCTCTCCCTCCCTCCTTAATATATAGTAGAGGGGAGAAATTGTGAAAGTGAGAGTGCCTGGCCTCGGCTGGCGAGAATGTCCCCTGCCCTTTCGCTCGTCTCCTTATCATCAGGATGAGGATTGATTCTATGGTGCACTGAGCATCAAGAATATGCGCTGAGCATCCAATATGAGCATTTTAAGTTTTATTTATAAATCTCAAACTTAAGAAAATCAATTTGTATTTTAATCAAGAGCCTTTGGTTGGAAAAAATGTATTTTAGCAATCCATCTCTCTCTCTCTAAACTCTTTTTCTCTCTCTTGTGTGTGTGTCTTCTCTCTCTACTTTCTCTCTCCTCTCTATTCTCTCCTCTCTCTTTTCTACCCCCCGTCTCTCTCTCTCTCTCTCAACTCTTTTTTCTCTCTCCTCTCCCTTTAAACTCTCTCTCTCTCTCTCTAAACTCTTATTCTCTCTCTTGTGTGTGTGTCCTCTCTCTCTCTCTCTCTCTCTTTTCTCTCTTCTCTCTTCTCTATTCTCTCCTCTCTCTCTTCTACCCCTGTCTCTCCCTCTGTCTCTCTCTCTCTCTTTAAACTCTTTTTTCTCTCTCCTCTCCCTTTAAACTCTCTCCCCCCCCCTCTCTCTCTCTCTCTCTCTCTTTAAACTCTTTTTTCTCTCTCCTCTCCCTTTAAACTCCCTCTCTCTCTCTCTCTCTCTCTCTCTCTCTCTCTCAAAACTCTTTTTCTCTCTCTCGTGTGTGTGTCCTCTCTCTCTCTCTTTTGTCTCTCCTCTCTCTCTTCTACCCCTCGTCTCTCTCTCTCTATACTCTACTCTTTTTTCTCTCTCCTCTCCCTTTAAACTCTCTCTCTCTCTCTCTCTCTCTCTCTCTCTCCGTATGTCACCACGTGTTAGTGATGTCCCTCTGGATCGCGGTTGTTGTCCCTGTGCATCTCGTGTTGCCACATGTTCGCTCTGCGAGCAAACTATCCAGTCGCAAGTCAGTGCCAACTGTCCAATCACGCCCGCGTCGCCACGTGTCCTTCCAGATGGTCTACCCCCACACTGCATGTCTGCTCACGCATTTAATTGGTCTGTCAGTTGCGCGATGTCGCATTGCCATGTGGCGAGATAGCACGCACGTGAACCGACGTTGTCACCTGTACGGTCATAAAACATGGTGCTGCGTAGCTGTTCCACCATACTTGCTTCCTGTTTGACTTGCTCTGACTGCTGTGCTACATTTGCATAGGTGGTGCATGCCATCAGGGACTGCTTCTGTGCCATCAAGAGGCTATCGTCATCGGGGACTGCATCTGCGCCATTGGGGACCTGCACTGTCAGTGGGCTAAGGGCTTGCACATCGTACATTTACTCCTTGTGCTGATTTGTGTCATAGGCTGGCGTGAGTCTGGGACTTTGTGCCTATGGTATCGCGCCACGTGGCTCTATGTAGTCTGCCCTGACGCGCGCCCTATGCCATGTGGCACGCATGCAGCTTCTGGCAATAGTCTCCGCAAGCTATCTCTTGTCTCCACTTTGAACCTCCACAATGTCTCCCCCAAGCTCTAGAATTCTCCCCCTCCCCGAGCCACTTTCCCTAGCCTCCAAATCCTCTCCACGTGGTAGGTATGGTATTTCTCTCCTTAAGAAATAGTATAGATATAGATATAGATAGATGCTACCTGCCTAAAGAAGAATTTCAAATCCATCAAGGTATGGTTAAGAGGGAAGCGAAAACTTGTTGGCATGTAGATCTAGGTTTGAATGTGCCTTTCAAAAAACTATGACAAAGCCCCAAACCAAAAAGCGCGGCAAAATTGGAACAATGTCAAAGCGTGAAACCCTAAAGCAGACCAGAACTTCACCTCTCTCTATATAACTCGCCACAGATCAAAGTTGCAAGGAGGATCGTCTTTCTCAGTCAAAGACTGATTTGATGTCTGATGGCTGTCACGTCAAGCTGGAGATTGGGTTTCTCTTGTTGCTGGATCTCCTGTCCTTAAGGCACACTGTCCCTAATGTGTGCCTGTACGGAGTCAAGGTTACGAACTGAGCGCTCATGGAAACGGCAATAACAAAGTAATTAGTCTGATGAGAATGTGGAGAGTTTAACGGACATTCTAAATATATGGTATAAAAATACGAAGGAGTCGCGATATACCCAGGGTGGATTAACGACATGTTGGAGGAAAAGGAGGCCAGAGCGTCTGGTCGGCAATAATTTTGAATTGAATCCCTGATATGTTGATCATCCTCATGTTTCGACCCAAGCGTTGCCAGCAAAAAGATCTCTTTCAAAACCCCTCAGCATATATGCTCCAACTACGACTGTGTGCCGGCTGTGTCTTTGGGAAGGATCACAATGAGCTCCTCCAACGCCATGTGGACGTATACGCAGGTATCACAAAAAACGTTTTGAAAGAGATCTTCTTGTCAGCAACACTTTGGTTGACATGTATCCAAATCTGGCTCGATGTCAGTTTTATGGAAGCTACCAGCTCAAGAGTTGCAGGATAGCAGCGCTGATAAGTTTTGTGTGTTTGCCTTGAGATCTTGTGGCAGCAAAGGAGCCATATGGCGACTCTACAAAGGTAGTTAAAAACCTGACTTTGGCATGCCATGTATGTCAGATATGACTCCCTTTCTGAGGCTCCAGAAACTTGCCCAGCTGCCAGTTCAGGATGCTACAGTCTGGGCTGCTCGAATTGCACACAAACAAATCCAAAAATGGATGTTGGATGCTATTACATTCTGCTGCTACTATTTTCTTCAACTGAGGCTAGATGTTAAGAAGTTTGACACTTAGTAGCTCCTACCAACCCACACACACTAAGTACTACTCAGACCCACTTTCCGCGACTCCTAGATTTCTGCACGTCCTTCCATCATTTTTGGTGCCCACCGCCCCATGTACCTCGAGCCTCGACCCCCCTCTCTTACCTGACCCTCCCCACTACTCTCATCTCTCCCTATACAAACCCCCTCTACTAAGTAACCCCCTCAATTACTCCAAGCTCTCCCGCTCACTGCTGCTCAGTATGCCACCCTGCTCCACCATCCTCGATCGCCTGCGACTATCCAGCGTCCTTTTTCTGTCTTCTACGCAGTACAAGTCTTTGGCGCCGGCGGCGGCTATCACACCCGGTATTTGACTCTGGAGCTCTATATGACCCAGCCTTCGCCATCATACGCCTTGACCCACGGGTGAGGGAAAAGCTCTGCTAGTACCTTTCATGGACCCACAGGTCCTTCATTATTTTTATCATTTCTCGTACCTTTCATGTACATATGACAAGTCTGAATACAATTGAGAGCTGATATATCACATTTGACATGGCTCAAAACTCATTACATAAGTTGAGAACTTGAGTGTGGATGAGCATGAGAGGCTGAACATCGATGAACATCAAGCATGAGATAAGCTTTTCAGTGGTGGAGACGCCATGTAGAGAGAGAGGGTACAGCTAGAGAGACTAAGGGCATAAGCATATCAATGTATGGGCAGTTGGATGTTTACAAAGATGGGAAGTCTTGACTATGCAGGTAAATTGTAACAAAGGCCAATTTACTTAGTTTTTTGTTTAAATCAGCCTTCAATTGGCTTTGTAAATGCTATAGTTTTAGCTGGATGGTCTCTATCGTTGCCACATGGCATCTTCCCATAAGTAAAGTGGTAAATGACGTGTGGCGCCTATTGTACCTTGTACTCATAACTTTGAATGACATTAAATAACAGCCACTATAGCTGAGCCCTATTTGTTGAACTAAGAATCTTCTTCTAGACTGTTGCTTGTGCAGCCCATCACAAGCCTATATATTCCTCCATTGGTTCTTAGTATTCTCTTGTTGATTGTGCTCTTGGATTTCCATTGATACTTGCTGTTCTGTCCATTACTTCCTAGATGCTATCTTTTAGCTACTCTAGTAGAGGATTAGGGCTTAATTAGCCGGCCATTGCTAACATTGGTATTAGAGTACTTTTCATGGGATTTGGCGGACATTTGCTTAGGATTTCATCCTGAAATTGGAGCATGGATTCTTGAGCCTTGGGCCTACTATTGTAATTTCTGCAAAACATTGTTGTGGTCAGATGCTCCAGTCATTAAATGACACGTGTTAGCCTCTGAGATACTCGAATCTGTAGAAAAACTAAGTGCCAAGAGAGAGATGCAAAATGGTGGAAAGCTCAACAAGAAATGCTCACGAATCTGTAGAAAAACTAAGTGCCAAGAGAGAGAGATGCAAAATGGTGGAAAGCTCAACAAGAAATGCTCACACTAGGAAACGTGAGTAGTAGAGACGAGAGTACAAGAGCTTATCCAACTCCACATGTTTGGATCTCATTCCACACCACACACTTCCACATGTGTGTTCTTATACAAAATATTGGATTAGGGTCCTCATCCCCAATCGACAATCTTACATCTAATTAGCTCTCACATGCTTGCCAAAACCCACTCACCCATGCACTCTTCTTGCTTACATTTGAGAGGGATTCCCAACATCCCCTCTCAATGCTAACATGTTAACACTTACATGTTGAGCATTGCATACAAGATTACATAGCATGTGGCAAGAACATGTGTTCAAAATGCAAATGTTTCATACATTCTTCTCTTTCCATTTAGAGAAGTTGGTGCACTTTTCCTGTGTGAAGTGCTTTAAAATTTACATAAGATATCAAAATACATAAGGGATATCCCCTCTTGCTACATAAATATTCCTCTTCCAATGAGGACTTCAACTCACTCTTTTCTTTGCACATGTGGATCAAGAAACTTCTCCCAAAAAACTTCCCAATAATCTCATGTTCATCAAGAGATTCCAAATTAAAATTGCCCATATCTGAAGAAGCTGCTTGGCAATGAGAAAAATGCTTGAGCCGTCGAAGCCCAAGGAGTAGGCAAAACATGTCAAGAAGCATCTCCCTTTTTGACCAAACAATATGGTATTTAAAAAAATACCAGTCAACTTATAGGTTGACTTTCCCAAAGGAGACTTTGGAGGGAGCACGTGTTGCAATAGTAGAAGGCCAAAAGAACTTTAGCAAAAACACAACGATTTGTTGCAAGAGAGAATCAGTGTCGCCACAGAGTAGTGCACAGAGAAGACGTCAAATGAGCAAGCTTCTTTGCATACCAATGATGGGAAATAACTTTGCAACAAGGATCTTTTGAGAACATAAAAACCTCCTACAGATTTGTAAAGAACACGGTTGCTCGTCGCAGCTTAGAGAAGTGGGAAGAATTTGTCGTCCTGCCAGCGGCCAAATAAGGACTCCACAGGCTTGGAAGGAAGGATTTCTGTACATTAGAACTTTGAACACCAAAAATGTGTAGTGAACTTGTATACTGCCATGAATCAACAGATAGATGAAAAGCTTTCAACAGAGCTTGTGCAACAGATTGATGATGGCTGAAATAGAGCCACTGAAGAAGCAACCAACTACAATCCCAAGTGTATGCTGCCAATATAGTGTAGAACCTCCTAGATAGAGATGATTCCTGACAACAAATCGGTAGATGGAGAACTTCAGCAGATGCAACCAAAATACGAACAGATCTGCGACACAAGATTTGTTCAGCCAGTAGACTTATTTTGTAAGATGCCCATAATCCACTGGAAATTGTGACTGCATCATCATGTAATAGTGTGTTTGATGAGAGAGTTTCCAGCAAACCAAAAACCAATGCCTTTTGTAGAAACTTGATGATAGGAATAGACGCCTCCTGCCACCCAAAAAATATGTTTCTTTCTACTTGTTATAATAGGTGCAATTCCTTCCTAAACATCAACAGTATGGAAGGTGCGGTGACCAATGAGTTTGCTTTGGCAATCGGGGAAGACAATAGAGGTCAAAAACATTGAAATATAACGCTTCAAACCAATGGAGACTTGGGTTACAATTCCCTCATACCCCCAAGAACCTCATTTTTGTAACCTCAAAGGCTCCAAGCAGCAGGGGAAGAAGGAAAAAGAAGAGCAACCCCTGGTGTGATACCGTGTAGAAAAAACTAATTGCCAAGAGAGAGAGATGCCAAATGGTGGAAAGTTCAACAAGAAATGCTCACACTAGGAAACGTGAGTAGGAGAGACAAGAGGGGACAAGAGCTTATCCAACTCCACATGTTTGGATTTCATTCCACACACCACACTTCCATATGCGTGTTCTTACACAAAAGGAGTCTAGAAGAAGGCATGGATCATAATAATGTCCCTGGCAGTAGCAAACAAGGGACTATAGAGGGCTCCTCACATTGGCAAGCTTCTCAAGGCCAGGAGCAGAACAATACTAGTTGTCTGGATCCTATATTGCAGGTACTTAAGGGGAGATAAGGCAAATGGAATAATGGTGCAGAATTCTTTTGCCACAGATTCAGATGCTGATATACTTGCTGAACCCTTTGCTGATTCTACTGGTTTTATGGCTTCTGCTGATAGCTCATAGGGGCAAGGAACCTGCACGAGGCAGTGCTTCCAAGGGTACCAGTCCTGAAGTGAATGGATATGCCAAACGTTTTATGAGGATAAAAGTCCCCCAGCAGACCTCAGGTCAGTTATGCCCTTTCAACAATATATCCAAAACTATCAAACCTGTTCAACCCAAAGATACTACTCATCAAGAAAAGGATGCTAGAGATAATATTATTTTGTCCAAGTTTAAGGGTGAATCCTGTACCCCTAATGAGCTTGAAGATTGGCTAAGTAAGATGGAGGTTTATTTCATGCTATACCCAAAGGGTGATCAAAGTACAGTCAGGTTTGCTGTATTGCATTGGAAGACTATGCACATACTTGGCTGAGGCACCTGCAACAAGAAGGGACCCCAATTAGCACATCGGATGACTTTAAGAAACTAATGTTTCAGACATTTGTCTCTCCCATTTGAGTGGTATATGAATTGACTCACCAAGAAACAGGAGAAAGTACATTAATAAAATTTGGAAGTTGTCTCTGTTTTCCCATGGCATTGAGAAAGTACATTAAGAAAATTTGGAACTTAACTGCTGACGTGTCAGCTCCAGCACCCTTACGGAGGCCATGAGACTGTATGAATCCAAGTATAACTTAAAGGAGAAAGGTGTTGGTATTGGTCACTTTGACAGTAGACCTATGACTAAGGTTAGTCCTCCAATGACTTCGAAGCAAGTGGTATCTTCTTCAACAACCTCTTGTGTTCCCAGGTATTTGACTGTTTAGCAATATTGGGAGTACAAAACCTCATAGGGCTGAGGATGCAGAAGCCCCAATCAGGCCTAGCCCTAAGGAGGAGCCAAATGATAAGAATCATAAGATGGTGAAGCAATTATCTCAGGCTATCATTGATGATAGGAAGAAGAAGAGCTTATGTTATCTACTTATGTTATCTATGTGGTCAGAGGTGGTCCCCTGAGCATAGAAATGTTTGCAAAGCTAAGGCAGAGTATGATTATTGAAACTGAGGATGAACCGATTGAGGATGATCCTACAGGAGAGACATAATTTCATGATTGTGAAAATGAAGGTTAGAAGGATGCTGTGATTGTTCATGGTTCCAAAAAGGAGTCTACTTTTCCATTGATCCAGTGGGTCTACCTTGGGCAACACCATGAAAAAAAGAGATGCCAACAATGGAGAGTTGGATTTTCTTGATGAATATATGGATGTTTGCAGAGATTTAGAAGGAAACTCTTGTGTTGATAATGACAAAGTGTTTTGGGACACTCGGTTTGTCTTGTACAGCATCTCTCCAGGGACCTAAAGGTGCCCAAACTCTCAGACTTAAAGGGTGACGACTTGTTCACATTGATAGTGGGGGAGTACCCACAACTTTATGAATTCGTCTAGGTAGTAAGGCTACACCCTACAGCTTTTGATCAAAGCTTGAAAGTTCAAGTGGCCAATGGGGAGCATTCTCTGTTGCCAGGCCACTCAAATTTAACTATAGATAATACCTTCCAGGTTTGTCTTGGACATGGGCCCCATAGACATTGTTCTGGGCTGTGATTGGCTGAGGTCTGTTGGTGAGATCACCATGGACTTTGATCACATGTATATGAGATCCGTGCATGAAGGTAAAGAGGAATTATTGAAGGGCTATGAATCACCTGAGTTGATTGTTTTTTCTTCCAGGAAATTGGCAAGGGATCTCAAAAGTGTTTGTGAAGTCTATTCTATAATCTATTCATCTCTCAAAATCTGAGAACACTTACGAAGTCTTGGTTGAGCTCAGATCAAGAGATGTGAGAATTATTGCAGCAATAGCTCAAAGGGATTCCATCACTCTTGATCCAGGGTCTAAACCCATGAACAAAGCTAATAATGAATGCCAGGTTGATGTTGAGATTATTCATGGATCCAAAAGGGGGCCCTCTTTTCCATTTGATCTAGGTGGGAGAACGATTGAGAATTGAAGTCGTCGATGGATATGTGGAGGCTGGCAAAGATCCAGAAGTGTAAGTGCCGACTGCAATTTGAGAGAGAAGCCGCTGATGCATACATAAGATTCATGGTCATACACACATAGGCCGATACACAGTGAACAACTTGAGTTATGCCTTATTGATTGTGGCCTTGGCAATCACAAAGAGCTCAATGAATATTGTAAGGATCCTGCACTAAAGGGGGCTGCATACATCTGTGTATATTTCGATGTAGAGGCTGCATACATCTGCCTATCCCTCAATGTAGACACTGGACATGTCTGATTGGGGCTGAATGTGGCTGGAGAGGCTGGAAGGGGCTTGACCCTCTATAGTGAGTAATTGCGAGGCTGAGGGGCCTGAAAGAGAAGCTGTTGGTGAGGCTATTGCTGAAGGCTGGAAGAAGAGTTCAGAGATCGACTGGCCACACACAGCAAACCAACGGAGCCTGCTCGTCTTTTAGAGTGCTTACCAGTGAGGCCCTCAATTGCATCTTTTGGAGGTCAAGGAGGTGGCATGATTGCTGGGGATGAATCAGCAGGAAAGTCTAATCCTCCAAGCCCGCTCATGGTTAAAATACCAAAGGATCTGAAGGCATCACTCCTCTGCCAATTCTTATACCACCAAGGATAATTAATTCCTCAACTTCATGAATTAGTACAACAAATGATCACTGCTGGCCATCAACAACAGTGCTGTAATATCTGCCGGGATGTCAGCGCATCTGTGTTGGAATAGAGCTTGCACAAACTTGGGGTTGAGAAACTCAGCAGAAAAGACATGAACAAGATGCAGTGTGAAGTTTTGGAGGGAAAGATCACAAACTGGATTCATTTCATGCGAATAGCAGTCAAGCTATTAGTTTCAAGAGAGCGCAAGATTTGTGATCAAAGATTCCATGAGTTGGAACCCTATAAAGAGAATTGCTTTGCAGATGTTACTAATAACTGTGCTTTGGAGAGGCTACTGCAAAGAGCAAAAGTCACTTGAGAAGCTTATTGTGCTGCTTGACATGTTTGAAACAGTGCAAGAGCTCCTTCCTCAGAGTGAGATTGTTTTTGAAGGAAATGCATCGCAAAGATTTGTGAAGTAGCAGTAGGCTTGACACAGATATTATCTTAGACTGTTGAAGAGATTTTTGGTGATTTTGGGGTCTCCGTTGAGAAAGACGCTACTGAGCCTCTTGGCTACACCATCAATTATGTGAAGTTTTTATTTGACTATTAATCCGCATTGAGGCAGATGTTTGGTGAGCATGAGACTGTTGAGCCAGCAAAATCTTAGTTGGCAGCAGCTAATACTGTAACCGGCCTTCGGGATCCCCAAAGGGCAGTGAACAGAAAACAACCAGCAAATGCTCAATTTAATGCGACTTAGAACTTTCCACAGCAAAACAAATCAACTTAGAACACAACACCCAAGAGCTAGATCGCCCCCGACTTGCACCGGACACCAGATTGGCCCCAAACTTAGTGCCCCTTTCGGTATTTCTTTATCTTTTATTTAGAAGGCATGCAAATACAAGAATTGCACCGCAGTGCATCAGTCCACAAATAGCCAACTGAATAATCTGATCACAGGCACTTCGGTCTTGCTCTGCAATCACAAAAAAGGCATCCCAGTCCATTGCAACATTCCATGGCAGCCCTTCTTCCGAATCTGGCTGAGGGTTCTAATGTGGCAGCTCTGATACCCACTAGGGGAGTCCTGGTAGGAAAGAAATCAGCCCAATGTGTCTTGGTAGCTTTGAATACCCGTCAAGGGAGTCCTAGCAAGATAGAGGCCAACAAAACAACCACACCTGGCTGTTTTTGGCAAACAGAAAGGCTAGCTGTGCAAAGCAAAAGGATGTGAAGGTTTTGAGGCAGTAGGAAAGTTCCCGTAAAGCAATCAACCGATAGGGAAGCCCCGAAACCCTAGGAAAAACAGCCAGCAGGGAAAAACGAAATTCCCTGGCAGGACCTCAGCAATAGCAACCCTGGAAGACTAGTTGGAGAAGAATCGCCAACTCTGGAAGCCTCGTGGTGAAATTCGCAGTTTCTGGAAGCATGTGGTTGGCCTGGCAGCAGATGAAGAAAACGTGAAAGCGGAGTGCGGCCCCTGCTATCCCTTCCTCCTCCCCCAGTTTTCTCTCTTTCACTATCCCTAACTTTGGAGAGTCTGGGAACCTGGACGGGACTAATTACCCGATCTGGAAAGTGAAGATCCGGAGTCATTTAGTGGCTCGGAAGTTGTGGAAGCTGACCACGGGAGAGGAGTCGAAGCCGGAAGACATGGTGGATAGTAAAGGGAAGGTACTCATGGCAGTAGACAGAGAGGAGCTTGAAGCTTGGGAAGAAAGAGATGCCCATGCCCTGGCAATAATCATAGGGACTACGGCGGACTCCGTTCTTCCGCATATCCAGCTGGCCGAGACGTCAGTAGAGGCGTGGGCCACCCTGAAGGATCTATACGAGACAGACAATACCTCTTGGATTGTGCTTCTTCAGCATCAACTCTACAATCTTGATATGGAAGAAGGCGATACGGTACATAGCCATTTGACAAAGGTCAAGGTGGTGCGGGATCAGTTGGCAGCAATTGGTCAGAAGACAGACTCATGCCATCTAGCCTTGATGGTACTAAGGAGATTGCCTCGGAGTTTCAAGAGCTTTGTTACAGTTGTGACAGTAGGACAGAGGACCAAACCTCTGACATTTGAGGAGTTGTGTCCATTACTGCTACAGGAGGAAGCTCGGGAGAAGCTCTACAACGAGGACAAAGATGACAAGGCGCTGCTGGTGAAGGATTCCGCAGGTAAGGGAAAGGGCAAGCCTAACGGTGGCAAGTCCAATAAAGACGACTTTGACGACGAGGGGACTTCGAAGAGGAAGCACAAGAAGAAATGTTTCTATTGTGATACGCCTGGACATTTTGCAAAGGACTGCAGAAAGAAAAAGGCGGATCTGAAAAACAAACAGGAGTCTGACCCAGATTCAGAGGGAAAGGCCAAAGCTAATGTGGTAATTGAAGAGTTGTTCCTGGTGACATCACCGAGTGTTACCGAGGTCAGGTATGTTGATCCCGAAATCACAGTAAGGATGTTTGACATAGAGATGTGGGTCGACGAGGAGTCAGATGCCTTTGTGAAGGTGAAGGACAGTATGGAGCGCTTGGTACCTTCCAGGTGTGTAGCTGTTGACACTAACACGAGGATGGATTCCATGGAAAGCCCTGGGGTCTCATGATCAGATGGATGCTGGACTTCAGAAGGGGACAATACAGGATTACACAGGATCTTGGCGGGTGCCTCATTGAGGTACAGGGTTTGTTTTTAGAGCGAACATTTAGGCAGTACAACAGTCTGGTATGTATTTGATATTCTGCATTTGAGCCTTTATAGCATGCTGTGGGGAGATTTTGCTCTTCATTTGTCTCAGGTGATAAGAGATTGGAAGGAATTGGCCTTCTTCGAAGGCAGAAGGGGAAGTATTGGTGCTTCTTCAAATCTCGGACGCAGATTGCTAGAAGGTGGTGGACAAAGAGTACTGAAGCCAGAAGATTACCTGCTTGAGAACTCAGCAAGAGTTCATGGTCCAGGTTATCTGGAAATATTCATTGGTTACAGACCTTGCCAAAGGAAGGACGGGTTGAAACAGACCCTCAGAGCATGGTGCTTGGAAGACTCCAGGTTGTTCACTCATTATGAGGGGGACGACTGGAAGATCGTGACGGCTGGGTTGCTCAAGTTCAGAGGCGGGAATGCGACTGAAGGAGGTGATACCAGGAGGTGCTACCAGAGATGGACCTGTGTACCAGGATGGTGTGCGGAAGCGGAAGCGGACTTGGTGGAGCAGGAGCCACTGGATGAAAAGCCAGGAAAAGATTTCGACACCGAAAGGTTCCAGAGGACTACGACCAAGGAGTTACTGGAGCATCTTCATCGACGTGTTGGCATTGGGCTGAGATGTGTCGGTGAGAGGGGGTGTTGGAAAGGTCACCTCCCCATCTGTAAGCCCCCATATGAGGAGAGCATGGGGGAGGGAGACCTAGGGCAGTACCCAACAGAAACAGAGAGAAAGGGGCTGCCACATAGACAGCATCATGGCTGTCATGTGGGCAGCACATCTAGATCTGTTATGTGCAGGACAGAGGGCCAGAAAAGTGCGGAAGCATGGCTGGGACAGATTGCGATGGATCTAGACAGGAGGCCCACTGTCTGCAGTAAGTTTTGGGGGGGGACTGGACCCTGTATTTATAGGGCATCTGCCCTTGAAAGATGGGCCAAGGGCCCTTGTAATGAGTGCCCCAAAAGGGCAGCCCATAGTCCCATAAATGGGGAGCTGTGGGGTCGGTTTTCATACAGACTGAGTCGGTTTTTTGGTACAGGCCTTGGGGCCTATATAAAGAGGCCATTTAGCCTCATTTCATTATCACTTGCAGCAGCAGATCCACATAAGTAAAGAAGTTTGTGATTTCACACCCACACCGCGGCCTTCTGTTCATCTTTATCCTCCAAGGGGAGCTGTCTTTTCTTCTTAAGTGGACATTCATGCACCTGATGGCCTTCCTCTTTGCAGTAGAAACATCTAATCTGCAGCCTGCTCTCTAAGGACATGTTTCTCCTCTTATGTCAACCTGGTAGGCCGTGATGACCTGAGAACACGCTGTTGCCTTGCAACCAAAGTAGCTCTTGATGGTCTTACAAATCTGTCCTTCGGTTTGAAGTCCTTCTTTCTTTTGAACTCTTCTCTCTTTTTGAATTCTTCTCTCTTGCTGCCCTTAAAACCAGTGGTCTTGCCTTGTAGCAAAGCATAAGTTGTATTGGCATTCTTGATCAACTGCGACATGTAAAAAAACCTTGTACTTCATGTAGAAGTCTCGAATTTTCCTTCGGCAATCCACATCAATATTTCTCTACGTGCTCAGACGACGGAACATGCTGATAGGAACTAACTGGCAACAGAGCTTCCCAAAATTTCTTGTTGTATTCCTCCAAATTACGGCAATTCTCTGCATCCAATTTATGCCAAGCCATCATGATGTCAACCTTAAATGTGGTGATCAACCACACAGCTGAAAAGACCTGCTTAAACTCCACTTATATGGTGGGTGCTCTCCTGTGCAAAAGAGACTTGTCCACCATTGCAAAGCGTTCCCCTTTGAGAAAGTGGCGGCTTTGCGAATTTTGGACGACTGTAAAATTCCCACCTGAGTATGCTGCATCAAACTGCTGAATGAAGGTGAGCTTTCACCATGTCTTGGCTCCCATTGAAAGTGTCGAATTTCACAGCTGAACCACCCTTTTTATAATCTTTCTGCTTTCCCTTGGGCGTGAGATTATCATAAGTAGGTGGCTGTAAATATGGGGGCTGCGTCATATTGCCAAGATTTGTGACACTCTGTCCACTATTCACTGTAGGATTGACCATTCTTGGTCCCATTGCATTCATACCAAGCATTCTTGAAAAATTCCCCATCATACCGGGCATGGCAGTCTGCATCCCTGGCTGCATCCCAATGTTTCCATACACCATATTAGGCATCATAGCCGGCATACCTCTGAACATTTGTCCCTGATAGCCTTGCATGCCAGGCTGAAATCCATAAGGGAAATTTCTAGGCATCTCCATGCCTTGCTCGGGCTGTCCAACCATTGCCTGAAACACTAAACCTCCTCCGAAATAACCTGTGGGAATAGAAGATGGAGGAAAAGTCTATTGTCCTGAACCGTAAAACGAAAAGCTCTGTGGATTTCCACCCACACCTAATGCAAGAGGCATTGCGCCCGCTTGTGGAGTCTTCTTCTTCTTCTTCTCAGGCTTCAAAGGTGCATTCACCATTTGCAAAGCGTGGATCCTGCATCAACTGCGCAAAAGTTTGAGCGGCTTCCTGCAACTGTACTTTAAACTTTTCATCAGCATTTGGCTCCTCAACCTCTTCCTCTTCACGACAAGAACCCACTGTGGCATGCTCCGATTGAACGGGCTGTTCATCATCTTTCTCCCACCATGCAATATAACCCAAAGACTCCGATTTCTCCTCAGCATCAGTGCTATGTGCCATGGCTGAAACATTCCCTTGGCGGCAAATTTATTACAGCGACTAGTATTTGCTGTCTTGACCCAAATAGAACCATGGGCTCACACTCTTGAAGAAGATGGCGATGTCCCAGCAAGGGAACTGCTGTAACCGGCATCGCGATCCCTAAAGGGCAGTGAACATATAATAGCAAATACTCAATTTACAGTGACTTAGAACTTTCCACAACAAAACAAATCAACTTAGAACACAACACCCGAGAGCTAGATCGCCCCCAACTTGCATCGGACACTAGATTGGCCCTAAACTTAAAGCCGCTTTCAGTATTTCTTTATCTTTTATTCATAAGGCATGCAAATACAAGAATCGTACAACTGTGCATCAGTCCACAGATAGCCAACTCAATAATTTGTTCACAGGCACTTCCGACCTGCTCTGCAATCACAGAAAAGGCATCCCAATCCAGTGCAACATTCCATGGCAGCCCTTCTTCCGGATCTGGCTTAGGGTTCTGACCTGGCAGCTTTGATACCCACTAGGGGAGTCCTGGCAGGAAAGAAATCAGCCCAATCTGTCTTGCGCTAACTCTGGAAGCCTCTTGGTGAAATTTGCAGTTCCTGGAAGCACGTTGCTGGCCTGGCAGATGAAGAAAACCTGAAAGCCGAGTGCGGGAGACCACCAGAGCAGCCCAGAATAGAGGAAAACTGAAAGATATTTGTTAGAAGAGCTTTCTGGCAAATTGCGAAATCCTGGAACAGGCTAGGGAGCTCTTGCAAACAGCAAAATGGTCTGGAATAGCCCCGTGAACACCCAGAACACTGAATCGTCCAATCTGGAAGCAAAAAACAGCCTGGAACAGCGCACAAACTGGAAAAGCATGCCCTGGCAACACCTGGATGAATTGCGTTTTCTGAAATCAGCTCCCGGAAGAGCTCTGGTGAAGTGTGAATTCCTGTAGCAGCCTCTGGGAAGTGCGATTTTGCTGTTCTGGACCTGGCAGGGCTCCTGGGTGATGGAAGATCTGACAAACAGGCTCCCGGAAGGTGTGTGGATAGCTAGGAAGCAAGAAAAACGAGATTCTGAACTGAAAGAAAGATGAACCAGCCCTAGCTTAGCCCCCAATCCACTTGAGCCAAGAATAGCTGCCTTTGCTTGCCTTGCAAGTCACCGGATTTTTACCCCTCTCTAACCCTCAAATCCTTTGCCTTGGCCCATGGAATTAATTGCACTGAAGTGTCCTTTACAGATTTAATCAGTTTGAGGCTAGGTCAGTCACCGTAAACTCCTAAAATTAGAAATTCATGTCTCCGTGACAAATACAGCCATAATGTCAGTTGCGGATAATGTCAACACTCTTGACAAATGTGGAGGGGAAGGCCAAGCAATACATGGACCCTACGTTAGCACAGATTTGTTTGATGAATAATATACATTACATGGTCAAATCTGCTTGAAGATCAGAGGCTAAAGAGATGCTACGAGAGACCGGGTGCAAAGACATCGTCGACGGTTGTATTGTGCAGCAACATGCACAGAATTATAAATGTGTTGCTTGGAACAAGGTTCTTCAAAGCCTTAGCATTTAAGGATTGACTTCTTCTTGACGTGGTGGTTAGGCTTGAGCTTTGGAACAATCTTGTTCGTAAGCTGTCGGTCCCTATAATCCAAAAGGCATTTTTGGCCCATGGGGCACATAATTGGTCAGATCCTCTAGTTGTACGAGTTCATCCTCGGAGACCCAAGTTATATTAGTCTACTGACATGAAAGATTGGATGTATCTGAACTCTATCAGGTAATTGTGGCTTGTAAGCCTTATCATTAAACTTTTTGAGGATAAAGCATGGGCCACAATAGAGATGAGGTACCTTGTTAAAATTTGCCAGTGCGCATTACTGGAGAATCTTTTGGGATTCTAAAGTACCCCGTGACCTTATAAGAAACTCGAGGTGATCACTTTTGATTTATTTTCAGCACATTTTATGCTTTCCCTTGCCAACGGCGACATGTCTTGGTGCATTCTGTAAGCCAACTACCAAAGGGGCTCTAGGCTATTATCCATACATCAGCATGAATGGACTGTTTCAGTTGGTGAATGCATAGCAGTTTTGTATGCAAACTCAGTGAAGAAAGGTAATCTTCCCAATTAGGTTGTCTTAGGGAGACATATGCTCATTAAATGAAGGTAATCTTCCCAATCAGACTGGCTTAGGGAGACATATGCTCTTAGTAATTTTAGCATCTCTATCGCTAAGCCCGGTAAACCATATAGGCTAAATAGCTTTTCAACAAACAAACGAGTAAGCCGTGTGGCTGTAACAGTCTCTCTTGTATGTATGAAAATCTAGCCAATTTGGTGAGTCGGTCAATAATTAAGTCTACCGCCCATTGTGAAAAGCAGACCATAATGGAGTACTCTCAAAGCTTACTACCAAGTGGGGTATTCCCAACTCTTGACACCTTGGAAGAATTCATCTTTGGGATAAAGGTCTGTAATAGAGTCATAGTCAGAAGAGGTCTTTGTGAAGCAAAATTGAATCACACTACAATTCTGCTCAAGGCATCAACTACCTTGTTGGTAGATCCCTTGCTATAATAGATCTCGAAGTCAAACTCTTGCATCAACTCTGACCACTGGGCTTTCCTACCCCTTAGATTAGTGGAGTTGTAGAAATACTTCAGAGAAGAGTTATCAACATAGATCACAAAGGTTGTAACATGCAATGGTAATATGATCGTGTAATCATGGCAAGACCTTCTTTAAACATTTAGCGAGAAATTAGTGTTATGCACCATAGAGAGAGAAAGGAGATGAGGGTAGAGAGAGAATAGAGTCGACAACCGATTGGGTCCTTGTACTCACTGAGGGCCCCCTCCCCCAATCAGGGGAGAATTTTCTTTATACTTGGAGAACTGAAAGATACAAATAACACTCTTCGAGAGAGCACGGAAACGCGCTTTTGAAGAGTACACTGTGCACACGTATTGCAGACCCAAAGACTTGAGAGCCAACCCCGACCAAAACCGAGACCTTGATGCTGTCCACACTAACAATGTAGGGCACTTTTGCAAGGCAAGGAAGAGGCTTGTGCTGTCCACCGGGATGCAGGGTTATTGCATGAGTGAGAGAGTGAAAGCTAGGAGTAATAGATTCTGAAGAGAGCTGAGAGATGACTGAAATATAGAGCTCAGAAGTGAGCTGTGCAAAACTGTAAAGAAAGCTGTAAATGTTGGAAGGCTGAAAGGAAAGGAAAAAGTGGACACAAACTCAGAATACTTGCATTACTTGCTTGTAGAATGAAGAAGAGTGAGGTCCTTAAGTAGGCACCTCATACATGCTCACTGACATCACTGATGACTTCAGAGCTCCACAATCATCTCCTCAATCTGCTCCTAGATTCTCTCAATCATCCTATGTGGCTCTTCCACCACCTAACTGTGCTTGTGGGCACCTAACTGTGCCTCTAGCACTCACACATAGAAACATAAGGTGTGCCTGAGGCATACACCTTGAGATATCCCAACAAACCCCCCCTCAAGGAAATGCCTCAGGCTATGTCAAGGATACATCTAGTCTCATAGTTTCTCATGCCATCTCATGGTGGTCAAGGATTAATCTATGGCTAGGTTCTCATGCTAGCAAGGGTTCCCTTGGGTGTAAGGTAAACAAAAAGGGATACAAAAAGACCTTCCAATGGTTATCTCCCCTGCATGTACATGCACACAATGTCTGCAGGAGGTACCATGGAGCAAAACATACACATGGCCTACATCATAAGGTGACCAGAGGTGTTTACAAAACACACAAAACACAATAGTTTATTTTCATTCATTTTGGAGGACTATCCAGGCTGAGTACCTTGACATAAAAAGAGAGATCTGGAGCATACATAGAGATGTGTTTAAAATGCATAATCTTCATGGGATGCCTCATCTTGTGGAGGCAAAATATCCATGTCAAGGCAAGGTCTTACCACATGGGCAGTGTCTAGTGCCTTATAAGATGGTACTATGATAGAACAAGTGGATCTGAAAATCATATCCTTCATGAAAACAATTATCTTGTCATCTCCATAGTTGTGTAGAGAAGCATATCTTAGGTGTCTGACCTTCATCTTTTTCTTGTACTTGGAGTCAAATAAAAGTGCCATGAGAGTGTAGATCTCTGTATTTGCTTCCTTTTTGGCAACCATTGTTTTGGCAATCTTCAATAAGGAAGTCAGGTTGGCAATTTCATCCTTTGTAGCATAACAAGACATTGCTTTATGTTTTGGCTTTTCACATATTTGGCATAAGCAAGCCATGAGAGGCTCTAACCCAAGTATTGGGTAGTGTCTTCTCTCTTACAGGTGAAATATGAGCAATAAAAGGTAATCTTTTCAAAGAGTAACAATCTTGAAATGCAAGATGTCTAAGCAAGAAATGACCAAGTAGATGCTAGAAAAATGAGCATAGCAGACTGAAAATAAATCTTGGTCAAACTATCAGTCAAACTTTGACTGTCCAAGGTCAAACTTAGACTTGCATAGTCAAGCTTTCATGGCCAAAGAGGCAACTCAGAAATCTGCTCCAAATCGTTATGCAAAGGTCGGAATTCAGAGGGCTTTTGTACTGAAGAGAAAGGTAAATAGGTAGAGCTTCTCCCTCAGAAAGGATTTGCGCAGAAAACGGCCACGTCGCCCAGCATTGTAGAGGAAAAATGGACTGGTTTTTCGTCGAAAACTACCCGAATACTGCTCCAAAAGGGCTCAGACTTGATGAGCAGGGAGGTCATGATGTCGCCCAGCTCCCTCTGAGAGGAAATCGACAATGTAGCTCTCCACAGTGAGAACTAGGAAAAAGATCGTCGCGACTTCCTGAGACAATGCCGCCCAGAAGATGGCGAGATAAGTCGTGTAGCTTGTTCTGCAGATTCGCCCTGCCCTTGGGAAGACTCTCCTGAAGGATGAGATGCTGAGAATGCAGGTTTGAAGAGAACTTGCACTTCCAAAATCGATTTTGGAAGGGAAGGTGGAAGATGGAGGTGAAGAAGAAGATGATGATGTGGCACCTAACTAGGGCTCAAGGAGGATCAAGTGGCTCTGATACCATGTTGAAAGGCTGAAAGGAAAGGAAAAAGTGGACACAAACTCAGAATACTTGCATTACTTGCTTGTAGAATGAAGAAGAGTGAGGTCCTTAAGTAGGCACCTCATACATGCTCACTGACATCACTGATGACTTCAGAGCTCCACAATCATCTCCTCAATCTGCTCCTAGATTCTCTCAATCATCCTATGTGGCTCTTCCACCACCTAACTGTGCTTGTGGGCACCTAACTGTGCCTCTAGCACTCACACATAGAAACATAAGGTGTGCCTGAGGCATATACCTTGAGATATCCCAACAGTAAAAACCAGCTGAAACAATACCCTAACCTTACTCCATTTGCTGTTCCGAATCCCCGACTATTGTGCTGCGTAGACACCTTCTGGGATGGCTTTACTGAGGCCAAAAGCTGAGGCTCATCAGAGGCCTCGTCTAGAGGTGTTCAGATCTGCACAAGTGGGGCTGGAGGGGAGCTGTTTTGGAGTGCTGAAGGCTGAGTGGGAAATGAGGGCCTGGATGCCCCCGATTCATAGGGCTGGAAGGGCTGAGCCAACCTGCCCAAAATGGTCGACTATTCAGTTGGCTATTTTGGGGCTGGTTGGCTGGTCCCTTGGCCCCATGAAAGGTGGCCTAGGGAGGGGTGCAGGGTAGCCTATAAAGGCAGCCCTTCCCTTGCCATTTCCCTTAGCTTGTTCCAGCCTTGAGGAAGCCGAAAAGGGCTCCTATCGTAGGCTGGACCCTGACCTATCTCTAATCCTAAGACGGAAACACTACCCTACTATTCTCTAGTGGGTACTAGTGAACAAGGACTGATCTGTCTAACTTGACCTAAGGCTGAGAGATTGACTTACGTAGCTTGTGCTCGACTGTCCTTGGACAAGGGCTCACAAAGGGGTCACAACATATGACAAAATCTCCTATTAGGGAACTATTACGCACTTGTCGATGTAGCCAGAGTGTCGCATTTGAGAAGCAACATCCAAGAATCCATATTCTTGAGCATTTGTGGCATATTGAAGAAATATAGCCTTTGCAGCAATTGGATCAATATTGGGACGTTGTTCTTTGGAAATATAAACAAATAACATTTGGCTTAATTCTAAGCTCAGCAGTGAAGCAGGCGCTGATTTTGGGGGTGTGAGTATCTCTTGACAGCTTGCTGCAATATCTCTGGTTTCACAGACGAGTAGCTTCTACGCGTTCCCCTGAATTTTTGGACCTCGGTGAACATCCCTATTGGTTGGATCGAGAGTTTGCTTCAACCTTCACTAGGTGTAACCTCTGCAGCACACCGAGCTGAGCTTCGTGACAAACTTGCTGCATTTGCATAGATATAATATGGTGTATGAGATGCCACATATACATGCTCCTGCTTGTCATGTTTGCAAGACATGTATCTTGCGGAAAATGCATCGGGCATCATTCCCAAAAGAAGGATCAGTTGGAGCTCTTAGAAAATGACAACTCATTCAGTGTGATGTATGTAGTCCCATGCGGACACCATCTATTTGGGGATACCTCTACTTAGTGACTTTATTGATGATGATTCTAGATTCACAAATGACAGAAAAATCAAGGTATCTATGCACTTTCAACATTTTGTCTTGATGACTAAAATTCTGTCAAGCTGCAAAGTTAGTACTCTTCATACAGATTGGGTGAGAGAGTCTATGTCAAAGAAGTTTCATGCTTATATGGTAGACAGAGCCATTATTCATCAATGCATTGTGCCATACACACATCAACAGAATGGTGTGGCTGACAGGAAAAATAGATCCCTCATGGAGATGACAAGATGAATGTTGAAGGGTCAAGGTTTTCCCAACAAGTTGGAACAAAGGGGCTAGTTTGGTTGCCCACTTAATGGCTTTATAGTTTGTGCTATGTAATCTAGTGTAAGTAGGTGATGCCATTTTTGCAGCCTCTTTAGCAAGTCGAGACTGAGACAATTATTGGAATGTTTGGAGCAGACTCAAAGTGAATGATAATCAAAGTACTATTTCTTTGACAAAAGATGAGGTTTTATATTCAAAATCTAAGCATATTAATATTCATTACATTATGTTAAACTTGAGGTAAAGAAGAAAATGATAGAGCTTGATTATTGTGCATGGTAGTCACTAAAGCCTTGAGAGAAAGAAAACATGAAGAGTAAGAGAGCTCTTGGTATTGCAAGAAGTCCAACTATTTCATCTACAACATGAAGAAATTTTGCAGACTCATGGACTTTAAGGGTGTTGATCAATATTCTGGGTTTTTCTTTGGAGCCCCACAAAAGGTTTTCATCTGAATATTAACCAATACCTAGGTAAGTCTACAGGGGCATTAGCACAGACTTGAGCGTTAGTGTTTTTCTTTTGTGACAATAAAAGCATAGAATACTTTATGCTTAAATGTCTCTGTTATAAAAGAGATAGTAATTGTACGCAGTCTATTGTATTACTATACTATCGGGCTTGCTCGTTTTGTTTCCATTGCTCTATCTTGTTTTGGCTCTGAGCTCCTCATACTTGTCTTTTGTAGATCCGTCATCAACAAACATTCAGACCAGTCCTAGCAATGGCTGAAACGGACATAAGGTTCTTCTAAATTCTAGGTACGCATTACACATCAGAGAGTGTAAGTGCCGCTGTGAGCAACACTTTTTTAACGCCTTCACTGGATATGAGTAGTGTTTGCACATGTGAGTGTACCTCCATGAGATGCATTCCCAAGAGGGATAAGCATACTCTGCTGCAAGTCAATGTGCTTGGTAGCACCACTATCAAAATACCAATCCTTGATATCTGATATGAAAGGCATGTATCATGAATGAAGGATTATAGTTACACACCACTGAAAATACCCTGTCTCATCATA
This sequence comes from Dipteris shenzhenensis, assembly GCF_047967505.1. Lineage (NCBI taxonomy): Eukaryota > Viridiplantae > Streptophyta > Polypodiopsida > Gleicheniales > Dipteridaceae > Dipteris > Dipteris shenzhenensis. The sequence continues at coordinate 4,377,643 of NC_141626.1, forward strand.
TGGATGTGTGTGTGTATAATTTGCAGATTCCTTCTTCTCTCTACTAGATGCAGTGGTGTCAGTCATTGCCATACCTGCAACCTTCTTCTTTTCTTTCTCCATCTGCTTCATGCACTTGTGGATGTGATGTCTGGGCTTCTGTAATAATTGCACTTGCCCTCCTCACTCCCCTTCTCGACATTCTTGCTAGAAGTACTTGTGGAAGCATTACTTGCTTCTATTACCCGCATGGGGTTTCCCTTTGACCTTCTGGTCTGCAACAAAGGTCTGATCTGCAGCCACCAAGCCACAGCGGTTCTGCCAATTTCTTCTCTTTTGTTCACTATTGCACATGTACAAAATATAGAATTTCTTTGCTGGCAACCTTGCAGACTAGTCGTGGCAACGGAACCAAAAGTCAAAATGCACTGAGGTGTCCGCGTGACATTGGATGCCACCTAGGAGACTGAGCTCTAAACAGCAAACTAATATAATGAAAAGAATCTATCCTACAATGGAAAACCTAAAACCTAACCTATCCTAATGAAAACCTAAAACCTAACCTATCCAATGGAAAACCTAAAACCTAACCTATCCTAATGAAAACAATAAATGCAAGCAAAACATGGCATGATATGAATTTCACATAGCATTCAATATCATGGGCACCAATGAACCATCTGCAACAAACTCATCCACATTGGCTAATTTCTCCTTGAGATCTTTCCCCTTACTCATGCATCTTAAGATTCTCCAACTGCCTTCCAAGAAAGGCAACACATGACTCATTGCGCATGTCATACAATCTGGCAAGTGTGTCTAAAGCCTCCTTGGCTGTTCTGCACGACCGAATATGAGGAATGATGGTCCATGCCATGGACAATGCTATCAAAGCATGTGCATTGGCATCACGTCCATCCCATCTATCTTGTTCCAAAGTAGGTGGTGCAGCTGCATGTGTCACTAACACGGATCCTCTTCTAGTAGCAGAAGATCCTAACTGAGAGGTAGTAGCTCCTCCTCCACAGGTAGTAGTGGTAGTAGTGATAGTGGAAGGAGAAGCTGGCCTAAGCTCAGCACCACCCAATACAGCCCTTTGGCAACAAGGAGAAGCTGGCCTACAGCACCACTCAAGACACCCCTCAGCCCTTCGGCAACAGCACATGGTGCATCATGTGTGACCACAATGGTACCATCGAGCTTATCCTCTGCTGCAAGCATGCCAAAAACATCACTGCAATAGAGGCAGAGTGCACAACTCCTGAAAATTCCACTAAACCACTGCTGAAGAAACAACTGCCTGCACAAATTTGAGTGCCAAAATGTGTTCCCACACAACACTGCAAGTGTATGTACTTGAAATAGAGTCCTCGAGGCACGACGTGTAATATAGAGCAAAAAACCCAGATTTGCAAAGGGCAAATGTTCTAAAAACAGAGCAAATCAGTCAAAACAGTCAAAATCCGGAAAACTTCTTGACCAATGCCACAAGAAATCAATAATTTAACTACCAAACTCTGTCTGTAGCAACAGCTGTCAGCTGAAGTTGACTTTAAGTCAACACAGTCAAACATTCAGTAAAAGTTTGACTGTAGCAACAAATAATCTTTCAGCAAATGGACGGAATCAGAGACTGGATAAAGTCGAATTAGACTCGACAGATAAAGGAGACCAATTTCAGCACACTCTCCAAATTTCAGAGATCTCTGCTTGATTTATTGATGAATCTGTTGGAAATGTAGACGCAGCACCAATTGATCTCCTGAATGTGGTGTAAAGCAAGGACACACAGGTCGTGAAGCAGGGAATGAGATTTGAGTGAGTGACAACTGAAGATACATAGCACAACCATGCTCACATGGAGTGCTAAGCACAAAACTGGCTTGGGGCCGGCCTAGGTTCTACATGATCACTCGATACTTTTGTAACCCAAGGCTTACAAGGTATGTATTTTATTTGTACAGAACTCCTCCTCTTGACAGGGTCAGTAGTGTATCTATGAGGCTCACTACCTTGTTTTTGCTCATTTTGCATACAAGAAAGCCCTTGCAAGTTTATTCTTGTATGTTCAATGAAAGTCAACTGATTCGGAGTGTAAGAGAGGTGAGGTCCTACGTGATCACCCGAAACTCCTGTAACTTAAGGTTTACAAGGTTCGAGTCCATCCTCATCCTACTAATAATTTGGAGTAAGTCAAAACAGAGGGCTCAAAATGTTGAGCCCAAGAAAAGGCATAAGTGTGCCATTGGTAAGTGGGTTAGAGGCTTTAAAGAGCCACGTGGCAGTACAAAGAACATTGGTAAGTGGGTTAGAGGCTTTAAAGAGCCACGTGGCAGTACCTTCTTTGCATCTGATGGCATGTGTGGCTTTCTCTCCTCTCCCCTGTGAGCATTGGCATGCATCTTGAGATCTTGTATGGAACTTGTCGCACATTTCGAGGCCGTATGATTGGTTGGCATGCATCTCGAGATGCATTTACTATTGTACGGGCCTGTTTGCATGGATTTCAAGGACTTTGCTGGGATGTATAGCCCCATTGTACACAAATTGAGGCCAATTGTTGATCGTACGTACCTATTGCACATATTCGAGGCAATACTCTGATTGTACAAAACGTTTGCACGCATCCCAAGGCCCATTACGAGCTGTACGGATCATCTTGCACACATTTCGATGCCTGACTATATTTGCTAAATTGTGTTCCTTTCCTTATGTCGTCTTTATGAGGTAAGTCTCAACAGGTTTGGTGTAAATTTCTAGAAATATCACGAGTGATCATGTCATTTTTTACCAATAATTGGCTTGAGTAGGGGCAATGATAATTCTGGGTAGGTTTTGCACAAAGTAAGGGAAGAGTTTAGATAGAGCATTAAAGATGTTAGCAAAGCATGGGTAGATTGCAAATTTGCACAAAGTAATTAAAAATGCTGGGTAGACTACAAATTTGTAGGGATAGTACTCCATGGGAACTGCCATTACCTCTAATCACATTTGTTGAATGTTCTCTCTTTATTCTTAGAGGTGTCATGGCTACGAGTGGAGTGGCCACCCTTTGATCCTCTACATTGAAAGCATTCTTCCCAATTCCTAAATGAAAACCTCCAATATGGGGTGTAGCTACAAATATATTGGGTCTTGTATGGAATTTTGAAAGCCACTTTATTCCTAGAGAAGATGAATTGTTTACCAAAATAGTAGTTCTAGATCATGGTGAATAACCATATGAGATTCTTGAGTGACTGATGACTAAATCAATTTTGACCTATCTAGTTGTTCTCTTCCATATTAAGATATTGTTAAGGTTATCCATGGTCACATAGAAACACGTGTTCACAGCCATGTGCCGATTGACAAAGGACCTCTTTACATGGTTTCCTAGTATATAAACATCTACACACTAATGGGCTAGTAGGCAAACACTACTTCAAAAGGTGAATTTTGTGGAAGTTTAATATCCAAAGCCTTACATTGGAGTCCGCCATTCATTGTGGATAAGAAAGCTACATTTCTCTCGCAATAGCGGATCCATTCATACGGTTTTGAGAGAAGCTCAAGATGAGGGACATCCCTTGAACTTGCTACTCAATTATTGTTCCCTTTACCATAATTGAAGAAAAAATATGCATCTATTTTTGGAGAATTGCAAAGAATCTAAAAAATGGGGGGGGGGGGGGGGGGTGTTGCCTCAAATGGAAAAGAAGTAATAACTACATCCACGAAGATTTTTAGCTCTCCATTTAGAAGCTAAGAGAGAGCTTGAAGATAGGCGTGATACCCTTGCATTTGATAGGGGCCTTTCGCTATTAGTATTGCTACAAAGTCGAGGGACCAGATATCATTGTGTATACAGCCCATACGCTACACGGGGCTGATGTTTTGTACTCTTCTGTAGAAAGCTTCAACAAGCCTGATGTTTCTCTCCTATACACAGGATTCGGCACGCCCCAACATCACGTCAGGACTGCAAAGATTAAAAGAAACTAAGTGGTAAGGAAGGCTCTTAGAGTCTAGAGAGACGGCAAAGATGTAAAAAATATGCTGCAAGAGCGCAGAAAAAGGAGTGAGCTTTCACTCATTCCAACCTCGCTCCAACGCCTGAGATCATGCCTCAGCCAGATCCTTGGCTTCCATAGCTAGGCGTTCTGCTTGGCGGCCAGCACGGGTCTGGCTGCAAAGTGGTCGCTCCCCTGCTAATCGGCACCTCGGCGTGGTTTTCTCTCCTTCCCTTGGGAGACCTGTGGTGACCTCCAAACCGCAATGTCAACAGAACGCACACTAATATGGAGCCCTCTGCGCATTTTCCACACAGAGTGCAGAAAGCGTGGGAATAGTAGGTGTTCGCTGCCCACACAGAGGACTTGCTCGAAGAAGAGCAGCAGCAGCATGAATTGGACGATGCGAATTTGAGCGTGCAAGTGGAATCGCATCGCACAGACCACTTCTTCGGATCCAGTTTGTCCCCCGCGAAGTAGGCGGTTGCCACCATAAACATCTCTGCAAAAAACTTCGGGGCCATGCTTGAAGGCGGTCTCCCACATGTTGTGCAGAAGGCGTGCCTGTGGTACAAATTGAGAGCCCATACGCTCGGTCTCTCCTCTGCGGAACATGGGCATCTTCCGCGGACGTCGTCGTCCAATCTCGTCACCAGCACAAGTTTGGAAGGGTCCGTAAGGTCTGCCGGGAAGTCCGACAGCTCTGAGAGGGAGAAATGGCGAGAGTTGCTTGCTTCATATGGTGCTCTGGGGCTCATAGAAGCAGGAGAGGAAACTGTGCTGCTGGATCTGGATTTGCTAGGGGAATCCGCGACCTCAATTCCGTAGAGTTCAAGCTCCCTCCTGAGCTTGAACATCTCTGGTCCGGACATTTTGGGAACTGCTGCAAAGCTTCCATAGCGAAGAATGGTCATCATGTTCTGGAATACCGATTCTTCGCAATCGATGACGACGGGCAAGGACAGATCTCCCAGTCGCCCGGCCAAGAGAGATCTGAAGTAAGAAGAACCGCGCAAGGTGTCGATGGTGAGCGTGTAAGGAGTCCTGTTGTTGCCTACAAGGATGGTGAGATCGGAGTGTGGAGTGGTTGCAGAGCGAGGTTGAATGTTCCCGAGATGGAAGGGATGGGAAGACGGTGTAGTGGAGTGAGGGGGAAGGTGGCATTGGTGGTGGTGGAAGGAGGGGGGGAGGTCGGGAGGGAGGAGGTGGAGGGGCTGGTGCTGTCGAGGCATGTTGGGACTTGGGAGGGAGGAGGCTTGGGATAGAGTCTGCAGAAGTGGGAGGGAGACTGGACTGTGGAGAGGACGAAGGAAGCATCTCTGATATATCTCTTCAAGGCCCTCGTGCCCCTTTCAAGCCTCACGTCATAGGTGACGAGACCAACTTCATTTTCCTTATGATTTTATGTTGGCGTCGACAGTTGGACTCTCCCTATTCGTTATCATCGACTCCCTTGCATGATAAACAAATTGGTAACATTTGTGTTCGTATCTCCTTCCCCCCAATTATTTGGATATCTATTTAGAGGAGCTCCCCGCGTCAAGGCTCGAGCTCGGAGGCTCATAGATGGGCGGCTATCGTAGTGGGAGAAGTCGTGTCCCCGAGAGTTTGATTGCTAGCTTTACTCCTTGTTGCACCGCTTGCCACCCGCTGAGCCAGTCGCAACTAGCTTCATCCAAATTGCAACAAAGGCACCTTGAGGTTGTAGAGGAAGCGGATTTGGAAATACTAGGCAACCGGGCTAGCATTCCACCGCTAGCAAAATTGCGGCTCTCAATATCTTCCAGCCATGGGGTTCTAAAAATGTTGTGCCAATGAGGCCTCCCCACAGTGCCATTGGCTGGCACAAGGAGGTCCTCATAAATGCTGTCGATCACCGTGCATGCTCTTCACTACCTCCAATACATTCTCAATGACTTTGGCCTGTAATTTATATTGGTTCACTAAAAAAGAAGTGGAAAAGCATCAAAATTGATGAGTATGCTTACCATATCAAGGTCCCATGTGAATTTATAATATTTGCCCTTCAACTTCAAATCCTTAGCATTGCAACTTCTTTACATACGAAATTGTAGCTATTGCCTTCACACATTCATTCACAATTAGTAGCTCGCCACATTGTTTTGCTATCGTCATTTTGTTGGCTATACTATTAGCTCATTTGCATGAAGTCATTTGCAAATCTCATTGTTGTAAAGTAGGAAGCCCTTAACTATCATAGTAGCATCTTGTCCTACATCAAAACTCTACGCTCATTGATGCCAATCACTCAATGAATAAATTTCATTTTCATTGATGGTTTTGTATAGTCTTAAACATTCTAATATTGACTTTAATACATAGAGGCTAGTGCACTAGACAATGAATCCTAATGGACTTTAACATAGTAAATTGTTATTGTAGTTATTATAACCAAGAATTATATTTTGCCCTCTAGATGGACAAGGGAGACTTTTGTCTCATTATTTAATGCTCTCAAAAAATTTTAAGAAGATGAATCATTGGGGGATGGAGGCAATGGAGAGGGGTTTTAATTCCCTCCATTCATGATTAGAATGGAGTACATCCAATGAGTGGACAAGTGTAGCACCCTCCATTCAAATTTGCATGTGGCTACACCTCATTATACTATTTGCCCTCCAAGCCATTGTGCAAGTGGTCGTGGCTTAGGGTTGTCACTATGTAGAGATTGTAGGAACAAAGTGGAGACAGGTTGTGAACACAAGTGAGCAAGAGTGCACACACAACAAAGCTCCAATAGAAATGTTCAAATGAAACAATACAAGTACTTGGTATATATAGTACCCAAGTACTATTGGTCAACCATAGGGTTGACTTTATGCCTACAACACCATATCTTTGTAATCTCTTACAAATCCCCTCTTAAAGATATGGCTGAAAGTACCCTGGAAACATCTCAGGTGTACCCTGCAGTACCTAAAGTACCATGGTTGCACAAATTCATCCAGATGGATATGCAACCTATGGGAGTACATGAAAACAATGTCATTGTGAATCACTTCACAACCCCCTTTGACATTGTGAGAATGTCTCCTATCCCCAAGCCATGTTGATGTCATAAGAAAAGATCTGTTGACAGGGCTTTGGTGAAGATATCCACCACATTGTCCTCAGACAATTGTCCTCAGACAATAGATGAGATCAATGAAGCCATCAGAAATACAATCCCATACATAATGATAATGATTTTCAATGTGTTTCATGTGAGCATGAAAGACTGGATTGTTGGGTATGGCAATGCAACTTTGGTTGTCACAGAAGATAGAGTTTGCTTCGCCATCCTGTGCGTGATGCAAGTCACGCAAAAGCTTCCTTAACCACATTAACTCCATAGTGGCTAAATTTGCAGCTTTGTACTCTGCTTCAGTGGAGGAAAGAGAGACTCGCTCTTGCTTCTTATTGAGCCATGAGATACAGGCTGAACCCAATGAGAAGTAATAGCCAGTAGTGGACCGTCTGTCGTCAATGTCCCCTGACCAATCTGAGTCAGTGAAACCACTCAGCTTTAGATCACAATCTGAAGCATAATGCAAGCCAAGAGAGAGAGTGCCATGGACATATCTCAGAACCCTCTTTGCTGCATTCCAATGTGTGATCACGGGACAATGCATGAATTGGCTCAAAAGCCCTGTGGCGTAGGCAATATCAGACCGTGTGGAGCATAGATATATCAAACTGCCAATCAACTGCCTGTACAAAGTGCCATCAAACTTTTCAGTAGTATCATGCTTACTCAGCTTGAGTCCCTTTTCCAATGGAGTAGCCATAGGCTTACAGTTCTCCATTTCCTTCGAATATTGTCTATGACATAGAGATCCCATCATGGGTCTGCCAAAACTCAATGCCAAGACAATAGTGCAATAGGCCCAAATCTATCATGTCAAAGTTGTGACATAAAGCAGACTGCACTGTTATAATTTGCTGCAAGTCACTGCCAGTGAGTATAATGTCATCCACATATAGTACCAACATGACCAATTCTGATTTTTGCTGCAGAACATACAGATTTGGCTCTGTATGAGTGTTTACCAAGCCTTGGGATAGCAAAAACTGATATATCTTCTGATACCACGCACAAGGTGCTTGCTTCAGCCCATATAGAGCCTTCCTGAGCTTGCACACCTTATGCTCTTGTCCCTTCACCTCAAAACCTTGGGGCTGATGTACATAGACCTCCTCTTTAAGATCTCCATTGAGGAAAGCGGTCTTGACATCCATCTGGTACACTGACCAACCATAAAACGCAATAAGAGAGATGACAAAATGAATGGTGGTCATCTTAGCCACTGGAGCAAATGTCTCTTCATAATCTATCTCCTCCTCTTGTGCATACCCCTTGGCAGCCAAACGGGCTTTGTATTTCTCAACTGTGCCATCTGAATGGTATTTCACCTTATAAATCCATTTCATGCCAACCACATTTTTCCCAATGGGCGCATCAACCAAGTCCCATGTGGCATTCTTCTCAATGGATTTAATCTCAACTTCCATAGCTTTCTGCCATGCTGGATTATGCTGAGCATCCTTGAAGCTCTGCGGCTCATTTTCAACTTGCATCACTTAGGTCATCAAAGCAAAATTGACCTTTTTCTGGTTTTTCTGAGTGCTGGTCTTGGTTTTCCCCAAAGTAGGCTGATCCTTATCATCTTGAATGGTCAACCTTGCCCAATGTGGAATAGATTTCTCTGCTATACCACTTGGAGCTACATCAACATCTTTAGTGGCCTCACGACATTGATAATGCCTCCAAACATGAGGCTGTCTATTCTCATTAATTGGCTGCAAATCTGAAACATTTGAGGGAGAGCCATCCTCAACATGTGGCAAGCCATCTGAACTATGAGAAGTAGAAGGGGAAGCATCAGGAGACTCCGTCTCATCATCCTCAAACTGGATGATGTCCAAAGAGGTGTCATCGTATGGTGGCAAGTCTGCACTAGCGGGCTACATGCACTCATTCTCAGCAAAGAGAACATATTTGCTGATTGTTACCTTCCTAGTAGTGGGATTATAAAACCTAAATCTCGTGCTTTTATAGTGCTATACCCCACGAAAATGCATTTGACACTCTTATCAAGCTTTGTCCGATGTGCATCTGGAACCAAAGCATATGCCACTGAGCCAAAAATTCTGAAATGACTAACCTTTGGGTTAAAGCCATACAAAGCCTCAAATGGAGTCACATTAACGAAAGCTTTGGTAGGGCATCTGTTTTGAATATAAGTGGCTATCACAACTGCTTCTCCCTAAAAAGCCTTTGAGACTCTCTTGAATTTCAGCATGCATCTCGTCATTACCATGAGAGTACGATTCTTCCTCTTAGGGAGTGGATTCTACTGTGGTGTGTAAGGGCATGTCAAGTGATGTTTAATCCCATGCTACTTCAAAAATCCTTAGAATACATGTGACATGTACTCTCCCCCTCTATCTGAGTTGTGTTCCAATTCTAGAATTGGTTTGGTTCTCAGCCATAGCTTTGAACTCCTGAAACCAATAGAACACCTCATATTTTTCCTTCATGAGAAAAAGCCATGTGAACCTAGAGAAGTCATCTATAAAGGTCACAAAGTACCTTGCTCCTCTATGCGTGGGAATAGTCATGGGGCCACATACATCACTGTGCACTATCTGCAACACTCTGGTTGCCTTGACCCAATTCTTGCCTTGTTTACTGAATGGCAAGCGATGCAATTTGCCAAGTGATACCCTCACGCACTTCATTTGCTTGTTGCTGTAATTTTGGCATTCCCTGAGTCATATTATTGTTGTACAAGTAGGACAATGCCCTGTGATGGACATGTCCAAACTTGGCATGCCATAAATCAGCCTGGGAAGTGTTTGCTATAGCCAATACCTTTTGATCATAAGGCTGAGCATCAAGCTTGTATAAGCCTCTGTCATATGTGCCTGTTGCTACAACCTCATACCCTTTCTTTGGATCCTTGATCCTGCATTGGTTATCCTAAAATTCGACCAACATATGTTGATCATGCGCAATGTTTGAAACTGAAATCTGATTTTGCCTCAAATCTAGAACATACCAAACATCTCGAATATACTTAACTTTCCCATTATCAAGCTGAATAGGAATGTGCCCAACTTCGATGATGTCTTGAGAAGCATCATTGGCACACGTAACCTGTCTGCCACCATGAACAAGTGTGATGCTCTCAAACCACTCTTGGCGAGGAGTCATGTGCTTATAGTAGCACCACTGTCGATTTACCATGTATCACTTGCAACAAGGGAAGCATCCCCTAATTGATTTTCAGCATCCAAATCCCCCATGGCATCCATCTTCTCATTAAATGCAGCAAACACAAAATCTCTATCACCTTGGGCAAGATGAGCTTCACCATGTGCATCTGAAGCACGAGTTTCAGTGGGGGCAACAAAATTACTGCTAGAGTTGTCCCTTTGCCTCTTCTTTTCATTGGCAATCCTTTTTTGACACTCTACGATGTAATGCCCTGGCTTCTTGCAATAATTGCATTTGCCCTTTTTCTGATTTTTGCTTAAACTGCTTGCATTCCCCTCCTTGGGCTGAGTTGTATGGCTGTGTTTTGGTTCAAACTTTTTTGAAATTTTTCTTTTCCACCCATGGCAAGCGCTTGCTCACCCTGACGAGAGGCTTTGGAAAAATTTGAGCATCTCTCCTCTTCTGGCAACAAAAGCCCAACTAACTCATCGAACGAGAGTGGGGCTGCCCTGAGAACAATGGTCAATGCAGTGACGAATGTGCCATATGAGGGTGCTAAGCTATTGAGAGTAATAGAGACGAGCTTCTTGTCTTCTATTTTCTCATTCAATACTGACGAGCTGATCACGTAGATCAGTAATCCTGGCAATATGATCAGTGATGGCCTAGCCTTCCTGCATCTCGAGATCCTTGAGTTGATTTGTCAAGGCAATGGCTCTTGCCTCATTCTTAACATGATACATGTTTGCCAATCTTTCCCATGCTGCCTTTGCATCCTTGCACGACTTGATAGTCGTCATAATGTGCCTCTTCACATTTGTGGCAATCAAAAACATCGCTTGGGCACTGTGGCGATCAAACTTCTTCTGCTCCTTCGTCGATGCTATGGGACTAGCAGGAGGGGCTGTAGCAGTCTGTTGTCTGCCTGTTGTCTGCCTGTAGTCTGACCCGAAGAAGCTGTGCTGGATGTAGATGAGCCTGATGGACTCACCTCATCCCCACTAACAATATCCTATAAGCCCTTACCAACTAAGATGTTCTTAAGAATGAATGACCACAAGGCATAGTTTGGTCCATCCAACTTGTCACCCTCGGATAAATTGCCAAAACTGTCTGAAAGAGTCGACATGATGCAAAATGGGATACCCACAAGCTGCAAATGTACCTGCAAAAAGAACTGCAAGTCCCAAAAGTGCAACTAGCTGCAAATGTGCCTGCAAATCCCAAACTAATACTGGTTGTAAATGCAAAGTACAACTGGCTGCTCTAAAATGCCACTGACTGCACAATGCAATCACTGCAAAAATGGAATCAACCAATCACTACACTCTACTGCAATCTGAAGTGCAATCCCAAACTGAAAATGCACAACCCAAATTTGAAAGAGCGCACCCACGAGTGCTCAAATGCATCCAATGGAGCTCAAGAGCATCCACAACTATAAAGTAACTGCAAATACACCCAACAATGCAGAGTATCTGCAAATGCAACTGAGAGTGCAAGAGTATGGGCTGCAAAAACAGTCCCGAAGCGAAATACACAACTCAAAACACTTACTGGAAGTGCAACTTGGCCCGAACCACTTGCAAAATAGTCCACTGACTGTGTGGGCAAGCCGAAGATGACAAAGGAGCTGAAGTGAGCTGTTTGGAGCTAAATGAAGTTGTTGGGAGTACTTCTGAACACAACACACGTGTAGAGAAGAGCCTGGAGATGCTGGAACACACCCGGGAGAGGCTGGAGCTGAAAAAGATCCAGATCTGAGCAAAAACGCCCAAAAATAGTTGAAAACTGCTCAAATCGCCTTCTAATAAGTCATACGGGCTTGAAATCAGGCTCCAACAAGGCATACGGACTCGCGGCACTATCGCGCAACTATACAGACAGATCCGTACAGACTGTACGGACGAAAAAATAGAAATTTTTTTCTTTGCCTGAAATGGTGCGGGAGAGGCTTGTTTGTATGCGGGTAGCTCCGAAATTTCAAAAAAGTCAAAATTGGACCTCAAAAGGTCAAAAAATAGCCGCTGGACTATTGGAGCTACCTCAAGCAAAAGCTGGAGAGCTGAATGTGAGAACCAGGAACGGGCACTGGAGCACCAAGCTTACGGGAGTCTAGAAGCAAGCGCGGGAATGGGCTCTAGAGACGAAAGCGCTCTGATACCAAATGTAGGAACAAAGTGGAAACAGGTTGTGAACACAAGTGAGCAAGAGTGCACACACAAGAAAGCTCCAATAGAAATGTTCAAATGAAACAATACAAGTACTTGGTATATATAGTACCCAAGTACTACTGGTCAACCATAGGGTTGACTTTATGCCTACAACAACATATCTTTGTAATCTCTTACAGAGATTGCCCATACTACGTCATTTAAGGAGTAATTAAAAAGCCCCTGGTCACATGTAGTATTTCAATTGTTCAACACTAAAAATTTGAATATTGTCTCATTTGAATAAACAAACCCCTTATGTATGTAAACTTTATATGAACAATGGCATGTTAAAAACCCCTCCTGTTGAACCCACATGGTAGAAATAGAATTTTTTAGTGATCCCTGAGGGTCATGGCCGCTCTAAGGCATGAAATTTGCAATTCATTTTGTGATTAGCATTTTTGCTATCGTTATATGCCATGTATGATATACTTTAATCAAAAGTCTCATTAAAGTCTTTTTCTCCTTGAAATACCCCTGATTGCACCCTCTAGAGTATTGAAAAATGACTCATCTTGCATAAAGTGAAGATAGGCAAAGTGGCCAACAACATCATCCTCGAAAAACGGGGCACACCACTGGTACAAAAAGTAGATTAGGCCTGAATTTGTTGCCAAAATTTTGCATGCCGTTCTTTATGTCAATTGATGCATTCTTAAAGAGCTCGTCGTAATTCCTAGTGAGGCTTTTACAAATTGCCTTGCCTTGCAAGATGTTGATGATAATCTAGGGTAACCAAGGCCCATTTCAATATAGAGTTTCCTTACCTCAATCTTGTCAAAGTTTTCAATCGTGGCTTGTGAAGAGGCATGAACGGTCTTTGGAAGTAACATGGAGCTCACAATCCTAGAATCAAAAAAGCTGATGTATAAAAATTTTGAAGGACTTGAGCAAAAAATTGAAGATGAATGACCTGTAGTGGATGTTACCATGGAAGGAGTATTATAGTGCTAGAAATTTGCACATTTGGAGGACCAATTAGAATAACACAAATAGAAGGTCAAATGGCCACTATGATAACTTGATGAGAATGGAGAGTTAATATATTTTGAATCATTAAGAATCTTCTACAAACTTTTCATTTATAGGTTAAAGGCTTTGTGCTTTAATTATTTTTATTGGTTTTCTTGTTTTTTATTAGAGACCCTCCTAGGTCGCAGGTCGTGGAATCTTTATAGACATATATAATCCATGTTATGATCACTCCAACCTCAAAAGTTCATCTATATGTGTTGTGGATCTCAAAATAGTAATGTGACCAAGTTGGGAATTGTAGTTTTCCTAAAATCGCAAGCTAATATTGCCTTTTTGCATCATTTCTTCTTATGGAAATTTTGTTACTTTTTTGTTGATCATTTTTGTGTTAAAATCTCCAAGAATTAAGGTGTGGCCATCCAAACCATTGACTACACCATCGGGTTGATTAATATTTCATGTGCATATCTCTACTAACATGCCTTTTTTTATTAAGGTGGTTGTTTGCAAACCGTTTGTCACCTTATGATCATCAAGTACACCATCTCACTATAGTTCTCTATAGCTTTTCTTTATTACCCTTTGGTGGATGACATCTCATAAACACCTTTTAAACATAAATATCATGTTTATATGTTTGATAATTTGTGAAGAATAGGTGGGGAAAGATATGATCACAAGGGATGTGAGTGGAGACAAGCCTTATTAATGTAATAGATATTAGCCTAGGTGTGCTAAAAGTGTTTGATACTAAAATGAATTCTTAGTTGTTTTGCCTTTTTATTTTTATTCTTTCATAACATTTGGGTATTGAGTCCAATGGATCTTTTTTTAAAACCAAGAATCCAGTATAGGCACTGCTTGATAGAAGTTTGCTCAAGAAATGCTATTTGTACACCCAAAATTTTGCACGTTGGAAGTGAGTTATCATTTCCAAAATACACATTTCTTTGTGAGTCATGGCATTGAAAAACTTTCACACATTACGTAGTAGTTAATAGAAGAGGCTCTTTAGATAAACAGAAGTTGCATTCTAGAAATGTAATACCAATGGAGTAATGTATACTTAAGATTAAGAATTCTGCTATTGATGAGTCGACTTTGTGTTGTGCATGAAAGTTATCCTTAAAGTTCACCTTAGCTTACAACCTATATAGCCCTCCATTTTGTAGGCCCAAGACCTTGTTACCTAAGGAAGAGAGAGTTTGAATTACAATACTTACATCAGAATTTAATTGTACGAGAGTTTCTTCCCATAAACTTAGCAAGAGAGTTTCTTCCCATAAATTTTGAATTCGTTTGATGTGACAAGTAATAACATATTGAGGAGGATACCATGTATTATGAGCTGTGATTTTTCCTCCAATATGAACAGGTGTTTAGAGCATCGCTAAAACCAAATATATGTAATCATCAGAGTGCTGAGGTGATGAACAAAGCCACCGCGAAACTTTACATGGTGTTAGTGATGCTGAAAGGGAGTGTGTGGGCAGGTTCCTTGCTGTGCATAGACTATCTTGGAATTGGCTTTCTGATCTCTCTCTACTGGCATCACATGTGACTACTTTTGTAAAGCCATGTGTTTTTCGCCTTCTCCCTTTGTAAAGCCATGTGTACCATGGTTTTTTTAAAGTTCCTTTTTCCCACACGTAGGTACCCACCACACTCACACACAAGAAAGGGGACGGGAGTCCAATGTATAACAAAGGTAGGTCAACCTCTTAGGTGGGCAACCTCCACTAAAGCCTTTATATCAAGGATAATTGCCATGAATCATGAGCTTGAAAAGTCATTGCAATGTCGTATGAGCGTGATGATCAACATATGTGAGGTACATTCTCAACGTGCTGCACATTTTACTTGTTTCTGCACATGGAAAAATATACGAATCCCATGTGCTCAATGAGAAAGATGTTCAAACTTCAAAGGTGTAACTTGAGTGACGAGTCTCGAGAATGTTTTGCACGTGCGTATGCATTGACTCTCTTATTACACTCCAATGTACCTCATGAAAGTTTTCGCACAGCATCTAGTACAAATTCAAAACTTTCAAAGCAGCTTGACTTGGATTCCTCCACAGACTCGTGGCAGGACCAGGACATCCCCTCAGCGGATGCATTATTAGTTAGTATTACGACAGGGCATTGACTCAGTGCCCATTGACGCCCTTTAAAGGACACGTACTGGCTCAATGCCCACTAGACTCTAGAGGCGATTGGAGAGACCCCAGGCCCCCAGGGATGATTCAGCAGCCCTGGCAGTTGAGTGCAAGCAAGTGCATTCGTTGTTGCTTTCTTATCTTTACAAGGGCCCCAGCGTTGCGTCTGATGACATTGGCATGGCAAACCTTTAACTTGGCGCAGCATCATCGTCAAGCCGACTCGCCCGGCTGCTCATGAGTGATCGCTTTGTCTTGTCTGGGGTCTGGATTCTGGAATTGATTACGTGTAGGCAAAGTTTCTTGGGCGCTCGGATACTGTATTCGAATTACCCAATGTCAATTTGATCACTGTGTACAGCAGGTTGCAATGTTAGGCATAGTGTTGCACGCAGCATCCCAGATTGAAGAGTGGACATTTTCGAAAAGCATGAGCTTCGAATCTTCGAACTCGCTTACGGAATCAATGACTCTTGGATTCGTTCGAAATCTCTTGTTTTTTTTTTCGGGTAAAGATAACTCACATTTATAAAGTAATTACAACAACAAGAGATAAAAAGTCTGCCCTCAAAAAGGGACATTGAGTGACTAGAACAATTTCCTTGACGTGTACCTGTACTGCTCTAAGCCTAGCAACAACATTAGACCAGATTTTCTTGGAGAAGGAGCAATCCCAAAGCACATGCATGTGTGTTTCTTTGCATTGCTTACAGAAGGGACACATCGGAGTAACCCTTGGGTTCGATTTAGCAATTTTGGCCCGAACAGGGAGTTTCCCTAATAAGACCCTCTAGAGTAGAAAGTTAATTTTGAAAGAAGGGGTGGACCTCCATACTCTTTTGAATTTCATAGCCTAGGTGTCCAATCTGTCTCGAGGTGCGTGAAACTTCCAGTGCGCTTCTGCTAACATCACGGCTGGGTTCGATGCCCTCCCCCCACAGTCTTTTAGCCTAGCCTTATTGAATGGTTTCCCATTCTTCTAGTGCATTTCTCTGAATCCAGGATCATCCTGATAGACTTGGGAGGTAGGCTAGTCAGGCTTGATTCTTTGTAGGACAAGTTCAAGAAATCTTTTTTCAGCATTGCTAAGACCAAAGTTGTGAGCAATATTGTCCACAGAGCACCATTTCCTTCCCCCTGGGTTCCAAATTTGACTAAAGGTCATTATACCTTTCTGAAACATCCGTTTTGCTCTTTGAGGGTACGAAATTACTGGAGCAGGTCCATCTTCATAGGGCCATTTTGTCAACCAGATAGATCTGCCAAGCGAGGCATCTTCAGCAAATGGCTTACTGCCCTTCTAGTAGCATCCTTGCACATTCGTTTTCTAGCCTTGTGGCAGTCTCGACAACAAGCTTGATTGAGGTATTTTGATGGGAATATTTGAGAGAATGGCATCCTAGCATGGTGTACTAATTCCTCTAGGTGCATTGAGGCAGATCAAGTGTCTTGCTATCTTAGCCCATGGCTAATCTGATGCCATCTGAAAAATCCTTTTGGCACACAAGCATTCATTCTTCTCTTCATAGACGTCATTCCCAAACCACCATTTAATTTATCTTCAATAAGAAGTTCCCATTTTATAGCATGCCATCTTTTCTCGCAAATGAAGTCGGCGATCATTTTGTCAACTTTCCTTAGATTGGACTTAGCAAACGGCAACACTGTCAGGATATAAACTAATAGAGATTCCATCACGTGTTTGGCAATAGTGATCCTGCCAAGCAAGGCTATGGTTTTGCCTAGCCATTTGGCAACCTTTTCTTTTTTGCACGATCTTTGTCTTTTGTCTATAGCTTGTATGATGTCCTCCTCTCCTTGCAGGATTTTGAAGACTTCATCGTTGTGTTTGTCTTTTGAAGCATTGGTGTAGAAAATGTGAGGATTTTTTTTTTTGTTTAGTGGAAGTCGATGGTAAAGTAGGTTCAAAGTGTCTATATCTTGTTGAGAATGGTTCCCTACT
Organism: Dipteris shenzhenensis; assembly: GCF_047967505.1. Taxonomy (NCBI): domain Eukaryota; kingdom Viridiplantae; phylum Streptophyta; class Polypodiopsida; order Gleicheniales; family Dipteridaceae; genus Dipteris; species Dipteris shenzhenensis. The sequence continues at coordinate 4,395,146 of NC_141626.1, forward strand.
CTTATTTTGTTTAGTATTTGTAAGTATAGTTTGTCTTGTCTCATTGGTTCTTTTAGCTCGTAGTACTTAATTTCATCCATCCAAACTGAACTTGTTAGCGTATTCAGTGTGTCATTCTAGTTGAATATCCAAGTGTTTTTAGTTGGACTTGCTTGGCATAGATCACTGCATAGTAGAACATCTACTCCTCCAACCGTTGATCATCATTAAGCCTCCTAAATAGCTTGTGGTACTCCATATTTGACATTTTCTCTTGTGTATGGTTGTGTTGTGCTTGCAATTCTTTTTTTTTGTAATTCATTGGCATGTCCAAGCATAGGTCATATTGCTCTTGTGTTAGTGTTGTCATGGAAGAGAGTGTTGAAGTTGTTGCTTCACATTGTGGTGGTTGTTGTTCTTGTAGTGGGATTATAGTCTTGTTGTACATGTCTTTGTTGTTTTTAATGACTTCAACGTTTTTATTATAAAGGTCATGCCATGTGGTATTTGTAGTCCAATGAGTGCTCTTTTTTGTTGAATGCCAGGTACAGCAAGAAGAGCTCTTTGTAATGGTTTTTTTATTCCTTTGTTTTGGAGTAGTTATTAAATCTAATTATTTTTTGTCTTTTTCTTTTTTTTACATTTGTTTGCAATGCACGTGTAGTTACTTGCAAATTGTGCCAGACAAATGTCATGTAGGTCTTTGTTTCTTTTGCTATATTTAGTTATGATGTCATCATAGAAGATGTATGTGCTTGCTAGGTCCATCTTTTCAAGTTGTGCTCAACACTTTAGTAGCATTGTGCGTTCCTCTGCAACCGTGGTGTTTATGTATATGGACTCCCTCATGGTGCTTGTTAGTTGTAATGAAAGGGAGAAGTAGACTACTTGTTGTGTGCTTATGTGTTGCGTATTCAATATTGCGTTGCCCATTTTCCGGACTCTTTCATTAGCCAGTGCTCCACACTTGATACATTCGTTTAGTGCATTTTTTAGAGCATCAAATGTTGCCTTGTCTACCTTTGCCATGTATGATGCGTAGTATGATGCTGCACCATGAGGGTTTAGAATGAATGGTATGTTAGTGTTGGCTCCCCACAGCTTTGACAACTTTGGGTTGAAGTTGTTAGTGTAGATATCCTTAGGGAGACGCTTTAGAAATATTGCTCTGCATCATAATGGTGAAATGTATTCATCCTTTGTTAGATGTATGTGTTTTAAGAAAGTTTTATAGTTCATGTTTTGAATGTTTGTTTGTTGCATTCATTTGTTAATGTGTTTTGTGTTTTGGTTATGAAACATATAATCATTGTTTGGCGCATTAGTGGTCTTGGAAATCTAAAGCTACAATTCTTTCGTTGTTTATGACATGTAAAACTGTGTCTATGGATTTGGATGTCCTTCTCCTAGACATCTAGTAATTCTACATCTGTTGTGATGTATTTGTCTACAAATGTGATGATATCATCTAGCGTTCAGGTTGCAAGTGTTGGTGCATCCTTGATCCACAACAATCCATGGTCATGCTGGCTTCCTCTATTTTGGAATTCAGTCACGAAGAAGTAGTCGAGAACCTAGCCAACAATTGTGCTATCTTTGCGAAGTAGAGTTTTTAGTGCTTCGAACTTGTGCACATAGTATTGCGCTATTGTTACTGGGTCAAATCTTATCAAATCTCTTATGTGCGAGCCAGAGGAAGTGCATTAGGTAGTTGTGTTTTTTTGGCTCAATTGTTACAAGCAAGCAACTAGCGGCTCCCACAATCTTTCAGCTGCTGTTGATAGTGTCACGAACAATGCAGGTGCGCCTAGTAGTCTTAACATTGCGAATAAGTTTTTCTTTAGCTTGTTTTTGTAATCCATTGATGTTATTACACATGTGTCTTTGTATTCAATATTAGATTGCAATAGGATTTTAATGTTTGTGTCGGCTGCCGCATCTTCTACTCGGAGTGTTTTGCCTTTAACCTGTCCTTTATGCATCCGAACCCATGTTGAAGAAATCACTTATCATACCATCATTTTCATAGTTTAAAAAAACAAGTTCTTTGTTTGATAATGAAAACCAGCAGGCTTTGTTTTTTAGTTCCCATTGTGCTATGCTTTGATATGAAGTTTTTGGAGGTAAAGCATATTTTCTTATATGCCCAAAAAGCATAGTTGGAAAAGCTAGCTCCTCTGAATGTTTGTCTCTCAAAATACTTAATGGTGAGAATCCATCGGATGGTGCAACGTTTATAATCTTGTCCTCAATCTCTATCACTTGTTGCGCTGTGTAAAGTCCATGCACGAGGGTGTCAGTATCTAATTCCTCATCGATCTCTTCATTTTGCAAATGTTCATTGCATTCTGATTGTTTTGTATGTAGTCAATCCACATTGCATTTAGTTTGACACAATTTTCCTTGTATAATGGTGTTGTAATGAGCTCCTCCAATGCTCTAATTGATTAAGTAGGGCGTATGAGGCTACACATGTAGCTGTGGTTATATTCTAGTTTATGCTTTGTTGCTGCATCGTAAAATAAATTGTGGTAAAACAATTTGTGATCTCTCAACTCGGCAAACACATTGACTACACTGTCTCGCATTCCGAATTGGCCATCGTAGGAGAGTTGCCTAATTTGAGAGAAAGGAATCCTAATGGACATGAGTCGTGCTTCGATTGTATTTAACATAGATGCATAAAGTGTGGGATGATTGAGGGTCATGTTCTTAATGCAAAATTGTGGAAGTGCGCTTCTAGTAATTTTTTTTGCACAAGCAAGACATAAGCATGGGTCATTAAGTAAACAATTTGGAACAACAATGCCTTCCTGTTGCTACAGGAAAAGCTTGCTATGGTCGTTCATTCGTCGTAGCATAAGACACGCAAACTGAGGAGAATCTTGTATTTTGGATTGGTATATTTCTTCTTCGGACATGCATTTATTCTTTCTCTTCCTTTGGGGGTTTACATTTTCATCGCATTTGTTGCCATGCTCTTTGTTTATGGAGTTAATGGATGATGCCATTATTTTTTGTTTTTTGGGCCGACAATCGTGCTCTTGTTGCCACTATGAGTGGTTTTTTGATGCTCACATTCGGTATATTTTCTTCGCCACTGCCTCAATCGTTATGTTCTCTCTTTCTCGCCTTCCATGGAGGAAGCACATTGCAATTTCTTTCGCTAAGTGTTGTGGAAATGTCGTTATTATCAAGCTCCATAACTCGTTCTCCTCTTCATGACCCCATAATTTGTACTCTTTTTTGTGATGTCAAAAACAGTGGGGAGATCATCGACGGGCACAATGTCTCGTCAATTATTAGCATGTTGCATTTCTTATATGTACTTGTTGCAAACTTCATCAATGTGGAGACATTGTTACCGTTGAAAACTAGAACTTTAAATGCGACTTTTACGTCATTTGATAAACGATGGACACATTCGTGTAGCAAAAGCCTTGATGATGATGCGTTGTCAACAAAGAATGACACATGCTCTTGTGTGATTTGATTGTGTTGCAATTTGTTTGAAATTCAAGCTAAGAGATACCATGCGGACATATGCAACATTGTTGACTTTGATATTGATGTGTATAATTCGTGCAACAACTGCTCGTATGTAAGATTTTCCATAAGAGGGACAATCAATTGTATGATGTTTGTGTTTTTTGGATTGTCTTCATTAAAAAGTTGGGTTCTTTGAATGTCATAACCACTTATATGCTTGAAGTAATCCATTTATGACTAAAATCAATTGCTTATTTCTTCAACCATTAATTTGCAATGAAGAATGTCATATGAATGGAATCCGTTCAAAGCTTGTCATTGGAGTAAGAAATGAAGCACACGTGATGTCTTTGCTACAAAAGACAGTGCAAATGTATTTGCAAGCCAAAAAGGGGTGTTCGATACTTCATTCATACATGATTGGAAGCCACTCCAAAATCACACATGGAGGTCCTGTGTTTGTAGTATATAATAGCAAGCCAAGCCAAGCTGATAATCCGAACCACTCCACCAACAAAGAGCAACTGCAGTGTTTGCCTACTACAACATATGTAGTGATGTCACTTTGGATCAAATGCAATTACGTGGCTTGAGCTGTTTATGTGTATACCTTGAAAAATATGCAAGATTTTAAGATTTGTACATATTTTTCATAATATGTGAGACCCAGGGGGAGAGGGTCTTTTGGATGAGGAGGGTAAAATACACTAAAATATGAAAACCCATTTAATGTAAGTTTTTCATATGTTACCCAAATTTCAAGATATAAAGACATATTTGAAGCTCTTTTAGTGTAGAACACAACCATGTTAATTTGAATAATTTCTACTCATGGCATATTGTTAAATTCATCTCATACTCAAGATTTTGATAGGTTTCCTTACTCAAGGGAGTTGGCGCCCTAGGTACTCCAGTGAGTATCCATTCAATCCAGTGAAGTGTAAAATCCCGTGAACTTGAAATAATTTCTTAAAATGTCAAAATTGATAAGTTGTTCTTAATGTGACATAGGAAAAGAGAGAGTATGTTATTACCTTTCTTCCATATCCAAGCCCAGACACTTGATTGATGAACACTTGCTTTAACTCCTCTTTTTGTGGACCCTCTGGCACTTCTCCTAAAATTGTGAAGTTAAACACACACAAGGAATCGACCGTTGTTCCAAAAGCCAATGGTGAGGGACGTACAGCTAGTTATTCATTGCATGTAAATGCTACCACTGCAGTGCTTCGTGGAGAGCCATTTGATGGTTGCATTTCATTCTTCCTTGAAACCACCATTGCACTAAACTTTCCTTGGGCTTCTCAAACAATCAAGTCAAGCATGGGTAACATATCCAATGTGGCGGGAACAATTGCTTTTGTCATTATCAAAGATTGCAAGGGTGGATCGAATGACTAGGTGATTATTGCTGATGGGCCCGCAATGAGGATAGGGCTGTGGTGAGTTTTGTGCAATTGTTCCTTTTCATTCTAGTCATTCATGGAATGATATGACTTATGCCATTTTTTTAAACAGTTCACCTTTGTGAATGAGCGTAGAAATGTTCAAGCCCAACTAATTCAAGAATTCAATGACAACGGCATTGTAATGCATACTTTGAGAAATGTCTCATATATACGTGGGCCCTCTATGCGGTAAAAGCAATCCACTTCCAAGTAGTCTCTATACTGATCCACAAATGCATGTGGAACCACCACGACTATGGTGTCATAATTGTGGCAGTCACTAAAGTCAGCCCTAATGCACGTGGGATAGTTTGCGTTTCTAGCTTTATATGTCCCATACTTTGCTAAGAGTTTGCCCTCAAATGCGAATCTATGCTGTATGAATTCAGACACAACGTCAATGGTGGATAGTATGGGCAACGAGTTTCCTCCACCAACAAAGCTCTTAGCTAAAGGTATAATGTCGCGGACATTATATTTGCTAGTATGCAAAGGGGGGACAGGACTATGTCTATTGCGAAGCGAGGCGTTTGATGTGGCATCATCGTCTTCATACTCCCTCTTTATTGATTACTGTTTTGTCACTAAAAATTGAAAGAACCGATGTTTATTATGAAACTCATGCTTGACTCAATTTACTGCAGTGATCATAGTATGCACAGTTAATACAAGCATTGTGGACACAGATTCACATTCACAACAGGTAACCGTTGTAGATGCAGAAGTAATGGTAATGTTTGAAGAAACTTAGAAAACAATAATAACAATGAAGTAGCAAGTGTGAAAGGGAGATTTACGAATGAAAGCAATATGGAACTCAAACGTTGAATGAATTCAAGATTGAACGTACAAATCCAAAATGTAAATCCAATGTCTAAAACAACAGCAGCACACTCCAAAGAGATAACAATTGAATACGTGAAAGCTGAAGGCTTTGTCACACTTATGCAAGATGCACACAATACATGATTTCGTCACTCTCTACTGGCTAAAGAAGGAAAACATAGAGCGGGCTACAGCTCCTCCTCTACACAAGGATCCAACAACATGCTGCCAGAATCATCAGTGCATACGAAGGTGGGTCTAACTAAATTGAAAGAGTCCACGAACAACAAGCATAGCGTGTGCAGTACGTGCATAGGCGAGGATTCTTTAAAAAATACCCTACAATTGACCAAGTTTGTCAACGTAGATTGTATACTACAATATTGGCATCGATGTGATGATAAAGCACGCAACAAAACATACCTTCTTCGTATGAATATCGCTGCTGCGTTGAATGACCTCTTCAAAGACTTCTTTGAGGCGTTTGGTATTATTGGACTCTCCATGGCCTTCTTTTGAGGTGCATCGCGCGAACACCCTATGTGATCTTCACAAGCAGTTGCACCTCCGCCCACAGTAGACCCTGCAGCAGAAGTGGAGATTTGTTGGATCAGGGACAAGAATTGGTGAACCACTGCTTATACGTCACGTCAGAAAAAGTTGGATGAATTACCACTGTGAAGGGGGACGCTGTGGTGGACGGTAGGACTTTGCATTTGCGGCTCTACGCCTGACAGAACATATCGCCAGAAGCAGATGAGGAGGGGGTTGACCAACAATAAACACCACAGGGAGTGGCACTATGAAAAACCCAATTAAACCGGCGGTGAAACTTGTATACTAATGTCTGACCTTTTCCTTTCGATAACTACTTCAGTAGGATCGGCTGCTGCACCACGTCACTGTTTTCTTCCATGCAACAGTTGGATTTGGCTATCTCTTCTTTCACCACCACAACGTTTGTTTCCAATGCTTCGTCATGGGGTATGTAGTCATGGTTCTTCAGGATAGGAGGTTCATCTACACAGGACAGCGACGCAATCAACGTTTTATTCACGCACTCCGTAAAGCATACATATAGGGTAGGCCAACAACAAGAAGCCACTGTGGGAATTACCTTCCATCCGCCACAAGCACTCCTCTGCTTCCTGCTTCCCCTTTACAAAACTTAATTCATATGCAAGTCAAGCTCAGAGTGAGCGAAGACCTTTTCTCTCGCTCCCCCTCCCCCCCCCTTCTCTCTCTCTCTCTTTTATCTTCTCCACACCATCTCCAATGGATTCTTTTTTGTTTACATTTTTATCTTGAATGATTAAATATCATTCACCTTGTTCTCTTTGGAGGCCAAATGATTACTAGGGCTACCCATTGGGGGCAAGCCAAAAATGGCTCAAGGGCTTCCACTAGCTCGTCATTTTTTACTTTTCCACCAGCTCGCTATTTTCTAACTAGAAAAAGGAGTCTTCCCCCACTTTCCCTAGTGCATCAACGAATTGTCTCACATAGCAATAGCTTCGTTACAAGTTCATTCCCACATAAGAGAGAGACAAAGAGAGAGAGAGACTAGATCGATTTAAAAATTAGCAATAGTTAATTGTTGATAACGATTTAAGGGCTGTAGAGCTACAGCCTTGCAAACTCATATGCACAGAAATCGGCATTTCCTACTTCAATGCATTCCTTGAAAATTTTGTCCCGCAAACAATTGGACATCAATGGCAATGTCCAGCGTCTCGCACTGGGCAGATCTAGTAAGCGAAGCACTTCTTATCATTCACAACTTTGTCCAAGAAGAGCACAATCGCTCAAGCAGACCTTTGGCTCCCATAGCTTGGCGTCCTGCTTGGAATCCCGCAAGGGTCTGGCTGCAAAGTGAGCATGCCTCTAGTCATGGGCAAATCGGCATGGTTGTCTCTCTTTCCCTTGGGAGACCTATGGTGCCCTCCATAGCGCAATGTCAACAGAATGCACACTAATGCCGAGCCCTCTGCGCATTTTCCGCACTGCGTGCAGAAGGCGTGAGAATGGTAGGTGCTCGCTGCCCACATAGAGTGCTTGCTCGAGCAAGAGCAGGTGCAGCATGAATTAGACGATGCGAATTTGAGCGTACAAGTGGAATCACATCCCACAGACCACTTCTTCGGATCCAGCTTCTCACCCGCAAAGTAGGCTGTGGCCACCATGAACATCTCTGCAAGGAACTTGGGGGCCATGTTCGAAGGGAGCCTCCCACAAGCTGTGCAAAAGGCGTGCCTGTGATAGAAATTGAGAGCCCACAAACTCGGCTTCTCGTCTGCGGAACATGGGCACTTTCCTCTGACGTCGTCATCCAACCTGGACACCAGCACAAGCTTTGACGGATCGGAAAGATCTGCTGGGAAACTCGGTAGCTCTGCGAGAGAGAAATGGCGAGGGTTGCTTGCTTCATATGACGCCCTGGGGCTTGTAGAGGCAGGAGAGGAGGCAGGAGAGGAAGCAGAACTGACGGATGTGGTCCTCTTCGGGGAATCCGAAACGTCTATGCCGTAGAGTTCGAGCTCCCGCCTCAGCTTGAACATCTCCGGCTCCGACATCTTGGGAAGTGCTGCGAAGGTTCCATACCTAAGAATCGTCATCATGTTCTGGAAAACCGATTCATCGCAATCGATTACAAGAGGGGGAAGAGGCGAAGCCGGGTCTGCCAATAGCCCGTCCAACAAAGATTTGAAGTAAGAAGAGCCGCGCAAGGTCTCGATGCTCAGCGTGTAAGGAGTCCTGTTCTTGCCAACGTAGATGGTGAGATCGGATTGTCTGGTTGCACTCCGATGTGCGGGCGATTCCATCTTAAGGACCTGGTGGGGAACTTTGGAGGGGAGTCTCCTAAGGTGATGGTGGGGGTGGAAAGTGTGCGGGGGAGGATCGTCGGAGCTAGGAGAGCGGTCGGGAAAGAGCAGGTGGTGCATGTCGGAGGGGGAGGGGGGGTGCTGAGCCCAGGAGAGGGCAGGCATGGTGAGGAGGAGGAATGAGCTTGTGAGAGCAAAGAACAAAGCTTGTAAGGCGGCTTGAGAGAGGAGAAAGAGGTTTAAAAGCAAAGGAAAGAGGAGGGAGGAAATTGAGGTTGCCAAGGGAAGAAGGAAGCTTCAAAGGAAATTGAGCTATGGCAAAGATAAGGATGAAAGCTTAAGAAGAAGCTGAGCCGGGGCAGAAGCTTCATAATGTGGCTATGGTAGTTGGGCAACATATAATAAAGAGGGGTTCGGGGTACAGCTTTCATCGCCCACATCAAGCTTGTCGCCCTCGTGCGCCATAACCATAGAGAGCAGCTGGAGCCTGGGACCCTTCTCTCCTCTTCCTCTTCGTATGCTCCACTGCCCAGCCTCCTAGGGACCCTTGACCTCATCGCTGATGACACTGCAAGCGTTGCAGTGGCATGCTGCCACCCACGCTGCTGCCTCGCACAAGCACGCAAGCTTCCATTACTTTTTGCAATTTGCACGCTCCCTGCAACAAGCTTGGATTCCTCGGAATCTACTCATCAAATCTCCTCGATGAAGCTTCCTCATCCTCCTCTTGAAATGAATCTGTCATGCAATGTTCTCCACGATGAAGCTTCCTCATCCTCCTCCTCTCGACTCTCAAGTCTCGATCCTCGCCCCGCTTGCAATACAAGTTCTCCCCTTCCCCGCAGAGCTCTAATAATAACTGTGATGCAATCTTGCTCGGACAAGAATTCACCGCCTTCTGATCCTCATCCTGAAGACGAGGAATGTGAATCACAGATGTGGACGCTTGCTTGCTGCAGAGCAGATTTTGGTGACATGCCTCTCAACATGCTTCCTTCCACCGACCCGTAAAGCAATGATATGCCGTCCAAACTACTAAAGGAACCCAAATTCATTTGTAGAAACTGAAATGACAACGGACAACTGAAAGATGGACGGATCATCATGGTGAGGAATTACGTCTGGGCGGCAGGAATGGTAATAACATCAATCAACCAATCTGCAAGGCACGACTGAACTGAATTTTGAGCCTCCGAATCTCAGATGATCGATGCTTGATCTTCCATTTATTCCTTGGATTTCTTAAACAAGAAGAATGTCGGACATCCTTCGTCTTTACATGGGTTTCGTGCTGTGATTCTTTGAAAGTTTGTGGTTGTCTCCCAAGTTGCCAAATCTCAGCTTATCATATGATTTGATTGCAAGCCACCTCTTTAGAATCCTTCTAATTTTATTATGCTGGAATTTGAGGGGCACAACATTTATGCGCCCTCGGTGCTTTGTTTCGAACCTCCACATTTTAGGCTGCAGATTCTCGCACCTGTACGCCATTGAGTTTCACCGCGAGGTTTTCACACAATTTATAGCTATATTTGCAAAAACAATGTTGTAGGTTTTTGTGACCTCTATTAGGTCCAAATAAAAATTATTCCGTTCTTCTGACACTAGACTGGGTTTTTCGTGGATACTGTCCAGCCTCAAGCTGTTTATGGCCACTCTCAAGCAATGTTGTCTTAATAAGGTCAAACACCTTGCCCTCGACAAATCTCACAAGGCAAACAAGAACAAGTCTCACGCTTGTGTGATTAAAGGTGTCTCCATGGATCCCTCACATGAGTCTGCACTCTCACTCATCGTGCAATTGTGCCACTTGTGCACATACCAACACTAGGTAACAAAGCAAATTGGATACACAAGTCATGGAGCAACATGAAGCAATCGCCCCACCTTGGGGTCCACTTGAAAGTCTAACTTGTAAATGTGCCCTAAGCCCTAGTGCAGGCTTAAAATGGGTGCTGTCCTCATCCTCCATCTGCTCCACAAATTTTCTAGAGTGGATTTCCCATCATATTCCCAGTATTTCTTTTAAACTGTCCAAGGTTCTATGAGTTCTTTAGACTACCATCACCTTTTCGTAAAGCAAACAAGGTTGTAATCTATATTTACTATATGACTTTGCGGCAAGGGTACGAGTGGCCTAATGAAATTATATGAACCGTTGAAGTAGATTTCATAAAAAGTGTCTCTTCATCCTCACACTCCTCGTTAGCAAGAAGTTTACAAGAAAGCAATCCAACATATCTTGAAAATGTGAAGATGTTAAAAGCAGTGGGGGACCTTAGTTACTCTCATGATCTTACGTGCTTATGTGATTAGTATAAGTCCTTTGGGAGGCTATAAAGACACATTGGTTGTCTATCTCATGCTTACATGGGCTATGCTACGCTATATAGGTTAGCAAAACCTTAAATAAATAAGGCATACACATTTCAATCATTGTCAATGAATTGTAAAAACCACTTGAACTTGAGAATTGTTACGACAACGGTTGTCACTAGTATAAGCCTGTAGGGAGGCTATAAAGAGACATTGGGTGGCTATCTCATGAGGTCATGAAATTGTGCATGCATGGGCTATGCTAAGTCGTAAAAGTTAGTAAAACCTTAAAAAATAAGGCGTATGCATTTCGCTCATTGTTAATGAGTTGTAAAAAGACCAGTTTCAAATCCAAACTAACTACTTGTTTGGCATTTCTTTCTTTTTTCTTCTATCCCCTCCCTTTTTTTCTACTTACTATGCTTTATCTTACATGAATGCATACAATAATCACAAATTTCTTTAGGATTTACAAGACTTAACCATTATACACGGCATAAACAATGTGCCTTTGATTACAGAATTTTATCCTACAAGTTTTGTATAATAGTAAACTTGCTTAGTATTCAAGAAGCCAATTTAAGAGAGAAACAATTATAAAAAGGTGCACGAGTCTCAAGACACATGTAGAGAAAAATGTATATTTAGAATTGAATGTCCCAATGTCCACCGGTGTAGAAAAAGGTCCTTGTCTTGAAAGGATTGCTACAAAATGCTCACAAGGAAATTATAGGACATGTTATAGCATCACATCTAGCGAGAAAATGTGTATTTGCAATCAAAAGGCACAATTTATACCCTTTTTAGATTTAGTTTTTTAGTCAATCATGGAATCCTACATAAATTTGCATGTGGGAACAATGCTATAAAATTAAATAAGCTTGTTGGTTTTGTTCCATGTGATAAACAACTTAAGCCTTTTTTTTCAAGAGATTTTGTCTAATAATATGCCATAGATTAGGATGGAGTACCTCACACGTATACATGATTACAAGCATGCAACACATTTTTGTGTTCTTTCTCACTCCTAGACTTGTTTTGAGGACTCATCCCACCACGTGCTACACAATGAGATCATGAGTCAAGAGAGTTCTCATCAAGTGTCCTTTACAAAATTCCTTTTTGTCCAACCCTAGCTTCAATAATTTTTGCATATATATATACAAGAAAGTCTATAATGTAGCCACCTTAGCCCTTTAAGAAAAAGATAAATTTGCAAGCTAACAAAACTTATATCCATCGTTTTAATTGGAGTGTTGTTGCAAAATCAAGAGTACAACTTAGGGAAGTTGTCTAGCCTTCCCAAGCCTTGAATTATCACATAATACCATGATATTTCTCGATAAGGTCGACTTGGGCTTATCATTCTAAAAATATAATGAGTTGGAAGGCTTTGGTAGTTAGTGTCAAATTTTTATATAGACTCTTATTATAATGTTTGGAATAGTTGTGAACACTCTTGATCAAAACCAATCTTGGTTTTTGTGTACACGCATTGATCATTATTTATGTCTTGAGTGATCCCCATTCAAATCATTCTATTAGAAGTGCATATTTATCCGGTCATCATTGATCCATCCTAGGTGCATTACAACTATAGAATACAAGATTAGGAGGGCACATAATCGTATTCACAAGAAGGTTCCAATGTTAGATCAATATTTAATAAGTATATTTTAGAACATTTTATCCCTTAATATGAATATACTCTGATTCAAATGAAGTACGAAACACAAATGCAATAATTTTAGATGCAACAAAGACTAATTTTGCAAATAGAATTTTTTTGAATCTATAAGAATGGAACCGATTGAATATCTATGGAACACATAACGTAACACTTATGAAGGGTGAGTAAATAACAAGTAATAGAGAGAGGAAAAAATTCCATAGTGTTAAAACGTCGATATTTTAATCCCTTACTTTCCCCACATACATGAAATGTTACTTGATGCTCAAGCGAAAAGGGAGTCTAGGTGTTGAATACATATATGGCATGTATCCTAAAGGACATCAATCCTATATAATAGTTTATACTCGCTAGTCATGTTGACTCTAACTAACACATATGATCAACAAATATATGCTTTAAAACCTACAACATAGTTGGAAAAGATTATAAATATATATAAAATAGATGAGAAAGATTTACAAGTAAATGTGTGTGTGTGTGTGAGAGAGAGAGAGAGAGAGAAAGGGGGGGGGGAGGTAGAGAGGCTATCACATCACAAATATTAGTACAATGTAGACATAAATGCCATATGGATAATGTATTGAATATGTTAATTGATTAATATATAGAGCACTCACACATGTAAGTCCTAGGATAGGAATGGGTAGGAATGCATGGGTGCATTAAATGGTAGGCATAAAAGAGTCATAGGCTAAGGGTAGAATAATGGGGTATGCCCAAGGGATGGATCCCAAGAGGCATGAGAGGTTGTGACATCTCGTATGCACGGAATGTGTGTATGAGGCATTATGCATTGATATGTGGTTTGTGGATTGCATGAGCACTATAGATTAGTCAATAGCAAAAGTACACTCACGTCAGCACTCCTTCCACCCCATTTGGAGGGCCAATGCTTCTCAATTTATGCATCAATCTACACACGTGCATCCCTGCATTGAGGAGCATGACAAGTGGTATCAGAGCAGTGATCCTCTGGTTGTGTGGACTTCAGGGTGATGTCATCAGAGTCACTAAAGAATATTATCCAGGGGGCTTTCTTTCTCTTTTCCATTAGCATTGTCAATTTCGTGAGAAGACATAAATATCCAGAATGCGCTTGCACAATTTCATCGTTTGTGGTTATTATCGTCCGCAAATCGAGAAGCTTTCCATTTTTCCTTGCTATTTTCTCAAGCCACCATTTGAAAATTACCCTCTTTTATTGCTCCTCTCCATATCTATTACTAGCCCTCTACACATGCACAGCATAGCCTCTGCTCTGGTTCAAATGCAGCAGTCGCTGCAAAACACCCTGGCATCCGCCAAAACAACAATCCCGGTCACAACCTTTCATCTTCCTCTCCCTTTGATGCAATAACTATGGCTAGCAAATGCATCCTATAGGCACTCGCAGATCTGCAGAAAGATATCTGCAGCGCTGGCCCTATAGGTGACGACATTTTCTACTGGCAAGCCCAAATCATGGGCCTTGCCGTTAGCCCCTACTTTGGTGGCTTCTTCTTCGTCACGATCTCCTTCCCACAAGATTATCCATTTAAGCCTCCTAAACTTCAATTCCAAACAAAGGTGTATCATCCCAACATAAGCTCAAATGGCATCATCTGCCTCGAACATACTCAATGGAAGTTGGAGCCCAGCATTGACGATCGCGAAAGTCTTGCCTTCCACAAGCTATCTTCTCACCGATCCAAATCCAGACGACCCACTTGTTCCAGAGATTGCGCACATATACAAGATTGCACGCCTTACATATGAAGAAACTGCAAAAGAATCGACGATCACATATGCTATGAAATGAAAAGAACATGTCGCTCAGCAAGGCACAAGAGCCATAAAACAGTATCGGCTCGGCTCGCATCAAAGGAGCTTAGGAGTGGCGGCAGGAGTGATGTGTCAAGATCTAGCACTTGGCCTGGAAGGTTTCAATCTTGGTCTGTATGTGAGCACTTGCCAAATGCCATAAAGGACAGGCACATGAGGAGAGCTTCGATTGCTGGTGAAATGCTGCGTATGATTAGGACAATTGTAGGCAATTTGGATGAGTGATTTCAAGCCGTGAATGCAACAAACAACGATGTGCCCCCACTAGAATTGTCTACTCTTCTGGGCAGCAGCCTTCTCCTACTGCTTTAGAGTTCTCTCTTTGCCAACTTCAAACCCCAAGTTCGTGTTGTTGTGGGATGTCTTGCACCAATGCCAGCAGCATTCAGTTCAAACCCGCCATCCAGAATCAATTTCCATGTTGTTGTGGGATGTTTTGCACCAACGCCAGTAGCATTCCGCTCACACCTGCCGTACACAATCAATTTCCATGTTGGCCAGTCAGTGGGGGACGATTGTGTTGCTCAAGGCTTGTGGCGCTCCCACAAGGCAACCGCTACGCTTGAATTCCTGTTATCTGCGGACATGCTCTATGTTTTCACCTATGTGGTGACCTTTGCCAAGGACAAATACTCGAAGCATTCATTTGGCTGTCTTCCTCGACATGATCAAATCCCAAAGAAAAAGGGGTCAAAAAAATCCTCTTGGAAGGACATGGGTCGATAAAGAACAGCTGTTTTTCGTGGGTTGTGGTGATAGGAATTTGGTTGCAGATGAGCCTACATAAAGAAAGATGCAAGCGACATCTTGATTCACAAATCACTACCAACAGCCCAAGTAAAGAAAACGGGGAGACAACTTTAGATGAAATAGATGTTCAATGGGGATAGACTGTGATAGCTTGATAGGGAGACGACCTTGGAGAAAATTATAGAGGAAAAGATCGACATGGGTCAAAATTGCTAAGGTTAGACAATTAGAGGATCGAATTAGGCTACTAGAGGTGATAGGAAAAAGATTATCAATCCTAGAAGACTAGATATAAAAGTGATAGAAAAGGATGGTGAATCCTATAAGAAGGAGACATAACAAGTGATGTATCAATTTGGAGGAGTAACCATGAATAGGTTAGATGGTGAACGAATTTGGAGTAGCCGGAGGAAACTCAAATGAAGGCTACAAAAGTGACTCGTCATCTAGAAAAGAATGGAATACATAATTGCATGGTGATGACAAGGGTCAAAGGATTGATCTACTTAAACTTAAGATGAGCATTTAGGATAATGAATTAATAATGCATTTGCATGTAGATTAATGAAGTAATAAATGCATTTGCATGTAGGATCATACACTTGGGTAGAAAAAAACACTCAAGAATTGAGCACATGCACAATTATTACCTTGGAAATGTACACACTGGTATCGTACAGAGACGTTGGGCAAGCTGGGCTTGGAAAACATCCATGGTGCCAAGAGTCTTGAAGTTGGAGTACTAGAGATGGTTAAGTCATTCTCTTAGGTTGGGTTGATGAGCCAAGGTAGTACTTGGACTCTTCCCAAGCAAGAGGGTGCTATACATGGCCATAGGTGGTGGATATGTAAGCGCTTAGTAAGGTCTAGTGATCTTAGGTTTGGTGACCTTAAAGAGATCTCAAGTAATTGGTAAGTCATGGACGCATGACTATGGGTGGATCCACAATTAGACCTAGTGGTCTAGAATGAGTACTCAAGCAAGATCTGGTGATCTTGATTCTATAAGTTAGGCCTATCTTGTAAGTTTTGGCTCTGATCAACCTAAAACTAATGGTTCCAAACTGGTCACTTGGAACTTGGACCAATGCATGCATATGAGAGAGATAGATTAGGAAATGGTGTCTTGTTGGAAAGGAAAAGTAGAAAAGAAATAGATTTCTACTAACCCTAATGGATAAAGTTGAATTAGTCTTTGTAGGAATGTCCAAAGCAAAGGAGTATATGGACGACACAACATGAAAGATAAGTACTATGTCTTTCTTATTGATTTATTTGAAAATTGGCTTTAAAGGAACTTACTAATGTTGGATTTATTTGGCAGGAGTACCAAATATGAACATGAAATATTGAAGTTGTTGTATGGAAGTTTATACAGGAACCTAATGAGTGCTAAAGATCATGAAGACAAAGAAGAATACCTAGTAGATGAGGACATCTATGTCCCAAGCAAGAGAGCATGTCACAATACGATTTTGTAGTCTAGAATGTATTAGGCTAGCATGATCAAATGTATTAATTAGAAGGTAGGCTAGGTAGGTTTAAATGGCTAAATGCCATATGGATAATGTATTGGATATGTTAATTGATTAATATATATAGAGCACTCACACATGTAGGTCCTAGGATAGGAATGGGTAGGAATGCATGGGTGCATTAATAAATGGTAGGCATAAAAGAGTCATAGGTTAAGGGTAGAATAATGGGGTATGCCCAAGGGATGGATCCCAAGAGGCATGAGAGGTTGTGACCTCTCGTATGCACGGAATGTGTGTATGAGGCATTATGCATTGATATGTGGTTTGTGGATTGCATGAGCACTGTAGATTAGTCAATAGCAAAAGTACACTCATGTGGGCACTCCTTCCATCCCATTTGGAGGGCCAATGCTTCTCAATTTATGCATCAATCTACACACATGTGCATCCCTACATTGAGGAGCGTGACAACAACAACACATACGAGTTGATTGCATGTGCACAAGTTTCTTTCACAAATTTTATTTAATAAATGGACAAGACATGCCATTAACATGGAGAGAATATGGTTGCATGATGCTACTTGAGATACCATTTTTAAAGATATTTTTATTGGAACAAAATTCGTATCAATGAATGCATACAAATTATGGAAACAAGAACAATTTTCACTACTTTTAGTATCGTAGAACACATGAAACCACAGGCAATTTAGAATTATATCATGTCCTTCAAAATACTACTATGTTGTCTACAATGCTCAGTTTTACAACAAATGTTACCTTACCTCGCACAACCTACTCTCTACTACCTCTCTTCAACTAGCTAGCTCTAGCTTTCCCTCTCCTCTCCTCCCCTCCCTCTCATTGCTACAATGGTTGCCCGTACCATCCATCCATCTACTCTCTCTCTCTCTCTCTCTCTCTCTCTCTCTCTCTCTCTCTCTTCTCTCTCTCTCTCTCTCTCTCTCTCTCTCTCTCTCTCTCTCTCTCTCTCGTAATAGAGATATTTTCAAAAAAAAAATGATGGCCACATGGCAGCCACTTGATGTCTAAGCTTTCCCTCCCTACGAACTCTAAACCACTGTGGTAGCGCAGAGTATCCTCATCCAATATATAGCCATCTCATTCTCCACCAAATGGGCTGACGACCTTAAGGAACACACTTGCCACAATCTATAGCCCTTTTATACAACCTATTTAAGATTTAATACCAACTTTTTCATCAAGTATGAGTGCATTCCTTGCCAATCGAAGATGCCACAAATTTGACCATTTGAAAACCCGAAAGAAGACTGCATATTTTAGGTTTTCCAACTCATACAAAATCTTGCCAAAAACCCAGTATCTAACTATTATGTGCCAATTAGTCAAAGTGCATATGCAAGAAATGAAATCCCACACCTTTATTTCCACTGGACATGAAATGAAAAGATGCAGAGAAGTTTTCCAAGCATGTAGTATAAAGTACACAATTACTAAAAGCAATCCACCGCTTTCGCAATTGGGGTAGGCCTCCCACTAGCATGAAGCATATAAATTCCTTCCCTTGATATGGGATCTTAGAATGCCATCCCTTCCTTACACTAGACCATACTCTTTCAGATATGCCATACCCAATTAACCTTTAGATTGAGCTAGCACTTCTCTTTCACCAACATATGATACACTTGATTTGTTGTATGATGGACTATGTCTTGAGGCATTTTGAATGCATATTCCAACCAAGGTTTCCGAGCCTCCACCTAAGGAAGGTGACCAAATGATGTGAGGGTGTCCCCCATGTGCTCCCATAATTGTACATAGCCACAGGGGAAAAATTTATACCAATTAATGCATAAGCCTAAAACAGGTGCAAAAGTGTCCCAAAGAGCCATAGCCTTTTGAACATTATCTCTTCAAGACTCAAGGAACATGAAAGAATCTTCTCTCGATCATTGTCTCTCCATTTGGAAGTGTAAGCCCTATAACTTCTCTATCCTCCCCAAGCTTATTGGATGTGTAATAATAGTAAACAAGAGGGTGCTAAGGGGGCATCCCTACTTGACCCTAATATACTCTATTTCTGTAGTAGCACAGACAGAGCCTTTTCCTCTTATTCACTTGTTAGATGTTGAAACCTTATGAATGAGAAAGGTGACATGCTTTAGTGCTTTATCTCTGTTGCCTTAGTGATTCGGAGCATGAGTTTGCATTGGCAACTAACCAGAGCTCTAAATACTTTTACAACTAGATTCTAGAATCCATGATCTGAGTACTTCATTATCTAGATTCTAGAATCATTGATGATTCCAGAATCCATATGCTTTTCACCCTATATATATACTAACGGTCTAAACTTGAAACTTGAGAATCAAGATTGAAAGCTTGACATAAATTTGAAGAATATGGTTGTGTTTTGAATTGTCTTCTGAGTTGTTTTGACTTGTACTTCTCTTGCTCACTCTAAACTTGAAGATAACATATATTCTTTGCTACTACCTATTGCTACTATAGTCTTAGAGAAGTTCCCAAATAAAATTAGAGAGTGCTCCATAGAATGGATTATACTTTAAATGATCTTGTACTTTATGCCAACCTCCTAAACCTTGGTTAACAGGGATAACCAACCTTGAAATTTTCTTTAGGGAAATGAACAGGGAGATTAAACTGGCCATGAGATTGTGTGGGAATTAAGTAGAGAATCTAGTTTCTAAATTATTTATGAGATTCTCTACACGTTGGAGTAGCTATACTAAGGACAATTAAATAAATTCCCTTTTGAAAATTGTGTACCAAGGGGGTCCCTTACATGGCTTTTCTAATTATGGAGGGACCTTTGTTCTGGTGTTAGATTTTTTGGGATGTAGAGAAATCCTTATTTTTTGGGGGGAATGATTATATTCTTAAGATTCATCTATGATATATGCTCAAGATTCATCTATGATATATACCATTGTTGGTTTTTCAAGAGATTCTCATCTTATACTTAACATTAGTTTGACTCTATACATACATACATACATACATACATACATACATATATACATATATATATATTTATTTATTTATTTATGTTTATATTTATATATTTACATATAGATAGATAAAAAAGAGAGAAGCTACTTCTATAGTTACATGAGTTTAGTTTGAGGTTTCATCAACCTTTTATTTGAGCCCTTGGGCTTATAAAAGGGAACAAAGATTCTTGGATTAAACATTTATGACAAATGCTTTTAGATATGTAGAATACATATGTTCCATCCATGAAGCCATTGATTTTTGCCTACTTAGGTATAATGTTTTTTTAAGTTACTTTTGATAAAATAACTAGTTGGGGACCTACTCCTGAGTAGTCCATGGTTGGACAATGATAATTGTCCAAGGAGATTATTTATTTGGGCCCTTAGGGGCAATGGTGTGATAAAAATTATAGATAAGTAGAGCATATTATTTTGGAATTTTTTCTTTTATTGGAATTATAGGCACAAGGTTAAAGAGCAAAGCTATTGATGGTTATTATTGAAAGATTCCTTTCAGGTATTATGAAAGGAGAGCTCCTTTATGGAAAAATGGGTTTACACGTTCATGTTCCACTTCTTTTTCTACTTTATGTCATTCTGCTAACCATGGTTGGACAAGGTTAATCATCCATGAAGATTCCCTTAGGGATGTTGAAAGATTAAGATTTTACTAGCTATGAGATTGTATGAGACTAATTAGTGATTCCCTTCTCTAAAATGGTAATAAAATCTCTCTATACTTTGGAGACCATCATATTTCATATATTTTTCAAGAGTTGCTAGCTTGAAATGTAAGGTAAATTTCCATGGGAAATATTTTACCCTTAGGCTGATCTTGGTGTTTTTGACAATTAAATTGTTTTACATGGTAGATTTGTTCACCTTTCTTACAAGGATCTTATTTATGGTTCCTTGATGGCATATAATGGTTAGGGAAGGAACCATTATAATACGCTCCTCGGGATTGACATGGATAATGATTGAGACACATATGAGTCAAGACATATTTTACTCTCTGATCTATATGTAGGTTTCTATGCATCATTTTTTGGGTTCTTGTTTGCAGGCCTATCAAGATTCAACATCATGATTGGTTGAGAATTGATCAAAGGACAACGGGGCCTTTAATTACTCTATACACTCCCTTGGGATTTGCTATAACATTTTATAAGCATTTTATGAAAATATCTAAATGCCAATCTCTGATTATTTTTGAATACTAGAATGCTAAGATAGTCTAGAAAGAGTGACATGGATAACAACTGTGTGCCGATGTTGAAGCCTGGCTCCACAGCTTGAATGAATTGTTCTAACTTTCATTTGGTTGTGATAGTGCCAAGTGAGTTGGCATACCTCTCCATCGGATTTGCATTATGTAATCTTTGGCATGATTTAATGAACTCATAATACGGCATTGGCTACCTCGAGGAGGACTTGGTAGCGTATTATCTCTATTTCTTGTGATGTAGGAATGAATTAACTACTAGGGATCACTCTTGACTCTTCTTGTAACTTGAAAATTTATTAGTATGAATGACTTTGATACTCTGTTTGAAGGGGTTGGATATGAATGTATTACTCTCACTTGGTGTCTAAAAAGGACAATGGTGTTTATTTGCATTTGGGTTACTGTAATATTGAAAAACTGGTCTAGTAGTGTAGTAGGCTAGATCGTTTGGTAGGACACACACACACACACACACAAAAACCCCCTTGGGTATCCGTGCATTCTTTGGGGTTGTCAGCACTTTGATTGTCTGTGAGAATATCATGGACCTTTTCCCCATGTTTAGAAAGAAGGTAGAACCATGATTCCCCTTTTTTTATATTGATGAGGGCCTAAAAGCTATAAATATTTGATTTGAATAGTCATGGATTAATATGGTGTGGAGCCCTACCATGAAAATTATGTATAGCCCTACTATAACTCGATGTGTTATCGTTGGGAGCCAATATGGACCACTATAGGCAACTGCCCCTAAGGTATTAGAGAAGGCGAATTTTTTCTTATTTTTTATTCCCCTAACTATATTTGAAGTATGATATCATCCAATCAATATTCCCAAGTGTGCTCTAAGGACCACCATATCCATAGTATAACCAATTATGTTTAATGGAGGTAATGGGAGGACTTAATTTGTGCATGTGACCCTTTGGCACCATGGTAAGAATCTATTGGCTCTTGGAGAGTGCACATGATCTCACACTAAGAATGAGATCAAATACATTCCTTTTACCAAGTTTTCCTCACGAGTGAATGAATGGGATGTACAACTAGGAGGCCTATGGACATTTTCCTTAATGACTTGAGAAAAGACCTCGTGACAAAATCCCTTGGAGAAGACTTCGACCAACACTTGAAGACTAGATGTTTGCACACAGCTCAAGAGAATTAGTTGGCCATGTGATGTTCGCGACATTTAGGGTTGATACAGAGGAGGTAGTTGTGGACAACACACTAATCCAAGCATTGAATCTACTCAAATAACGAGACACAAGATGCACGAGATGGCAGATGCATCTATAACATGTGAGTGTAGCCATGTAAGGATATTCAAAATGCTTTGTGAACTGTTTTACAAGAACGAGCTGTATAGTTGCATCCTCCCAAGGCTTGTACATTTGGATTACCTTTTTGATACTTGCTCTCAGTCATAGAGCTGATTCTGAGTGCTCATTCCCTATAAGGGTAGGTTGGAGTGGCTACGTAGTCACAAAGGCACGAAGTCAGCCTGCAATCCTCTAACAAACAACAATTTTGACAAAATGATTGTCAAAAATACTAAAAGAAAACACCACATTGTTGTTTATATATACACCCGTCCCCAAAGGGAGGGAACATGCTTTGTATGGAAACAAACTTTGTATGCCTTTGCATTCTGATATCAATCCAAACAGTCTAAGTATGGGATGAGATTATGTGACTATACTATAGCGAAAAAATTAACGCAATGAGTCATTTAACTATTCAGCTTGCTTTAGAGGAATAAACCAAGTTGGAATAAAGCTCTGTTATGACATTTTTTACTACCCCTGGATGGGGAAATCTTATGATGAACTTTTTGATAATGATTTGATTAACTTGAACACTTCAAAGATGCTTGGACATTATGAAAAGCATCTTAATGATTTCTTATGCTTCCCCCTCTTGTTGTAAAATATTTACATGGATAGGGATAACAATCGTGGTTGGCCATTGAAGCCTATGGTTACAAGTATAAGACAATTGTAGTAACTTTTCTTAAATCTTGATTGATGCACGTGAGCCCAACTAGCTCTCTCAACATTTTGATCTTTTCAAAAGATAAGCATGGGGACACTTCCTACTTGACACTTGTGGGCATGTGGATTTTTCAATTTTTTGGGCTTTTTTGTGTCTAAATGAAGGATATGGAATTACCTAGTACATAGCAGTTTTGCTATTAAAAATTTGAACATGTTAATGTTGCATCGACCTATATGCCTAGAAGTATGATTTAATGAACTTTTTTGACTACGAGTGAGGGGATATGGCAAAGATGAAAAAAATACATAGGGTCCCCTTTGTTACACCCTTATGTACTACTCTACATTCAAGCATTGTCTAAGAGGAGCCAAGGTTGCCCAGCGCATAGAAAATATGCAATGAAGATTGTGGAATGGTATTTGGGTTTCACACACACACACACACACACACACACTCTTTTTTGTGTGTGGAATCACACACACACACACACACAACTTCTACACTCTTATAAATTTACACACACACACACACACACACCCAATTTATACGCATTGCCCCATGGTCTCTTTTTTAGCACAATGTATTATTACACATTCACACACATGCACATACCCACTAACCCTTCCCTAGGCCCCTACCTTTCTCCCTAAAACCCTTTATGTTTCTAATTATTTTTTATTCTTTTAGGTATTGTCCACTCCTTAATTTCTTATTATTGTTTAATCATTAGGCTACTAACTCCCCTTCCCCCCGATATACACTTTAACTATATGGACCTCCCAAGCCCCTACCTTACTCCCATAAACCCCCTTTAAGTTACTTTAATTGCACCTTTATTGTTATGTATTTGTAAATTTTCCCCGTTTCCCTTTGATCCATGTAATTAGTCTAGTCTACATGCTTGCTCTTACTACTACTTGCTCCCCCTTGGTTTGCGTACTCAACACACCTACCCATAACCCCCCATTAAAAATTTACCATCCCCAACCATACGGTCACACATACACACTCACACACTTACACACACTTTCTCTAAACCCTTAGCCACATCTTACCCCCACTTAAGGTAACTTCCAAACTGCCAATGTTCCAAGCCATTAATACCCCTCCTACCTAACTCTCCCTCTACCATGACTCTCTCCCAACCACCCGTTTGTTTTTTGTCACCACTACCAACCGTTATGCACCGCCACCCTTATGCACAACTACCTTCTTTATGCCCACTATTTGGCACCGCCACCCTTCCTCTCTTGCATTGAGTACTCTGATTAGGCCTTGCGTGCTCACTACCCTCACTAATTCTGCCATTTCTCCAACCTACCTTCGACTGCTAAGCTTCTTCGCCAACTTGTAACTATTGTTCTACGCACACATATGGGACAACTATTCCAGCTCTCATGGCCCCCTTCCACGGATCCTCAACTAGGATCATTCTCGCCTACTTGCCATTACACTAGCTTCTCTCACTCCCACTACTAGTTTTCCTTATGAAACCTTGGTCCGTCTCTCTTTCTATACTTTGTTCTCCTTCTTTTTCACACACCCTATCTACATTCCATTGGCAGCACTCTCCATCTCGACTACAAGCTCTTCATCTCGGCACTTGTACTAGCTTCACTACGTGCTATCCTTCTCATAGTTTCCATTCTCTTCGGTGTTTTAGGACCTTATTGTTGCTCTCAATTGTCATCTCCCTTTACCCATCGGCCCTTTGATTTGGCCTTAGGGCAGACTACCCTTAGGAGGTCTAGCCTCTTGGCTATGCTTTTGCACTGGTATGTTTCTTCTTCTCTCGCAAGGCTCTAGCATTTTATCCCACTTGCAATGGTGGTTGCGTGCAACATGTTTACAATGCTCTTCCCTCCTTGCTACCTTGAATTGCTATTTAAAATGTTGTTTTAGAGGTTTGTAGATTGCATGATGGGGTGGCTCTACCTTTTTCGGAGACACGGACACTTCCTCACTGGCTCCCTTCATGGCACCTCATCCTTTACTTTTTGCCCTTTGGTTTCAATACTTGTTGTCTCACTGCTCCCCTGATCTAGACACACACACACACACACACACACTCAGCATTGCGACCCTTCTTGGCGGTATCTACTGCGTTCATGTACATCCCGCTGTTGATTCACAAATTTTGAGGAACTTGAAGCTGACCAACTTGAACGATATGGAGATTGGTGGAAACACCAGACGTGCATATTACTAAAGACTCATAGATCTATGAGCAAAATGCATTAGATGTATTTTGGCGTTGAAGCATATCATGAGCTTGTGCCCATAGTTTAGACTCCATGACAGGACGGCTTCACAAATAGGTAGTATATTTAGACACTTTGTTCCATTTTCAAGGTAGTGTGGACGTATCAGTAGCATCGTCTACTCTCAAATCACTACAAAGGTCTCCTTTATAGATTTTATGCAAGCTCGATAGCCAAGTATACTATACAACCTTGTTCTGAACCTTCATTTCTAGCGTTGTTTCTCATGCATACTTAGCTTAACATGTTAGAAAGAGACCTTTTGAAGCATATGTTTCAAGTAGCAAATGCGCTAAATAAAACCCGTACTCCTTTATCTTGATATTTGTTTAGTATCCCTGGTCTTGAGCTGACATTCTCCATATTTACACTGAGATTTTCAAATGTGACAAAAGGGACAAGCACCACTACACTAAGTTCTTTTTAACATTATTTTGAAGGATCAGGATTCAGTGCCTAGATGCTTTGAATTTCAAATTTATCATTATACTTTATGGGCTCCCAATTTCAATAATTTGAAGACCTATGATAACTGAAGGTTGGGACAAAGGGGCAATTCTTGCAATTGTCTATTTAGGATGATAGATGAGGACATAGTACTCCCTTTGCCAATATTTAACCATTCCAATCATTATTTGCTTTGGGCTTAGAAGAAGGTATATTCACAATCTGAGAATGTTTTCAAGCATTAGTAGGTGTTATTATGAAATCTTTCACCTTGTGTTATGAGTTGTTTGCTTAAAAGAGTCTTACTATATCTTTTATAAAGATAGGGTGATCTTGGTCTTTTTGCCAGTGATATATTATTACATGATTCTACCATTGGGATTCTCATTTTGATTGGGAGAAGGGATTTTCCTAGCCTTTACCTATATGAGGAAAATCTTTGTTATTGACATAATTTTTTTACAAAACTTTGGAAGCAATTCTTTTACTAGGATAATGGATATTGTAAGGGGCCACTTTCTCTAATTCTTTTCACGTGCTTATTTAGGCCCTTTTTCATTTCAAATGCTTTATGTAATTTTTTGCATTTTTCTTAGTATCTTAACATTTCTACAAAGTAATTATTTAAATGGTCTAATTAATCATTTCGTGGCTTAAGTGCTTTGCTTGTTCCTTTATGAATTCTTTGTTATTTTTTGGTTCAATCATTTTTTTTTCAAATTGTTTTGACCTTTAAATTTCCAATCATGGGTGTAAATTACCCCCCTTCATGATCTTCATTCATTCAATTGGTTTTAATAAAAAAAGACATTTCTCTTTTTCATAAGGGTGTGGACTACCCCCCTTGTTTTTTTTCAATAAACAGGTGGGCCATCCCTTGGTTCCCTTTAAAATTGGTAATATTGGTTCCCTTATCGTCTCACACACTTTGGTAGTAGGTTAATGATGGATTTGTGACACTGATTGTACACATAACATCGTATTTGCAAAAATTAATATTTATAAATCTAGACACATGCCAGGGAATGCAGGCATTACCTGTCTACCCAATTGAAACTATGATGTTCTAATGCCTAGTTTTTCTTGGATGGTGGCAGACCCTAACCTTGGCACCTGGTCTACCTGATGGATTCGATACGTTTGTACTATTTCTTTGATTAAATTTGCAACTTCAATATAAATAAAAAATACTATTGCCAATCCTGTTACTCACGTCAAAGTTATGTCAATTTTGTTTTCTTAAAAAAAATTCAATCAATTTATTATATGCAACTTTTTATTATTATCCAAATGATTAAATGAATTGTATAGTTCATTTTTTCATGGGATTATTAAATCTAAACACACACACAGATCTCCTAACTAGCCTTTGGTCGGGCTAGTACCATACAATTAATTCATAATCATAGGATAATTTTATGTTTGGCTAAATCTTTGTCATTGTAAGTTTTTTGAGTCCCTTTCCTTGGTGTACTAATGGTTACTTTTTATGTGTAGAAACATTGGTACATAAAACCGGATTATGCATCTACTCTTGGCATTGTGCCTTTATATCACTTTTACAAGCTTTTACACTTATCATAGAAATCCATTTTTCTAGGGAGTAAGTTCCACATGGTGGGCTTACTCCCCACCGTGTGGTCTTACCTCTGGGTTGGGGTGGTCCACACACACACACACACACACACACACACACACACAACTTCTGCACTCTTATAAATTTACACACACACACAATTTATACACATTGCCCCACGGTCTCTTTTTCAGCACAATGTATTATTACACATTCACACACATGCACATACCCCCTAACCCCTCCCTAGGTATTGTCCACTCCTTAATTTTTTATTATTGTTTAATTATTATGCTATTAACTCCCCTTCCCCCCGATATACACTATCTATATGGACCTCCCAAGCCCCTACCTTACTCTCATAAACCCCCTTTAAGTTACTTTAATTGCACATTTATTGTTATGAATTTGTAAAATTTTCCCATTTCCCTTTGATCCATGTAATTAGTCTAGCCTACATCCTTGCTCTTACTGCTACTTGCTCCCCGTTGGTTTGCTTACTCATCAACACACCTACCCATGACCCCCCAATAAAAATTTACCATCCCCCACCATACAGTCACACACACACGCTCACACTTACACACACTTTCTCTAAACCCTTAGCCACATCTTACCCCCACTCTTAGTAGCTTCCAAACCACCAAAGTTCCAAACCATTAATACCCCTCCTACCTAACTCTCCCTCTAACGTGACCCTCTCCCAACCACCCGTTTGTTTTTTGCCACCACTACCAACCATTATGCACCACCACCCTTATGCATAGCTACCTTCTTTATGTCCATCGTTTGGCACCGCCACCCTTCCTTTCTTGCATTGAGTACTATGATTAGGCCTTGCATGCTCGCTACCCTTACTAATTTTGCCATTTCTCCAACCTACCTTCGACTGCTAAGCTTCTTTGCCAACCTGTACCTATTGTTCTACACACACATACGGGACAACTATTCTAGCTCTCACGGCCCCCTTCCATGGATCCTGGACTAGGATCATTCTCGCCTACTTGCCATTACACTGGCTTCTCTCACTCCCACTACTAGATTCCCTTACAACACCTTGGTCCATCTCTCTTTCTATACTTTGTCCTTCTTCTTTTTCACACACCCTATCTATGTTCCTTTGGCAGCGCTCTCCATCTCGACTATAAGCTCTTCATCTCGGCACTTGTACTGGCTTCACTACGTGTTGTCCTTCTCATAGTTTCCATTCTACTTCGCTGTTTTAGGACCTTATTGTTGCTCTCAATTGTCATCTCCCTTTACCCATCAGCTCTTTGATTTCACCTCATGGTAGACTACCCTTCGGAGGTCTAGCCTCTTAGCTGCGCTTTTGCGTTGGTATGTTTCTTGTTCCCTCTCAAGGCTCTAGCATTTTATCCCCCTTGCAATGGTGGTTGTGTGCAACACGTTTACGCTGCTCTTCTCTCCTTGCTACCTTGCATTCCCATTTACAATGTTGTTTTAGAGGTTTGTAGATTGCATGGTGGGGCGGATCTACTTTTTTCGGAGATATGGGCCCTTTCTCACTGGCTCCCTTCATGGCACCTCATCCTTTACTTTCTACCCTTTGGTTTCAATACTTGTTGCCTCACTACTCCCATGATCTACACACACACACTCAACATTGCGACCCTTCTTGGTGGTATCTACTGCATTCACGTACATCCCGCTATTGATTCACAAATTTTGAGGAACCTGAAGCTGACCAACTTGAATGATATGGAGACTAGTGGAAACACCAGACGTGCATATTACTAAAGACTCGTAGATCTATGAGCAAAATGCATTAGATGTATTTTGGCGTTGAATCATATGAGCTTGTGCCCACAGTGTAGACTCCATGACAGGATGGCTTCATAAATAGGTAGTCTATTTAGACACTTTGTTCCATTTTCAAGGTAGTGTGGACGTATCAATAGCATTGCCTACTCTCAAATTACTACAAAGGTCTCCTTTATAGATTTTATGCGAGCTCGATAGCCAAGTATACTATACAACCTTGTTCCGAACCTTCATTTCTAGCATTGTTTCTCATGCATACTTAGCTTAACATGTTAGAAGGAGACCTTTTGAAGCGTATGTTTCAAGTAGCAAATGCGCTAAATAAAACCCGTACCCCTTTATCTTGATATTTGTTCAGTATCCCTGGTCTTTGAGTCGACATTCTCCATATGTACACTGAGATTTTCAGATGTGACAAAAGGGACAAGCACCACTACACTGAGTTCTTTTTAACATTATTTTGAAGGATCAAGATTCACTGCCTAGAGGCTCCAAATTTTAAAATTTATCATTATACTTTATGGGCTCCCAATTTCAATAATTTGAAGACCTATGATAACTGAAGGTTGGGACAAAGGGGCAATTCTTGCAATTGTCTATTTAGGATGATAGAAGAGGACATGGTACTCCCTTTGCCAATATTTAACCATTCCAATCATTATTTACTTTGGGCTTAGAAGAAGGTATAGTCGCAATCTGAGAATGTTTTCAAGCATAAGTCGGTGTTATTACGAAATCTTTCACCTTGTGTTATGAGTTGTTTGCTTAAAAGAGTCTTACTATATCTTTTATAGATAGGGTGATCTTGGTCTTTTTGCCAGTGATATATTATTGCATGATTCTACCATTGGGATTCTTATTTTGATTGGGAGAAGGGATTTTCCTAGCCTTTACCTATATGAGGAAAATATTTGTTATTGACATAAATTTTCTACAAAACTTTGGAAGCAATCATTTTTACTAGAATAATGGATATTGTAAGGGGCCACTTTCTCTAATTCTTTTCACGTGCTTATTTAGGCCCTTTTTCATTTCAAATGCTTTATGTAATTTTTTGCATTTTGCTTAGTATCTTAACATTTCTACAAAGTAATTATTTAAATGGTCTAATTAATCATTTCATGGCTTAAGTGCTTTGCTTGTTCCTTTATGAATTCTTTTGTTATTTTTTGGTTCAATCTTTTTTTTTTCAACTTGTTTTGACCTTTAAATTTCCAATCATGGGTGTGGATACCCCCCTTCATGATCTTCATTCATTCAATTGGTTTTAATAAAAAGAGACATTTCTCTTTTTCACAAGGATGTGGACTATTCCCCTTGTCTTTTTTCATAAAGAGGTGGACCATCCCTTGGTTCCCTTTAAAATTGGTAATATTGGTTCCCTTATCATCTCACACACTTTGGTAGCCGGTGAATGATGTATTTGTGACATTGATTGTACACATAACATCGTATTTTCAAAAAATTGATATTTATGAATCTAGATGGTTGTCTTTGTTCGTAGGTAAAGCAATAACACGCCAGGGAAGACATGCATTACCTGTCTACCCAATTGAAACTATGATGTTCTAACACCTAGTTTTTCTTAGATGGTGGTAGACCCTGACCTTAGAGCTTGGACTACCTGATGGATTCGACATGTTTGTACTATTTCTTTGACTAAATTTACAACTTCAATATAAATAAAAAATACTATTGCCAATCATATTACTCACTTCAAAGTTATGTTCATTTTGTTTTCTTTAAAAAAAAATCAATCAATTTATTATATGCAACTTTATATTATTATCCAAATGATTAAATTAATTGTATGGTTCATTTTTTAATCGGATTATTAAATCTAAACACACACACGCATGCACACATGTGAGCACGCACACACACACACACACACACACACACACACACACACACACTTGCTTTCTATCAAGGATGGTATGTGGACTAGTGGATACACTCACACAAAAGTGATATACCCTGTGAGAAATATCACACCCTATGTGGAAGTATTGGCAAAGAGAAAGAAATTTGAAGAAGATGGTGTTTATCTACACTGGAGAAGATGGGGTCAATTTTTTATTGTGCTACCTATTGGCCTAATAGCAATGAATACCTCTTGTGGACTATAAAAGAGAAAGGGAAGAACCTTGATTTGAACCTTTAATATGGCAATGGCTATATGAGCACCCCCATATGGCTTTTACCCTATCTTAGTTCTAACATTTTGACATAGGTTTATTCATTTTTTGGGGGTTATCATATGATTTCTGAGATGGGTATGAGTTGATATACATGACTCTACACGTATATCATATATATATATATATATATAGACACACACACACATGCACGTGTACACATGCATGCACACATACATACGTACGTACGTACATACATACATACATACATACATACATACATATATATATATATATATATATATATATATAATATATCATATATATACATACATATCTCCATATATCCATGGGAGGTAGCAAGCTAAAGGTGTCCACTTCCGGACCACTTTTGGGTGAGTGTGACACCCACTCGAGTGAAAATACAAAGGTTTTGCTTCGGTGTGCAATACCTCGATCGGGTATTGTCTCCAATGAAACTCACACATGAGGACAATCGAGCCAAGCCAATACCTCGATCGGGTATTGTCTCCAATGAAACTCACACATGAGGACAACCGAGCCAAGCCAATACCTCGATCAAGGTCCTAGACTTTTTTTCACTGAATCAAGCCTATACCTCGATCGAGGTCTCGTGGCATGCCACCTATACCTCGATCGAGGTATCGTGGCAAGCTAGCTATACCTCGATCGAGGTATTGTGGCAAGTCCACATACCTCGATTGAGGTATCGTGGATAGATGACTTCGATTGTGTCAAATACCTCGATCGAGGTATGTGCCATCCGGCAGCGCAGATGACATACCTCGATCGAGGTACCGTGGCAAGTGTTGAGAGATATGGTGCCATGAGCACATGTAGAGCAAAGGTATGGGCAAAGGATAAGCTGCCACATGGCATGGAGGAGATATCCCACATGTGAGCAAGCAAATGGATGTAAGTACCCTCACCTATAAAAGGGAGGTTCATTTGAAGTAATTCAATCAAGCACTTTGCACTATCTCAAGATTCTTTTTATGAGTCCAAGCTAATCTATCTTGGAACCTAATTGACTTGAGATACATGTCATGAGCACTCTCTTCATCATGTTTCCACACAGGTTCCATCCACCTTAGAGTGCTCCATAGATCCTGAGGCACACATGTTTTGTCATGGTATCAGAGCATAGGTTTAGCTCTCCTAGTTTAGC
Source organism: Dipteris shenzhenensis (assembly GCF_047967505.1). Taxonomy (NCBI): domain Eukaryota; kingdom Viridiplantae; phylum Streptophyta; class Polypodiopsida; order Gleicheniales; family Dipteridaceae; genus Dipteris; species Dipteris shenzhenensis. Next base: position 4,427,387 of record NC_141626.1, read on the forward strand.
TCATTAGTAGTTCACTAGGATTGCTCCCATTCCTAGATTAGTTGTAGGCATGCCTTAGGAGCTCATGCTTTTCTCCTAGGATAGTTTTAGTTTTAGATTGAAAACAAATTTCCGTCCCTAGAGAGAGAAAATTTCCGTCCATTGAATGAAAATTCCGTTCATTGCTTTGAGAGAGAGAGAGACTTCGTTCCTTTTAGAGATTTATTTTGTGAGATAGATTTATGAGGAGTTGTTCTTCTTCTTCTTCTTAGAGGAAGCTTGTGAGAAAGAGAGCTGAGAGCTTTGAGAAAAGTCTACTGCCTCAACCAAGCTGCTCCAAAGGGACACAAAGGCTTCCATCTACTGCAAAGCTGCTCCAGTCTCAAGCGCCCTTTGAACAATTTGCCCAGTCAGCCAAGCCTCTAGACAACTATCAAATGCCACACCTCTACCCATGGTAGCTTCAACTCCATGGCTTCTCGAGAAGTAAAGCAGCAGCGCTCAATAGCCATCGACCAAAGTCTTCACCCACTAGCAAAACAGTAGTGCTTCTCTGACTTCTGCTCCTCAGCAAGCCTCCACGGCTCACCAACAACCACAAGCTTCAATCGGAAAGCCTCCAAAGAAGTCTCCTCTACAACAAACGAGATAAACATCGCAATCACTTAGCTCCTTCAAGCTTCTACACACTCAACTGCACCTCTAGCCTTGCCTAGTAGCAGCAACTACGTTCCATTCGATAGGCTGGTAGCCCAGCTCACTATGTCCATCGATGCTCCAGCGACATAGAGCCATAGCTAGCGCTCTCACCCAACTGCATCAATGACGAAGCTACGAGCTGCTCCATCTCCAACAGCTCTCAACCATCGCCGACAAGTTCTTGGGACTGCACCAGCGAATAGGCTCACGGCTCCCTAGCTCCAAAAGCTGCCTCTGACGGCTCCCTTCTACAAAGCACGACAGACCTGAGGACCTCCTCCACAAGGAAGGACCATGAATAGGCTTGTGCTCTTTATGAGCCCCTAACCGATAGCCAACGGAATCAGCTCATCGATGCTCCTCTGCAATGACCCGACCGGCTCTCAAACGAGCTGCTACAACCCCGAACTCTACAGAGCTTAAGGCTCCCACCACCTCCGTCTAACTCCAACGGCTGTTGAAGGCCTTCTCCTGCAAGGCGCACCCGCATCTCTGTCACGAAGCATCTCCGTCGACGTCGTCTGCAGATCTCAAAGTTTTCATTTCTTTGCTAAAGTTCTCTACAAATGCCACGTGGCAGATAAGGTAGTCAAAAATTAACTATGGTTAGGTTCAGCTACTTAGGATAGTTGAACTATGGTAAAGTGAATGTAACCTTGGGTTTATCTAGTTGGGTCACAAGAATGCCACATCAGCTTGCACAGTCAGCAGTGCCACCTAAGCACACAGCCCCTGCCAAGCACAGTCCTGCAAGCAGCATGTGAATAGCCAAGCCACATCATCAAAGGCCCTTTTCTTCACAAAAATTCAACAAGCCATAACTTGCAATCCAGGAAGAATTTGCACACGCTCCAAAAAGGAAAAGTGATCGTCTTTTCGAGCTCCACGCGCCTGTCATGTCAAAATCATTGTATGCAATTAGACACTGCCAATATTGAAAGAAATCAATTGGTAAGACCTTTGCAACAAATGAAAAAGCAAAGCATGTATGCAAACATCGATGTAAAAAGCATGCCAAAAGCACAAGTGCATGAGATGACCATAGCAGGTAACATGGCATCCACACATAAAGCATCAAGGCATATGGTAGAACAAAGCATCATGCAGGTAGCTACACCAAGCAAAGAAGCAAACGAGTCATCATCAAGCCATGAGCCAAAAGATGACATAAATGGAATGTATTGAGAAGCAAAAACCTTGCCAACCTTGCCTATATTTTTGTAATCAAACCTGACCACCTGAGAGTAGCTATGAAAGCACCCAGGGGAGGTATTGACATGTAGAAGCCACACTTGACCACCTTAAGTAGCATGCATGCACTAAGGGGAGGTGATGGATTTGTAACTCATATCTGACCACCTTGCAGTAGCCAAAGGATCATGGCACCAAGGGGAGGTGTTGAGAGATATGGTGCCATGAGCACATGTAGAGCAAAGGTATGGGCAAAGGATAAGCTGCCACATGGCATGGAGGAGATATCCCACATGTGAGCAAGCAAATGGATGTAAGTACCCTCACCTATAAAAGGGAGGTTCATTTGAAGTAATTCAATCAAGCACTTTGCACTATCTCAAGATTCTTTTTATGAGTCCAAGCTAATCTATCTTGGAACCTAATTGACTTGAGATACATGTCATGAGCACTCTCTTCATCATGTTTCCACACAGGTTCCATCCACCTTAGAGTGCTCCATAGATCCTGAGGCACACATGTTTTGTCAGCAAGTCCAGGAACCTCGATCCTGGTATGCTGGACCGATGACTTGGTTGCATGTTCGATACCACGATCGAGGTATGTGGCATCCGGCTGGCAGCTGACATACCTCGATCGAGGTATCGTGGCAGGTCCATACCTCGATCGAGGTAGATGGACCGATGTGTATGGGGCATGTCGAATACCTCGATCGAGGTATGACGGAGCGATGTATATGTGGCATGTAAAATACCTCGATCAAGGTATCGTGGCATGTCTATACCTCGATCGAGGTATGATGGATCGATATGTATGTGGCATGTGAAATACCTCGATCGAGATAGTGAAATCCTAAATTTTCGTATATAAAGAGAGGGACCCCCTTATTCTTCATACCTCGATCGAGCTCCTCCTCATCGAAATCGACGGATTTGCGGGAGCTTGACGGAATTGCAATAGCAACTAAGAACGACCGACGGACAACGACGGAGATGGACGGAGTGGGAGATTCCAGGTAAGGTTTTTTTAATGTAGCTTTTTTTTTTGCGAAAATTTATTTAAATTTTAGTTTATAGGAATATCTAATTTAATTATAAAATATTTTTAAATTTCAAATGCATTTTAAAGTTTTTTAAAATTATTTTTTGAATAACGTAATTTTTTATTTAAAATGTGAAAATGTATATATTTTGTTTTTTAAAATCATCTATTAAAAAAAAAGAGATTAAAGTTATTTTTTTAATTAGTGCTATTTTTATTTAAATAAAAAAATATTTGAATTTTATTTTTAAAAATCATCTTTTAAAAAAAAGAAAAAAAGAGTTTAAGGTAGCTTTTATGTTATTTAAGTTGGTGAAGTTTTTATTTAAATGTCAAAAAGTATATATTTTATTTTTAAAAATCATCTATTAAAAAAAAAAGAGATTAAAGTAGTTTTTATGTTAATTTTTAGATTACTGAAGTTTTAAATTAAACATAACGTTTAAATTTTATTTTTAGAAATCATCTATTAAAAAAAAGAAAATCAGAGTTTAAAGTAGCTTTTATATTATTTTAGTTTATAGGAATATCTAATTTAATTATAAAATATTTCAAAAGTTCAAATGCATTTTAAAGTTTTTTTTAATTATGTAATTTTTTATTTAAAATGTAAAAATGTATATATTTTATTTTTTAAAATCATCTATTTAAAAAAAGAGAGATTAAAGTAGTTTTTATGTTATTTTTCAAATTAGTGCTATTTTTATTTAAATAAAAAAATGTTTAAATTTTAGTTTTAAAAATCATCTTTAAAAAAAAAAAGAAAATAAGAGTTTAAGGTAGCTTTTATGTTATTTAAGTTAGTGAAGTTTTTATTTAAATGTCAAAAAGTATATATTTTGTTTTTTAAAATCATCTATTAAAACAAAAAGAGATTAAAGTAGTTTGCATGTTATTTTTTAAATTAGTGAAGTTTTGAATTAAATATAACGTTTAAATTTTATTTTTAGAAATCATCTATTAAAAAAAAGAAAATAAGAGTTTAAAGTAGCTTTTATATTATTTTAGTTTAAAGGAATATCTAATTTAATTATAAAATATTTCAAAATTTCAAATGCATTTTAAAGTTTTTTTTAATTATTTTTTTTAATTACGTAATTTTGTATTTAAAATGTGAAAATGTATATATTTTGTTTTTTTAAATCATCTATTTAAAAAAAGAGAGATTAAAGTAGTTTTTATGTTATTTTTCAAATTAGTGCTATTTTTATTTAAATAAAAAAACGTTTAAATTTTAGTTTTAAAAATCATCTTTAAAAAAAAAAGAAAATAAGAGTTTAAGGTAGCTTTTATGTTATTTGAGTTAGTGAAGTTTTTATTTAAATGTCAAAAAGTATATATTTTGTTTTTTTAAATCATCTATTTAAAAAAAAAGAGATTAAAGTAGTTTGCATGTTATTTTTTAAATTAGTGAAGTTTTGAATTAAATATAACGTTTAAATTTTGTTTTTAGAAATCATCTATTAAAAAAAAGAAAATATTGCAGTGTGCGTTTATCTATCTTCATGTGGAATATTATAGATTATATAGTTGGTTAAGAGTTGTTTCATAATTTAGGTAGAGTAAGTAGGCTGAGTTAACAAGCTAGAGCAAGATGATCTAGTTAAGGCCTAGTCAAAAAGTTGTTTAGGGCTAGCTATTCCCAACTAGCTAGGAGCCAGTCATGCCAACCAATCATTCAACAGATGCTCCAAGTCAAGCAGTATAACCAGGGTTATCTCAATGACCATAACCTATCTCTATCCTATAAATATTGTCATTTCCTATATATTCTATACATTTCAAGATGCTATTCTACTTTAGTTTGGCATATGTTTAGAGGTGCAATTTGACTTCCACTTGCAATTATTGAGAGGTGCATTTGTCCACCTTGATGTGGAATATTCTAGGATGCAGGTCTTGCCTTGGGTTATATCTTTCAAGTTAGCATCTTTTCCTTGTAGTCCATTTTAGTGTATTATACATAACATTTTCTTTCTATCACTCAGTATCTTTACATCTCTCTTTTAAAAATACACCTCTACTACATACTTTGACATGCTAGTAGAGCCCATGGTAGTCTAGAGCCTCAAAAAATGGAGGGAGCATCTAGAACAAAAGCTATTTGCTATTAATTACAGCAAGGGTGGGTAGTATAGACAAGGAGAATGAGCTTGAAGAAACCGACTTTCTAAAGTAAACAACTTGTAAATAATTGTAAATACGAATTGAATTTGCAACATAGCACTATTGTAGGCATAGCCACACATTTGGCCCATCTACCGGTAGGTGCATAGGATGATCCCAAAGACATCCTACCTCATCAAGGAGTACGTACAAATAGTTTTCATTACGTAAATAGATTATAACTCATATTAAATAGAATATTATTTTCATTACCCAAATAGAATATTAATTTCCATGTGTTTTTTTTGTGCATGCGCTAGCCAGCACACAGGTTCTGGCACCACTGTTCGTATGCAGATAGCGATTTTGAGAGCTGAGATGAGGGCACTACAAGATGCTAGGGCACCCCCTCACTTGGTTGCGAGTCTAGATTCAGTCATTGATGCTCTGGGTCGATTGGACACAGTTGAGGACGTTGTGGATACCTTTCAGGCACAGGCTGAGACAGCAGAGATCACTGGTCATGGCTTGGATTGGAGAGCAATTCGAGAGTTGTTTGAGCGTGAGTCACCTCACAGGCAGGCCTTAGAGGATATGTTTTGGGATGGTCACACTGAGGCAATGCGACCATGATCAGGGTTGCCCTTTCATATTTTACGTTGTAGGCACCTTGTCATAGCAGCACACATTTATCCGAGATATCTCGCTGCGAATGGTGGTCGATTGCCTCACAACCGTTAGATAGCCAGGTCATTTGCCATGCAGCTATACGTCGAGATTGTGCTTGGTCATTGGGTAGACTACCTTAGTACCCGTCCAAGATCAGGAGCGGGACATGGTAGGATGGGGCATCATGAGCGTCAGACTACAGGTGTTTGACATCGATGCGAGGCACCAGAGCTACACACTATCCCTGCACCGGCATTGCGAGCTGTTGGAGGACGGATTAGGGGGGATGTTCATTCAGTGGCATCATCCTTGCATGACATGGTCTCTGCCCTATCGAGATCACTTTCGATTCCACCTCCCCCACCTCCCACATCTATGGAGACTCCCACATCTACACCACCTCCCATATCTACACTGCCTCAGCATGAGTTGGAGACTCGAGACGCATGGATTGCAGAGTTGGAGGCATTGTTGGTCGAGTCTAGGGATGAGGTTAGTTATTCTGATTATTTTAGTTTATTTTTTTGTTGCGTGTTTTGAACTGAAGTTTTTTTGTTAATTCTCACCGTGTACGCGACATGTTTGCATTTGCAGGCACATCTATTGTGACAGGATATGGATTCTCTTGTATGACTATTGGAGGCAGATTTGGAGGAGCAGAGGATTTGGACACGCATAGCATACCATCGAGCGGAGCACTATATTTTGCAGTTGAGACATATTAGTCATGATCCATATTGCCATAGGATCGACCCCAGCGTGGCTCTGTACCCCGCTCCTCCTATAGATGTGTCGACTAGGACACCCATAGACGCACTAGTCATAGCTAGGCTTCCTACCACCACTTGCGTCCTTTGCCACGAGGAGTTTGACACCGTAGGGTGGTTTGGACTAGGGTGCGGCCACATTGCACATCTCCATTGCATGACTCACCACATGGTGGCACGATCACTGTGCCCTATATGCTTTGCTGACATTGATGTGGCCACATACAGAGGACTAGGCATGGATGATTTGTATCTTGGTCATCGTCAGGCCATTGATCCATTTGCCTATGTGGTCTTGACAGAACACTAGAGGGAGGAGGCACAGAGAGCTTTGCTGCAGTAGGAGGGTGCTGATACGTCAGTGGTTGCAGCGTGTGTTTCGCGACGCTTCTCATATGGTGATTTCATGCCAGGTGACGAGGCACGAGCAGAGGAGGCACGCCGTATTGAGCAAGAGGCAGAGCTTCAGATATCATTGCAGTAGTGGGTGGAGCAGTAGCTTGGATGGGGCCGAGACCAGCGTCTTCTACATGTAGAGACAATTACGTGTGCTGGATTTGAGGCATGAGTATTCGTAGATGCATGACTTTGGGAGCTGAGACGCGCATACATAGAGGAGGTGAGGGAGGCAGAGATGGCAGCGGTGGTTCATGCAGCATGCCCTCCTCTTCATCAGTAGGATGAGGCTGGCCCATCTCATGCAGGAGATGAGGCTGGCCCATCTGATCCGGCTTTGCCTAAGGGCACACAGCGGATGGTTAGGTAGCGGGTCATATAGGAGCCACATCAGAGGATGACTAGAGGATCATATGTGGAGTTATCAGATTCTGATTTAGGATGATTGTTTAGGCTTCACACATATCTTGTTTAGGGATGCACTTCTGCACGATGATGATGATGATGCACACATTCATTTTGGTACTTTCATGATATTGTTCTTACTTTTATGATGTATGAGCATTTTCGTACTTTCATGATGTTCTTCTTACTTTGTTTATCTCAGTTTATAGTTTGTTCAAATCTAACATAAACATTTAAAATTAGGAGTATGATTTTGAATTTCAAATATCTCAATTCACACATCTAATACATAAGGCATTTTAAAAATAATGCCATGTGAAGTAATTGTAAACATTAAGCATTGAAAAAGTGTTCAAGTATAAGGTCTCTCTCTCTCTCTCTCTCTCTCTCTCTCTCTCGTGCTATGAACTTTATCATTTTGAATATCATATTTGGATTTTGTATATATGCTTGCAATTATTACACTAAACCTAAGAGCCGTGCGAAGTTTCATCCCCACGTGCATATTTAAAATTAGGATTATGATTTTGAATTTCAAATATCTCAATTCACACATCTAATACATAAGGTATTTTAAAAATAATGCCGTGTGTCGTAATTGTAAACATTAAGCATTGAAAAGGTGTTCAAGTATAAGGTCTATCTCTCTCTCTCTCTATCTATCTCTCTCTTTCTAGAGCTCTCTCGTGCTATGAACTTCATCATTTTGAATATCATATTGAATTTCGTATATATCAATGCTTGCCATTTTTCATACGTAGTCACTAGTAGGGATTATACCTTCCATGTGGCACATACGAAATCAGTTGGAGACCAAATCTTGCATGGATGTATGCATTATACCTTCCACGTGGTGCATACCAAATTAGTTAGAGACCAAATCTTGCATGGATGTACGTCTTAGGTAGTCTAAGAGCCGTGCAAAGTTTAATCCCCAACAGATAAGTCCACATGCATATTTGGTTAGTACGTGCGCCATTTTTCATATGTAGTCACTAGTAGGGAGTGCTTGCAAAAATGTACGCATTATACCTTCCACGTGGCACATACCAAATCAGTTGGAGACTAAATCTTGCGTGGATGTACATCTAGGGTAGCCTAAGAGCCGTGCAAAATCTCATCCCCAACAGGGTTTAGAGTTTAGGGTTTAGGATTTAGGGTTTCTTAGGGTTTAGGATTTAGGGTTTTTTAGGATTTAGGGTTTATGGTTTTTTAGGGTTTAGTCGTGCTAGTAGGGATTGTAAAAATGTACGCATTATACCTTCCACGTGGCGCATACCAAATCAATTGGAGACCAAATCTTGCGTGGATGTACGTCAAGGGTAGCCTAAGAGTCATGCAAAGTTTAATCCCCAGTAGATAAGTCCACATGTGTAATTTGTTAGTATGTGCGCCATTTTTCATACGTAGTCATGCTAGTAGGGATTGTAAAAATATACGCATTATACCTTCCACGTGGCGCATACCAAATCAGTTGGAGACCAAATCTTGCGTGGATGTACGTCTAGGGTAGCCTAAGAGCCATGCAAAGTTTAATCCCCAACAGATAATTTTATATGCCTATTTGGTTAGTACGTGCACCATTTTTCATACGTAGTCGTGCTAGTAGGGATTGTAAAAATGTATGCATTATACCTTCCACGTGGCACATACCAAATCAGTTGGAGACCAAATCTTGCATGGATGTATGTCTAGGATAGCCTAAGAGCCGTGCGAAGTTTCATCCCCAACAGATAAGTCCACATGCGTATTTGGTTAGTACATGCGCCATTTTTCATACGTAGTCGTGCTAGTAGGGATTGTAAAAATGTACGCATTATACCTTCCACGAGGTGTATACCAAATCAATTAGAGACCAAATCTTGCGTGGATGTATGTCTAGGGTAGCCTAAGAGCCGTGCGAAGTTTCATCCCCAACAGATAAGTCCACATGCCTATTTAGTTAGTACGTGCACCATTTTTCATATGTAGTCGCTAGTAGGGATTGTAAAAATGTACGCATTATACTTTCCATGTGGCGCATACCAAATCAGTTGGAGACCAAATCTTGCGTGGATGTATGTCTAGGGTAGCCTAAGAGCCATGCAAAGTTTCATCCCTAACAGATAAGTCCACATGCCTATTTGATTAGTACGTGCACCATTTTTCATACGTAGTCGTGCTAGTAGGGATTATAAAAATGTACGCATTATACCTTCCACGTGGCGCATACCAAATCAGTTGGAGACCAAATCTTGCATGGATGTACATCTATGGTAGCCTAAGATCCGTGCAAAGTTTAATTCCCAATAGATAAGTCCACATGCCTATTTGGTTAGTATGTGCGCCATTTTTTATACATAGTCGTGCTAGTAGGGATTGTAAAAATGTACGCATTATACCTTCCACGTGGCGCATACCAAATCAGTTGGAGACCAAATCTTGCATGGATGTATGTCTAGGGTAGCCTAAGAGCTGTGCGAAGTTTCATCCCCAACAGATAAGTCCACACGCATATTTCATTAGTACGTGCGCCATTTTTCATACGTAGTCGTGCTAGTAGGGATTGTAAAAATGTACGCATTATACCTTCCACGTGGCACATACCAAATCATTTAGAGACCAAATCTTGTGTGGATGTACATCTAGGGTAGCCTAAGAGCCGTGCAAAGTTTTATCCCCAACAGATAAGTCCACATGCATATTTGGTTAGTATGTGCACCATTTTTCATACGTAGTCATGCTAGTAGGGATTGTAAAAATGTACGCATTATACCTTCCACGTGGCACATACCAAATCAGTTGGAGACCAAATCTTGTATGGATTTATGTCTAGGGTGGCCTAAGATCCGTGCAAAGTTTCATCCCCAACAGATAAGTCCACACACATATTTCGTTAGTACGTGCGCCATTTTTCATACGTAGTTGTGCTAGTAGGGATTGTAAAAATGTACGCATTATACCTTCCACATGGCGCATACCAAATCAGTTGGAGACCAAATCTTGTGTGGATGTACGTCTAGGGTAGCCTAAGAGCCGTGCAAAGTTTCATCCCCAATAGATAAGTCCACATGCGTATTTGGTTAGTACGTGCACCATTTTTCATACGTAGTCATGCTAGTAGGGATTGTAAAAATGTACACATTATACCTTCCATGTGGTGCATACCAAATCAGTTGGAGACCAAATCTTGTGTGGATGTATGTCTAGGTTATCCTAAGAGCCGTGCGAAGTTTCATCCCCAACAGATAAGTCCACATGCGTATTTGGTTAGTACGTGCGCCATTTTTCATACGTAGTCATGCTAGTAGGGACCAACAGATAAGTCCACACGCGTATTTTGTTAGTACGTGCACGAATTTTCTTAGTCACATTTTTAAAATGTCCTAAAGCACAAAACACAATTACAACATTACTACTAATAAACAATTTTTTGTTTTATAAAAACAACAAATCCCATTGAGAAGACAACAGACATCATGTATAAAATAGAATCTAATACAATGATGTGTATGAACGTGTATACAACCATCATAGTGAAATACAAAATATGAGTCCATGAAAATTACAATGGTATGGTCACACAGTGGGCCTATACATATCGAATACAAAAATATGTAATCTACTAGTGATACCCAATAAAAATTAATCTGATCAACTGATGATCCCAAAAAATATGATATGTAATGTGCTACTCCTCAGGATCGGCTCTCATGCCAATAGTTGCAAGTATGCTCTCGTGATCCGCCACTACAAGGCGCCATCGTGGAGTGGACGTCACCTTGCGAGTGCGAACACGACTCAAAGTAATCTTGATCGCAACAACAAGATGAGAATACATGTATGCCTCCTGATCTACCATGTACTCCTGGAACTCAATATAGCGACCATGCCTTTGTATCTACTGAAAATAGTGGCCACCTATGATCATGCTATGAGCATTGAAGTGCATCCCATGCCCATCCACTGTATCCTCATTCAGCACACTCTTCACCATAGAGCATCGCAACAAGTAATAATCCACACCCTCCTCATTGCCCTCCGAAGCAATAACCGCGAAGATATCACCAATATGCAACATATCTGTAAGCTGGTCATAATCTCTAGAGGAACTAAATCCTGCATCCTAAACATCATGTACCTCCTCCCAAGGTTGGAAGGGAGAAAGCACTCACCGTGCCCATGGATCGGATCATGGTATCATGGAGCACCCTCCCCAATCATCATCAATGCATGCAGAGCAAAAACATGCAAACCGTTGAGAAAAGATCTTGGTGTGAGACTCACCTATGCTCCTGATGGAATGGAAATCAAGAGTGCCAGAAACTGAATGACAATCAAAAGGCCTAGACCGATCAAGACTCCCAATGTCCATGCACCAAAAATACCGACTCACCACCCTATCATCATGCAACTGAAACGAGGAGATAGCACTAGTGCCACTGCACCACATCATGTGCATCCTTGAAGCGATCGGCACTGTGATGCAACTGGTATCGACGCAAAGCATGCTTCACACAAGCACCTGCACCATCGTGCTCTCCCTTACCATGCCCTATCTCGAAGTAGCTCCATGTGATCGGAATTCCTGTCTCACGGTGCCATCTACAGAACTAATAAAAGTATCTAGCAGATTTGAACTGACCACCATAGCCATCTGACTAGATCCAGCACCGTTGCCATGTGACACCATGATCCCTCAAGAAACTATCATGCAAAGTGAAGCAATGCTACTCAAAATGGGCATCATGCGATCGATCATCACTAATGTAGAAGTGATACTCTCACACAATGACGCGTGAGTCCATGGTGCTATCAATGCCATCCACATGAGCTTGTGCATGACGATAGCTAATGTGCACAAATATAGCAACCTGCAATATGGCATTGAAAAAAAATATGACTATTGAAATAATTCAATATAATGAGGCCATAAAAAAACCAATAACTCAATCACACGTCACCTATTCGGAGAAATAATACTCCGATTGGATCTCATGCTATGGTGCAAAGGTATAATTCTCCGCAAAGTCCACCACTGAGACAACCACCCCTATAGGAAATGTCCTCAAACATGCATAGAACTGATGATCCTCCCACTTCGCAGTGTGCGAGTGGCGTATGTAGTGGTACAGCTTCCCTTGAAAACTGTCAATGAATACAACACGTGGTGTCTCCTTCCCCACAAGCTGCAACCTCCTCGATTATGCACCACCATCTAATGTCAAGGTACTGTACTCATACTACTGCCAATGAACCATATGCACATCACAAGTATCTAGTGCAACTCGTGGCACTCTAGCAAAGTCACCACACAAAGTACACCTGCCTTCCACACAATCAAGGGAGTGGAATAAAGCATCGCCATCTTGTGTACACAATATGGAATGAATGAAATCGTAAGGGCTAGTAGGAACCACTCCCCTATGACCATCAAGGGAACGAAATACGTCATACATCAATCCAAAATCCACATGATAGTGACAACAGCATGTGTCACGCTCCTGAGAGCATCGCACAAACCATGGCCTGCATCGCTCAAATGACCTCTGCCCAATCCTGAACTCCGGGTGCACCTCTACAAACTGAGTGTACAACTCAGTCTGGGTACACTCCAAAAAACATGCACCATGCTCAATGTACACACCGCGTGACACCCTCTTCCGTAATGCCTTCTTGATCACCGAGGATGCTCTGCAATGCTCCTCCCAAAAGTGTTGTATGAAGGACCTAGTGGAATCATCCAATAATCGATTGCTGCAAGGTGCACGACCACTCGAAGCCCAAAGAGCATCAGTCTCACTATCCTCTAGACTCTGCCTCCTAATCATGCCTGCTCGCAATGTGCGTGGTGCAATCTGAAGAAGACGTGAAGCGGTATGCACATGGCCTATCATATGAGGTCTACTGATGGTAGCCACAATAGCATGATGTGCTGCCAAGGCATCACTGGAGTTCCTATGCTTAATAGAAGCACAGGAACGTCGAACACTGCTAAGGACCTCGCTACATACAACCCTATCTCTACATGCACCACGACCAGCAAGCCTCCTACACTCTACCAAGTCAGGGTGATCAATCAGAGATGCGAGAAGAGCAGACTGCGAAGTGTGGGGGTTAAACGTCACTGTGCCTTTATCCCGGTTTTTAACCATTTAGTAACTATAGGTAGACATCCTTGTTGTTTTTCTATTTGCTGCATTAGCTTCTACTGGTCACTTTCCTTCTGCTCTTTATAAACTTGAATTTTTTTTTGTAACTATGCTAAGTCTTGTTTGATCTTCTGCATCTCAATGCTTTCTTGGACCTACTGTAAAATTTTACGATTTTCTTCTTATAGATCAAAAATATCAGTAGTAGCTTGATGCTAAGTTGCCTGCATCTGACTCCCAAAACTACGTATAATCTCAACTGCATGATTTAATTGCTCAAATAAAATATTAGACACCAAATTTAGATTAACAAGTGGTGTATTTATTTAATTTTAATTAATTTTTTTTAAATATAATATAATATAATTTAATGTAGATATATAAATAAATAAATTTAAATAAATAAAATAAAATTTTTAAAAAAATCAAATAAAATTTTAAAAATTTTAAATTAAAATTTTTTATCCATGTTTATAAAATATTTTGATTTAAATTATTTATGTAAAAAAATATTAGATTAAAAAATAGTATCTAAAAATATAAATATATATTTTTAAAAATATATTTAAACTTTTAAAATTTCCATCTACACCCTCAACATTTTGGTCCTGAGACATAGCCAGTCTTTCTTTAGATCCATCATGGCTCCCTTTCTTACCTAGTATTTTGCACATTTGATGTCATAAATGAACTCATTGTCCCTTTTCCAATAGTTTTGACAACAAACATGACTACATTCTCAAATTTCTAGTGAAAGTTATGATGGAAATTGGGGAAGGTAAAAAATTGGGAAATATTACTAACATACAACCATCACAACTTAGTACATAAGCTCAAAAAGAAAAGCATAATTTCCATCTTCCATTGGGTTGACTACAATCCTGATGGAACACAACTACAAAGTCATCTTCGACAGTGATGAATGTATTATCAGAGACAAATCCAAAAGATGTTAGCTAGTAGCAAAAGCTGTCAAGGAAGGATGCTTATACAGAATGCTAGCTACAGTACTAGATAAGCATGCCATGTCAACTCAAATGCAACAGATGCCACTATCTGCAAAATGGCACAAGAGATATGGTCATGTCAACTTCAAGTACTTGTTAGATCTCAGGAATCAGAATATGGCAATTGGGATTTTGAAGCTACAGTTTCTTGGAAAGGTTTGTGAAGCATGCTGCTTCGGCAAACAAAAGCGAACCAACTTGGTCAAGCTGAAAATTCGAATAAGACATTCAAAAAAATCCTTAGGAGAATAGTTTAAGAGAATAGAACTGATTGGGACCAGAAATTACATTTGGCGTGGTGGGCATTCCAAACAGCATACAAGGTAACTACTGCAATGACACCGTTTTGTCTGGTGTATGGGTGTGAAGCTGTTGTTTCGATGGAGTTCATTGTACCTAGTCTTCAAATAGCGGTGGCTGAATGTAGATTGTCTCCAGAAGAGTCCACTAATCATAGGATCCAGCAGTTGCTGAATTTGGAAGAAGATTGGGTTGTTAGTTCATACATTTCGGATGTGATCCAGAAGCGGAGACAAGCATGGGTCAATAGGATTATCAAATTTAAGGTGTTTCGAAACAGGGATCTAGTGTTAATGTTTAATTCTAAACTAGGCCCTCGTCCTAGTAAATTGAAGTTCAGATATAATGGTCCCTACAAGATTGTGGAGGTCTTGGGAGAGGGAACATTCAAAGGATATGTATGGGAATGCAATTGCAAAACCATTCAATGGGTATCGGTTAAAACCATATCATGCTCCAACACTTTCTGTGGAGGTTGTGGTAGAGGTTTTGGTGCTATAGTGCATGGTGGAAAAGTTGCATGTAGTGACTGCTTGTAGGTTCGAAGATCCGAAGTTCTGAAGTGACGCGAGATCCAAATGCGGAGCTCTGATTCAGGTTCTAAAGTTTCGAAGTTTCAAATGCATTAGTAGTACTGTTTGTACTATTGGCAACGTTTCAAGCATGCCAGTGATGATTTTGCATGCCCAAGGTGGGAGATTGATGCGACAGTCACGGCATGGTTGGTTCATCTAGTCCGATTATTGTCGGTAACATCTTGTCATTATAAGAATTCCCTTTGGTTTGAGTTGACATGTGTGGGGTTTAGCTATTTTTGTCCCTTACAGTATCAGTTTGTTCTTACTTTTGTTTGAAGTTGTGTTCAAGCTAATATTTCCTGGAGGATGTCCATTGTGAGTGTTGATCTTCATAACGAAGGAGAGCTACTGAGGTCGTGTCTAGAGCTTGATTTGTTGTCGACTGCAGCAAGTGAACAGATGGCTCCAAAATCAAAAGTAGCACTTGTGCGAAGTAGCAAGAGGGCAAAAATGGAGGTGAAACTATCAGAGGTGGATTTGTGAGATGTTTCAGAAGATTCAGAAATAGAGTCGAATGAACCACCGAAAGATGGTTCTGTTAGTTCGCAACAATGACTATATGGCAAAGGAAAATTATGCCTATCTGGCGGTAGTAGAGCAAGGGGAGAAGGTGTCATGGGCTACACTATTGTGCACAAAGCTTTTGCAGGAAATTTCCAGGAAGCAAGTTCCTCAAATCAGTTTTCAAGAATTGCTCCTTCTGTAATAGCCTTGTTCAGTCATGTTACTCTTGATGATTTGGTGCAAGCCAAATACATTTATCAGCAATCAGTCGAGATAGTGATAGGTAAATCACTATCCTCAGCTCTATGGAATACACCTATTGTTAGCAAGGAGAAGCTGCTGCATAAAGATCAACTAGCTACAAAGTCAAAGATTTTGGTTACTCAAACACATATATAAATGAATGAAAAAGAAGATTAGGGTGTTCTGCACCCACCAAAACTTGTGTGGCTCTCTATTTCTCTCTCTCCCTCTTCCGTTCTTGCTTCCGTTGAGAGCACTCTCAACTGGTATCAGAGCCGGAGCGATCTAGCTGAGCGTGTGTGAATGCTTGAAGCTCAGCAGCTCTGTGGGAGGAAGGAGAAGCTCTATGGGAAGCTTTGTGGGTGACTTTACTTGAATCCGAGTGTGTAGAGACCTTGGAGGAACTTTGGAAAAGTCACTTTGGTTTTGCGAAGTGGTTTTGAGAGCCTATTAAGTGTTTTCAAAGAAAAAGTCGTTTTTTGAGCTTTTCCTGTTCCATTCGATGACAGAGACTCCGTATTGACTTGTAGAGGCAACTATTGCTTGCTTTTGGTGTCCACTTCACTTCAAGATTTTGGAAACACCTTCATTCTTGAATCTAGGATCATTTCATTGGATTTCTGACTCACTGTGTCAGTTTCTGCGTTTTTCTGCCCGGGTGTTGGAACTCAAGTTTGGAGCAACCATTTGCAGATCTGTCAGTTCCGGTGGACTCAGGAGGTTCTAAAACTTCTATGTTGCTCATCATTTGCACTCCGGTGGAGTTTACAAACAGCTCTGTTTCCAAAAACTTTTTTCAGTCCGTGTATTGGACCCAGTGACTGAGACCACAGTTTCCAAAACCGTCTGTCCCATTGCGTTCTGGATGCCCAAAAACCCCTACCTGTCAATTCTTATGCAATTCGGTGGAGGAATTTTAGAGTTATAGATCTCTGTGTATTCAATTTCATCTCTCTATTATGCATTTTTCATTCTAAGGTTTTGAAACCTTAGATTTATGCCACATGGCAGTGGATAAGTGTTGACTCCCATTTCTCACTCATCGGTTGGGATTTTGGAGTTCCGGTAGAAGAGAGATATTTGCAGATTTTCTTGCTGAGTTTGATTATGCAATGGTGCCCATGTTTTGAGGCATCTCAGGTTCTATTTTCAGCAGCGGTCATTACCGTGGGACTATGATTTCTTGAGCATACCTTATGCAGATCACTCTGGTTGTAGTTTGAGCAGTGTGCGCTCATTCATGGTGTGCATTGGGTTGCAATGGATGATTTATAGGCCATTTGGATGCGCTGATAGGCCCAAATTGCCTTGTGGGATGCTATTTTTATGGACGCTTTGCACATGGATGCTATTTTATGTAAAGGGACAGCTTGGATACATTGCAGGTGATGCACTGATAGTGTTATGCTCTCTTGGATGAGATATTGTTGATGCATATGCCCATGGATGATGGTGTTTATGCTTGAGCCATTTGGCACCTATTGGCATTTTGGATTGCCATTGCAATTGGCATTTTCTTTTGGGCCAGATTTGCTCATATGGATGCATAGTACATGCACATGAGTCAACTGCACCTTTTGATACTTTGAGCTTTGAGTTTTGGTGATATTTCAGTCTATTGTGACATACACATTGGGGTGCACCTGGTATTTGGTGCACTAGCATTTGGGATTTTGCTTTATTTGCATCATGGCATCCTCTTCCATGTCTGAAAAGGAGATTTTCAACATTAAAAAGTTTGATGGGATAAACTTTTCTTTGTGGAAAGAACAGATAAGGGATGTGCTTATTCAAAAGAAGCAGATTAAACGCTTGGCAGGGATTGAAGCTAAGCCTGCAAATATGTCTGAGGATGATTAGAATGAGTTGGATGCATTAGCAAAATCTACTATTAGACTTCATCTTGCAGAGTCAGTTTATTTCACTGTAGTAAATGAGCATACTACGGAAGATTTGTGGAAGAAACTCTGCGCCACTTATGAGAAGAAAACTGCCTCTAATAAAGTTTACCTCATGAAGAGGTTGTTTGAGCTACAGATGAAGGAAGGGTCTCCATTGCTTCTCACTTGAATGAATTCAATATTATTTTTAGCCAGCTTCAGGCTTAGAAGATGAATTTTGATGCGGAGACTAAGGCAATATTTCTCTTATGTTCATTGCCATCCTCATGGGATACCTTCCGTACAGCTGTCACTAACTCTGCACCTGGTGGAGTACTGAAATTTGATGATGTTGTGGGTAGCTTGTTGGCCGAGGAGATTAGACGGAAGTCTATGGACGGCAACAAGTAGGATGCAGCCTTAAATGTGCAAAGGGGTAGATCATAGTTCAGGGGGAAGTCCCAACAAAGAGGGAAGTCTCGTAGCAAATCCAGGGCATGGAACATTGAGTGTTACCACTGTGGCAAGAAGGGCCATATGAAAAAGGATTGCTACAAGCTGAAAAGAGAGCAAAAGGATAAGAAAAAGAATGCAAATTGGGGTGCAAATCAAAAGGAAGAGAGTCCAAGGGAGGACAAAGGAAAAGTGTAGATCGAGGAGATCAATGCAATCACACATGATAGTGACAATGACGTTGTCTTCATGTCTAGTTTATCTGCAAAGTTGCTTACCACTTCAGATGATGCATATTCCCAGGATTCGATTTTGGATTCTGGTGCTTCATTCCATGTTACTCCCCATAGGAAATGGTTCTCCACTTATGACAGTGGAAAGACAGGTTGTGTGCATCTTGGAAATGACTATGCATGTGACATAGTGGGAGTAGGTGACATAAAGTTTTCTTTTGCAAATGGGTCTATATTTATTTTGAACCATGTGACATGTGCCTAAGTTAACCAAGAGTCTTATTTCAGTGGGCCAGCTAGATGATGCTGGTTTTCACACCACTTTTCGCTTTCAGAGTTGGAAAATTCAGAAGGGCTCTATGCTTTTGGCCAGGGGTGCCAAGTGTGGGACTTTGTATCCCTTACATGTATCAAGGGTATTTGATCATGTTGTTGTAATAACCGAGCAGCCAAGCACTTCTTTATGGCATTACAGGTTGGGGCACATGAGCTAGAATGGAATGAAACTCTTATGCCATTTGGGTTATGTACCGCATTTGAGTTTCTCTGATTTTAAATTTTGTGAGCACTGTCTCTATGGGAAGCAGACTAAATCAGCCCATAAAAGAAGGGGAAAGAAAGAGTTTGAAAAGCTTGATTTGGTGCATTCAGATGTATGTGGTCCCATGCCTACACGGTCATTAGGCAGGGCTGAATACTATGTGACATTCATTGATGATGCAACTAGGAAAGTGTGGGCTTATGCTATAGCTCAGAAGAGTGATGTGTTCCAGGTATTTCAGAAATGGCTGGCCTTGGTTGAGAATCAGTCAGGTAGAACACTTAAATGCCTATGAACTGACAATGGTGGAGAGTATCTCTGTCATGACTTTCAGCATTTCTGTGATACACGAGGGATTAAGAGGGAGCTCACATCCCCTCGTACTCCAGAGCAAAATCCAGTTGCAGAAAAGATGAACCGTACCATTCAAGAAAGGTTGCAATGCATGCTTTCCAATGCAAGTCTTTCTCGTGGTTTTTGGGCTAAGGCAATGAAGACTGCAGTGCATGTGATCAATAGATCACCTAGTAAGAGTTTGGATGGTGGTATTCCTAAAGAGGCATGGAGTGGCAAGAAGCCCTCTTACTCTCATTTGCATATATTTGGGTGTGAGGCATATGCACATGTGCCAAAAGAGCTTCGAAAGAAGCTAGATTCTAAGTCTAGGAAATGCATCTTTATGGGTTATGGTGAAAGTGGAGAGATGGGCTATCGTCTCTGGGATCCAAAAGCAAAGAAGATCATACACAGCCATGATGTAGTCTTCAATGAGAAGAAGATGCATAAGGCACCCATGAGGGATGTGGAAATGAGGAGAATCACTTTCCAAGATGTGAATTTACCTGCATATGTTGATAGATAGCAAGCTGTCCATGCACCAAATGTGCAAGAAATGGTACCACCAAGTACTCCCACAGGTATACAAGCAAGGGTAGATGATGGATCATCTATCGATGGAAATGATGAGCCAAATGTGGCTAATATGCAGGTGGGACAGCAAGCTGAAATGCCCTTGAGAAGATCATCTAGAGTGTCTAGACCGCCTGATAGGTTTGTTCTAGGGGTAGACTATGTGATGCTTACTGATTGCGGGGAGCCTTCTTGCTACAGAGAGGCTATGATGCACGAGGATCAATGCAAGTGGGAGTACGCTATGCAATCAGAGATGAGTTCACTTATGAAGAATAAGACTTGGGACTTGGCTTCTTTGCCACATGGAAAGAAAGCATTGCCATGTAAATGGGTCTACAAAATGAAGGTCATAGGTGATGATGTGACTAGGTACAAGGCTCGTTTGGTCGCTAAAGGGTTCAAGTAAGAGAAGGGTGTGGACTTTGATGAGATATTCTCTCCGGTTGTGAAGATGACCACACTTAGATGCATGCTTGGACTAGTGGCATCAGAGGATATGGAGCTTATGTTGGGATATCTCAAGGTGTATGCCTCAGGCACACCTTATGTTTCTATGTGTGAGTGCTAGAGGCACAGTTAGGTGCCCACAAGCACAGTTAGGTGGTGGAAAAGCCACATAGGATGATTGAGTGAATCTAGGAGCAGATTGAGGAGATGATTGTGGAGCTTTGAGGTCATCAGTGATGTCAGTGACCTTGTATGAGGTGCCTACTTAAGGACCTCTTTCTTCTTCATTCTATATGCAAGTATTCTGATTTTGTGTCCACTCTACTCTTTCCTTTCAGTGTTCCAACATGGTATTAGAGCCATTTGATCCCCCTTGAGCCCATTTTTGCCACATCCTCATCTTCTTCCTCTTCTTCTTCTTCACCATCTCTCCCTCTTCTTCCAAAAATTTGCTTGAGCTTGTTCTCCTCCGATTCTCACCCATTTCCCACGCCCTTCTAGCTGGAGATCCCTCTTGTTGGGGCGAATTTACGGCTGCAAGCAATTGAAGAATAATACGTGCTGCTGGTCGCCATTGCACGAAAATCATCGATTCCTCTTCCTGTGATTTCTCTGCGCCTGCTCCGTCTTTGTCTAATTCCTTTCAGGGCAAGCTTCTCCATACCTAGAGCTACCTTGTGCTGAAATCTGAGCAGCAATGGCTGCATATTGAAGGAGAAAACAGAGAAAAACCAGTCGACTTTGTTTAAGAAGGTGAAGGCGACTTGACGCATATTTTCGCTCTTCTTCCCAGAGGATCTACTGTGGTATACCAGCTCTCTTTTGCCTCAAAAAGCCCCCTTTCTTTTGCTTTGAAGAGTGTGATATGAGCCCTCCAAGTTCAGCTCTCTAGTTTTGACAGTTTTGACATACTTTTGAAAATGATGCTACATAAAATGCTACTCTAGCATTTCTGGTCTTTTGAAGTTTTCAATAACTTCACTACAAGTGTTGCTTCAGTTTTGTTTTGACTTGCTAGACCTGGTTGTGATTGGAAAGTTTTGATTTCATCCACTTCTATGAAGCATGCAAAAAGTAGCATCATTGTTTGAAAACTAGTCACTACTATTTGCTACATCAAGTGCCTATACTTTGGAAGTATTTCAGTTCTTTTTGCCTTGTAAGAGAGATAGACACTGCCCAATATCTGGGTTAGACCCTCTCATGGCTACCTTATATAATCTTGAGAAGTTCAATGGAAAGGGCTTCCATACATGGCAAATGAAGGTAAAATTTGCATTGATGCGGGAGAACTTATGGGGACTTGTCAAACCTACTCCTACCGCTTCTTCTACGGCCTCAAATGCTGGAGAAACTTCAACTCCGACACGACCGGCAAGGGATCCAGTAAGAGAAGAAAAAGCATATGGTATAATTGCTTTAGCTTTGGGTGATGATTACATACATCATATATCTGACTTGGAGTCTCCATCGGAAGCTTGGCAGAAGCTAGACTTGATTTTTGGTGCAAGCTCTCACATATCTAAACTATCACTTAAAATCTCTTTCTTTGAATTAAAGATGGCAAGTGATACTACTTTAGCTGCTCATGTCAACTATATGCGGAGTCTTATGACTCAATTGGCTTCTATCAACTCTCCTATCACCCTTGATGATGCTATGGCAGTGTTACTTAAGAGTATGCCTGAAAGTTTTGATCACATAGTTAGCACTTTGAAGAATCTTCCCAATCCTAACCTTGAAGGCATTATCTCAGCTCTCCAAGAAGAAGAAAGACACATGGAGCTAAGGAAAGGCAATGACACTGCTTATGTTATGAAATTCCAGAAGGGCAAGTATTCTCCTTGCAATCACTGTGGAAAGACAAATCACCTTTCAAAGGACTGCTTCAAAGTTAATCCATGCAAGCACTGTGGCAAAAACAACCATAGTGAGAAGTTTTGCAGAGACAAAGCAAAGACAGAAAATGCAAATCTACTTACAGTGAATTTGCCTCCACAAGATGAGGCATCCCATGAAGATTATGCATTTTAAATCATCTCTATGTATGCTCCAGATCTCTCTTTTTATGTCAAGGTACTCAGCCTGGATAGTCCTCCAAAATGAATGAAAATAAACTATTGTGTTGTGTGTGTTTTTGTAAACACCTCTGGTCACCTTATGATGTAGGCCATGTGTATGTTTTTGTTCCATGGTACCTCTTGCAGACATTGTGTGCATGTACATGTAGGGGAGATAACCATTGGAAGGTCTGTTTGTATCCCTTTCTGTTTACCTTACACCCAAGGGAACCCTTGCTAGCATGAGAACCTAGCCATAGATTTATCCTTGACCACCATGAGATGGCATGAGAAACTATGAGACTAGATGTATCCATGACATAGCCTGAGGCATTTCCTTGAGGGGGGGTTTGTTGGGATATCTCAAAGTGTATGCCTCAGGCACACCTTATGTTTCTATGTGTGAGTGCTAGAGGCACAGTTAGGTGCCCACAAGCACAGTTAGGTGGTGGAAAAGCCACATAGGATGATTGAGTGAATCTAGGAGCAGATTGAGGAGATGATTGTGGAGCTTTGAGGTCATCAGTGATGTCAGTGACCTTGTATGAGGTGCCTACTTAAGGA
Organism: Dipteris shenzhenensis; assembly: GCF_047967505.1. NCBI lineage: Eukaryota > Viridiplantae > Streptophyta > Polypodiopsida > Gleicheniales > Dipteridaceae > Dipteris > Dipteris shenzhenensis. The sequence goes on from NC_141626.1 coordinate 4,450,493, forward strand.
CCTCTTTCTTCTTCATTCTATATGCAAGTATTCTGATTTTGTGTCCACTCTACTCTTTCCTTTCAGTGTTCCAACAGCTTATGCAGATGGATGTTAAGACAGCTTTCTTGCATGGGGATTTGCATGAGGAAATTTACATGGTGCAGTCGGAAGGCTTTGAAGAAAAGGGCAAAGAGCATTTAGTTTGCAAGCTGAAGAAGAGTCTCTATGGTCTTAAGCAAGCGCCTAGAGAATGGTATCAAAAGTTTGATGCTTTCATTCGGTCCCAGGGTTTTAGAAGGAGTGAAATTGATCACTGCCTCTACACTAAAAGGGCTAAGGATAATAGCCTGATAATATTGGCACTATATGTGGATGATATGCTATTGGCTAGTAAGAATACTTATGAGCTAGATGCATTAAAAAGAGTATGTTACAAGTATTGCAGCGTTTCAATATGGAGGGGGGGAAGGCAGTGAGTACTCCATTGCCTCCATATGTGAAACTGAGTCATACAGATAGTCCCAAATCAAATGAGGAAAGAGCCATGATGGCCAAGGTTCCTTATGCATCAGCAGTTGGGAGTCTTATGTATGTTATGATAGCTACTAGACCAGACATTGCATTTGCAGTGGGAGTTGTTAGCCGGTATATGGCTAATCCAGGAAAGAGGCATTGGGAGGCAGTTAAGTGCATCATGAGGTACATGAAGGGTACCAAGGAGATGTGCTTCTGCTTTGGTAGAGGAGACATGCGTGTACTTGGGTACATAGATTCAGACTATGCAGGGCATGTGGATATAGTAGGAGATCCACTTCTGGTTATGTGTTCACCTTTGCAGGTGGTGCAATGTCGTGGATGTCTCATGCACAGAAGTGCATTGCTTTGTCTACCACAGAGGCTGAGTATGTTGCAGCCACAAAGGGTTGCAAGGAGGCTATATGGCTTGATCGGCTAGTGGGAGATTTGGGGATTCATACAGGTGTACCGACATTGCATAGTGATTCCATGAGTGCTATCAGCTAGCACGGAATCTAGTCTTTCATGCAAAGACCAAACACATTGAGGTCAGGTACCATTTCATCAGGGAGGTACTTGAGGACAAGCGCATAGAGCTTGTCAAGGTTCATACAGATGATAACCCTGTAGATATGCTGACGAAGAGTCTACCTAGTCAGCGGTTTGAGTATTGTTGTGTATTAATGGGCATTGGATAGTATGCTCACTGATTGTTCTCCCTTAAAGGCACATTGTCCTTTAAGTGGGAGGTTGTGGGGGTTAAAGGTCACTGTGCCTTTACCCCGGTTATGTACAATACTCAAACACATATATAAATGAATGAAAAAGAAGATTAGGGTGTTCTGCACCCACCAAAACTTGTGTGGCTCTCTGTTTCTCTCTCTCCCTCTTCCGTTCTTGCTTCCGTTGAGAGCACTCTCACGAAGCTGGCGTGAGGTCACTAAAAAAAGACTGCACAATCTTGCTAGTACGACGATGGATAATGGACTTCGGCAAGTCATGTCGTGAAGCAACACTGCTGCTGCAAGGTAGGGCAAGGGGATCAATAGGAGATGGTAGGGTGGAGGGGGGAAGGGAGGCGCCAAGGGGAAGGGGGGGAGGGGGAGGGGAAGGGGAGGGGGGAGGGTGGAGGGGGAAGAGGTAGAGGTGGAGGCCAAAATGTAGGTGGCTAGGGGAAGGGCGGAGGCTGGAGGTAGGGGAGCGAATGAGGATGTGGAGGGGGGGACAATGGAGGTGGGGGTGGGGGTGGGGGTGGGGGTGGAGGTAGAGGTGGAGGTGGGATGTAGAGGTGGAGGTGGATCGGTGGTGGCAGCACGAGCTCTAGCTCTAGAGGCTCTCTTGCGCTCACAAGCCTTCCGCTTGCACTCCTTATCAATGAGATTTGGGGGGGGGTTCCTACATCTTTCACGCCTACTAGCTCTATGGGTTTGAGAACCCATTCTCAATGAAAGTAGGATGGAAGGTGTGACAAAGTGATGGGGAGGCAAGAATGGCTAAGAATTTGTGAAATGAACCAAAACATGGTGTCTTATAGAGAGCCTCAACTCATCCCCTAGATTGCTCTTAGATCCTCTGTCAGCCATCCCTTCCAGATAAGGCAGCCTCTTAATTGCTAAGGCTGGGCACTGCTCTGTACATCACATTACCTCTTTGCCCTAGTTGTTACAATAGAAACTTCTCACCCCAACAAATAGAAATAATCAAGATTTTTAGCTTTGTAAAACTCGAACCGTTTGCTAAAAGGCTACCCAGAGGGCAGGCCAAAAAGAAGCAATGGAGAGGAGATCTCCAATCAATTCGGCACAGACCCCAATAGCCTGACCATTTCACAAGGAGGGGCATGGGCAGAAGTGAATGCCCATGACCTCGAGTCCCTCACTGGGCCGTGAAACCACTATAGGGCAAGAAGCGAATTAAACACTTAGAATTTCCCGCCCTTACTCATCTTTACAAAAATGAATATCGAGGAAAAGGGATCCAATGCATGTACGTCGGCTGCCAACGAATAGACCTGACACCCTAGATGAATTACAACGCTAAGCTTCCTGACACATCAAGAAGGGAAACTTTCATGCGACTCCAACTGATCTACTACTACCATGGATACTACACAGGTCACTATGGAAAACTTAATCCCTTCGTCCATGATATACACCTCCTTGATGGCCTTCTGCTTTCCCCCGGTCACTGCTCCTTACTCCTTTCCAAAGTGATCTATTGGAAGAAGGAATGGAGTTCTCGAGTGCTCAAGCAACATGAGGAAGACAAAAGGAGTGCAAGCACGATCTCGATAAGCCCCAAAGGGATGGAGACCTCCCTATGACAAAGCACTTCACGCACTATACACTGCTGGTATATTCCGTTTGCGAGCCACTATGCTATCCCTGGGAAGTGCACGCTTGTATTTGGACGTGGATGTTTTTGGCCTGGCCCTGGGGGGTAGCCTTAGCATCCTTTGGATTTTAGGAAAGCAGAAATTCAGTATTTCTTTGCAAGAAAAAATTGAAATAGCACGTATGATACGTGGTTGAGGAGCATTCGTTGCATGTTATAGTGTGTTAGTGTTAATTAGTTTTCCTGGCCTATTCTTTGCAAGCACCAGCTGCATGCAGTGATTGTTGAAGAAGAGCGCCGTTCATCTGTAATTGTCTTTGCATGCGACTTGCATGCCTGCTAGCTGTTGTGCATTTCCCATGCTACCTTGATGATATCCAAGGTGACGAGCTTGCCGTCTCTTCATCAAATTTTCGAAGCTATTCATCAGTTGGAACTATATCTTCCAATCATCTAATGCTTTGCGGCTCAAATGAAAGGTTTATCCTCATGAAGGTGCTCAGTACGCAAATCCCTGCTTTTTGAAATTTACAGTGAACGCTAGTTGGAACTATATCTTCCAGTCATCTAATGCTTTGCGGCTCGAATAAAAGGTTTATCCTCATGAAGGTGCTCAGTACGCAAATCCCTGGTTTCTGAAATTTACTGTGAATCAGCAGGTTTAGCAATTGATCCAGCCACCTATTCCCCTTCCAACATATCCTTTGTCATTCTTCGTTCCTTCATTCCATCGTCTGTTATGCAGTAGCCACTTAAAGTCCCTAATGCGTGTGATATTTGTCGCTCGTTCCCTTCCTTGCAAATCCCATTGATGCAGAGAACGCCACAGTCAAAAAATCCATTTGCATATTATCTGCGTGTCTGCCAGTCCTTCTTGTCCTTCCTATGGTTCTACCAATAAATTACAGGCTGTGGTATTATATACCTCTCGACCACTCTCCCCTTTTGCATTGAAGCATCTTTTGTTTCCTAGATATGAGATCTTTTGTGCATGTAGATGGAATTTAAAAATTTATTGGTGATTTGTTTTTTAATTTGTAGCAGCCACATCAGCATGTTCATATGTTGAGAAGACATCATCTCCCCCCTCGCCAAAAGCAAATTTAATGTTTCTTGCTTCTCCAAGTCAGTCCCCTAAGGAAAACATTTTGAAGAATTCTTCAATTAGAAAAACAGCACGACGTTCATTTGGCCCAAGAAGCATATGCCCAAGGTATATTTTCTTCTTTGATTTTTTTCATTTGTCTCTTGAATTACTTATTTTGATTAGTTCTTATTTTTTTGAATCCAGTGAAGAAGCTCATACCAGAAAATCTGGAGTACGTTAGTTTTAAATCTACAATCACTTCTTACGTGTGACGCTCACATAAAACTATTCATGTAGAACGCCCTCTTGGAAACAAATCCCCACTAAGAAAAGTTGCAAGTGAAGTTATAAACATTGAATCCGACTAGTTGGCAAAAGAACTTGCAAAAGTTATTATTCCATTGAGATTTGAAGTTGTTGCAAGTATAGAGAAATTTGCATTTCAAACTTTGCGTTATTTTTATTAAAATTATTAATGTTTATTTGATGACTTTAGAATGTTAGAAATTATGCTTCAAATATATATCATTCTATGCTTGTATCCAAAGTATTAACATTGAAGTGAGTTGAATTTTCAATAGCCTATGTTATATTTCAAGTATTGAATACATTAAATTTGATATACAATTGAATATGCTTAATGTTTGAAAAATATTGTACTATTGAATGCATCACTAGTAGAATTTAGTCTAAAATGTTGTCTTAATTTTCATTTTACCAATCTTTAATTTTACTTAAACTTTAATTTGTATTGGCTAGCAAGCAAACATCTTCTCTCAAAAGAAGATAATGACAAAGTGAACTCATACAATGGGGTTAATGATTTCAAGAACATGCAACTTTCACCACTAATTTTCCATCCAATGCAAAAGCCATAATTGCATCCAAAGACAACTTTGTGGGAGGGGGGAATTCTCTAGTATCACTAGGGATAAGCCACCTATCCAATTGTACACCACATAGATTTGCTTTTGAGGCAAACTACTTTGCAAGTATAATACTTACAAAGTTGTAAACCCTAAACATCTACATTCTTAAAAGGAGACTTCACTGATAAGAATTATTCTCATACAGTTACTTTTCTCATCCCTTCAACTTATATTGATCAATTTGTAATTTTTTTGCAAATTGGAGATTTTTATAGAGTAAAGGGAGCAACTATAGTTGCAAAAGGGCCAACGGAAGGGGGTACATCAAAATTTTCTCTACTTGTTGATGCAACCATTTGCATCATTAGAGGGGAACCTTTTGAGGGAAATCTTTGCTTATTGCCAGATCATTCACTTTGCACATATGTTCCTTGGGCAGCTGAAAATATAAACTTTGGCAAATTAAATGTTTCCAATGTTATGGGAACTATTGCAATTGTCATCATAAAGGTTGCAAGTGATGAAGGTATGACGGATCAAATTATAGTTTGCAGATGGACCTCGAGACGAAGATAGAGCAGCAGTAAGTTTTAAACTTGTTGATTGATTACAGTCTTTTGTGTGCTCTATAAAATTGGCTAACTTTTGTGAATGTTTCCTTGTTTATTGTTATAGCTATCTTTTGTCAAAGAACGAAAAAGCACCCTCACCCAGCTAGTACAAGAGTTTAATAAAGAAGGTGTTGTTACGTACGTACTCAAGAATGTGTCATTCTTGAAAGCGAAAGGAACAATTTGCATCTTTGACTTCACGATTTTAGCAGAGCTACCTGATGGCTCAAGATAGCTTAAAACAAGCTTTTGTTAGCCAGGTGGCAAGACTAGGATAGGGAATGCAGGTAATTTCTCCACATGCATCTTATTTTAGCTAAAAATATGCTTAAATTAGATTACATTAACCTTTGTCCCATTGCAGGTATTTGGTGTTATGCACTTCACCAACATCAATGCAGACTTGCTTGAGTTTATTTGCGAGTCATGCGGAGGTGTTCATGTTAGTCGAGATCCTCTCCATCCATATTGCTTCACTTGCTCTTCACTTGCAAGGGGCCTCAAGCTATTGCACAAGTTCCCTGCTTGACTAGAGATATTGTTCAGCACGCAAGCGACCAAGTACCTATTCATATTAGAGACCCCTACATTGACATTGTCCTTTCCTTGGGTATTCCTTTCGTGGAGCTTTACGATCAAGACCTCATGATGGCTCGTGAAAAGCTTAGAAGCTCCAACATATGGAGTAAAGATGAAGACTTGTGTTTGCATAACCTCATTCAACAATTTCCAAGTTCCCCAACAAAGGAAATTGGATTTCTATTTCTTCAACATTCTTCTCAAACAAATCATACAATGCAAAATACTTTGAATAAAATATACAAGATGAGAAGAGTAATACTACAAGAATATCTTCCACTTGAACAAAATAATACAACAACAAGGCCTACTCAAGAACAAGCCAAAAACTTAAAGAGAAAGAGAACAATATTATCTCATGCTCAAAAATATGCAAAGAAGATCCTTGATACCCTAAGTTTTCCATGCATTTATTGTGGAATATTAACATTTCGAGCAAAATTACAAATACTAAAAGAGGACATGGCTATTTTCCTTATATCTAATGGAATACACGAATCAACATCTCAATTTACGTAAAGATTTTCTATGTACTCTATGCTACAAAGACATCAAGAATGATAAAATACCCATGCTCTCTACCAAAAATATGAAAATGGTAGAAGTGAAATGATATTGAAGCACGTTTGGTTGCTATTAGAATACCATTTGCTCAAATAAGAGAATTATCATATCAAGGGTAATTTGGGCTCCATGGAAGTGTTGTGAATGTTTTTGCTGATGTCAATAGAGCACAACAAGTTCTGCCATGCTTCTTGGACCAAAACGACACAGTAGCCATGGCAATCAAACGAAAGTTGTCATACCAACATAGCTACATGAGTGGTATAGTTCGTCCAACTTTTACAATGCTTGCCCTAAGAGAATTGTTGAATATGCCACTATACATAGAATATAATGTACGCATAAACAATCTTTGGGAACAACATGTAAGATACATTCAAAGTCTCCAAGCAATGGAGGATCAAATACAAACAACATTGTGGAAGCTAAGGTTGTAACCGACAATTTAGTCCATGGCATCTACAGTAGCCAACAAGTAGTTGACTATGAAAACCAAACAATTGTTGTTGCACCATTAGAAGGCTTCTCACCACTAGGCATTTTCAAGGATAAATTTTGTGAAGAGCTCGCGTATCTAAAACTATTTTTTGGCACCGCTCGGGCATACAATATTCTTGAACGTATGTCCTACCAAACCATAGGAAAATGGGAATTAATGAACAAAGATAGACGCTTTGCACTTTCAATAGATAATATTTTTTTCAAAACAATGAAAATTCTCATGAGGCAAATATTATCTTCATCTTGGGTTTGCATGCGCAAAGGCCAACCACAAGGGAGGTCACCCCAAGCAAAGGATGCAATAATAGATACTAACATTGAGAAACTCTTGCAATCAAATATAGGTTATTGTAACTTTACCCACCTTTAAACATCATCAGACTACAAATACTATCTTTAAAAAAATCTTTTTGCAATGGTAAGGCAATTGGGAACGCCAACTTTTTTCATCACATTATCGTCTGCAAAGAAACTTTGGAAACCACTTATAGATTGCCTTCATAAACTAAACCCAAATGCTTGTACCACTGACCAAGGCAATTCAAATGCCCAACTTAGGAACCTTATACGCTCAAACCTAGTTACTATAGCAAGATATTATGTCCATAAATTTCAAGCTCTTAGAACATTGCTTCGCAATGACCCATCCATTCTAGGGAAAATGAATGACTTTTTTTTTGTCACAGAGTTTCAAAATAGAGGAAGCCAACATGATCATGGTGGTCTCTTGTGGATTGAGAGTGCACCTATTTTTGGAATTTCATTAAACAAAGATATTAAAACTTTTGTTGATAAATACATTATTACAAACATATCCATTTGAAAATAAAGAAATTCAAATTCATAAACATCGCAAAACTTGCTTACAAAAGACAAAAGCAATGCAGATTTGGTTTCCCAAGACCCCCAATGAGTACAACAAAGATTCTAATTCCATTAGAACTTCATTGAAATGACAAGACTCTAAAGCAAAACATGAAGACAATCAAGTCATTGCTACTATAGGATGCAACATTGTCACTAGACTATATCCCTTTCTTAGCAGCTATAAAACTATCAGAACATGAATACATTCAAAGCTTACATTCTTCTATTTCACAACCCACAATATTCTTTAGAAGGGATCGTAAAGACATATATACAAGCAACTTTAATCCAACATTGTCTAATTTATGGGAAGCAAAAACTGATGTGCAATTTATACTAAATCCACATGGGACCGCTGCGTACTGTACATTGTACATGACAAAGATACATAAAGAGACTACCGAGGCAGTTAAGGCTGCTATGTCACAAAGTATGGCAGAAAATGCATAGCCCAACGAACGCATCAGACGAATAGGCAATGCAATTTTAAATACTCAACACATAAGATCGCAACAAGTAGTATACTTATCCCTCTCACTACCGCTTTCGACATCATCTAGACACTTCCAATACATCAACACAAGCCCTCCAGAAAAATGCACCTTGTTATTGAAGAGACAAAAACAACTAGAACAACTAGACCCAGATAGTATGAATATCTTCTTTGACGATATCATTACCAAATATTTTAGGCACTCAATGAATCTACACCACATTTGTCTAGCAACCTTTACTAGTCAATACACTCTCTCACCAACAAAATAGAAAAAATGCAAGAAGGAAAGAGTTGTATGCTTCAACAACTATAACATGAACGCTGATCCTGAAAACCACTACAGGGAACTATGCACTTTGTTTCTATCATACCACATTCATGAACCATATCTTGATGACATAAGTACTATATGGCATGACAAATACAATGATAACAAAGAAGTAATAGAAAAAAGAAAAGCACATTTTAACAAAATTCATACATCTCTTTCACCTGATTGTGCAAATGATTCCAATACTACAACAACCTCAGACCAATCCAATGACAAAACTTTAAATATGTACAACATCGCTCTCGATATGCCAAAAACAAGAAAAGGAAATCCAACATCAAAAACATTTCTCTTAACATATAAGCTAACTCCACAAAATGACTATTACACCACATTTAGAAAACTAAACGAACAACAACACCTAACATCATGTTTAAAAAAATCTTGGAATCAACACAAAAAATTCATATGTTCTTAACTAGCAATGCAAGTACAGGTAAATCTTTCACATTGCTACTCATTGTCTAAGCGCTTTTGAGATATTACTCACACAAGCAAACTACCAACATTGAATTGCCGAAAGTTTTGTTGCTTGCCTATATTGGTAAGGTAGCCTTCAATATCGGGGGAACTACTATTCACTCAGCTCTCCATTTGCCTCTTATTACATCCCATTACACAATCCTTTTAATAGAGAATCTCCAAGAACTATTGCAACTTTACAAAGACTTGGAACTAGTGGTATTTGATGAGGTATCTCTAATTGGCCATAGCACAATAGTTGTTGCAAATTTGTGCCTTAGGGAGATTAAACATTACCACATGCTACCATTTGGGGGAGTAGATATACTGTTGTGTGGAGACCTATGCCAAGCAAGCCCCACAAAAGATTCATGGATTTTTATGGAAAAATTAACAAACAATTCAAAAATGTCTACCTATTGGGAAGAGAATGTACTCCTGTATGAGCTAACCACACCTATGCACCAAATAAATCAACAATATATACAAGTGCTAAACAAAATAAGAGTGGGAGAACAAACTCTCAATGACAACATATATAAACAAAAATTTATATCGCAAGCCTGTACACAAACAAGTCCCTCCTCTATCAAATTTCATGGTCCTACAAACACAGCTCTATCCCGCATACGCAACCCCCAAAATTTGTTCATCATTAATCCAATTGAAAACAAACACATCAAAGTTGATCCCAATGTTCTCAAAGAAATTGAGTGCTTGAAAAAACATAGATCATGGAATACAAAACAAATTGACTTCTCCAACCGTAATAACAAAGTTAAAACTTTGCAATCACTCAATATTAGAGCTTTGAAATCACATTTTGAAGATATCATTAATGACGAAAGTCTACTAAATGCATCAATACTTTGTTTTCAAGAATTGCATAACAACTCTTCAAACCTCCTCCACTTGCTAGATTTCAAAAGTTTGCAAAGAATAAATGGCATTGGAATTGCAACATGTTAAAAAAATGACCTCCATTTGTTAAGAGAACAATATATCCAAAAACAAAATTGTGAATACTTACTAGCAATTTTCTAAACTAAAAGAAATGAAGAAATTGCAATCATCAATGTATACAATTTCCCTTCAACATCAACCACAACACTTAACTCTTGCCTTCATGCACTACTTATCGATATACAAAAATCCATAAAAATAATAATTATCGAGGACTTCAACATCAACTACCTCAAATCAAACAATAGAACAAAAGAACTCTCCACATTCATGTCCAAATGGAACATGACAATATTAATTCAACAACTAACTATAATACACGGTTCTACTATAGATCATGTTTGGACAAATAGACTGCAAGATCACTACATATATGGTACAAACTTTACTAATTTATACAAACATAGATATCCCACCTCTACAGGCCTATTGAATGTAATTCATCTTGTTACATATGTATTCAAGAGTTCCAGGGATATGCACAATTTTCTTTCCCCTAATATTTGCTTATTCTCCCATCTCAGTTACTTTGACATTATCTCTTAGCATAGTCTATGAGCGATGGCCCTTGCTCTGACTTTATTGAATTTTCATGTTTTACATGGTTCTTATGTTGGCATGGCGGGGGGCTTGTACAAGTTCCTGAAGCTCATTGTTCATGCTGTGTTGGGCATCTCAAGGAGCTTGTTAGTATACACATCTTTTTATGTGAGCTTCATTGACAGTAGATGCCTTGTTGTAGGCTCATGACTCATTCATGCAGCTAAGCTTGCTTGGCTCTACACAGCTCGCACTACTGCCCGAACTCTCAAACTGCTGTTTATGACTCTTCTTTCTCCTATTGAGAGGCTTTTCCGCCTTTTAACTTCTATGGTGGCATGAGATGCATGAGCTTCTGAGCTCTTCTGTGAACTTGGGATCCCCTTGATTAGTCGTGCCTAGATTCTTTCATAAGTAACTTGAATATTTGATACTTGTAGCTTTGTTCCAAGCTCTCCTCACAATGCATCTCCTCAGCAACAACACAAAATGACATCAATTTTTCTGCTTCCCTTGCATTTCAAGATTTTGCAAGTGTGTTGTTTACCTTATGTGTCTAAACATAGCATAGAGGATTAGGTCATATTTGGATCAGAGATGGAGGCTAAAGAATTAGAATTGGTACTTGCATGAGCTCGTGAGGATGAATTGATATTCATTGAGCTTGATGGAGGTTTCTATTTTCATTGGGGCATAAGAGAGTGGTTAGTATCCTTCCTTTATCCTTTACCAAATGAGAGGGATAAGAGTTCAAAAGTCTAATCTAGGAGCTTGAGGGTTGAGAAGTCTAATCTAATAGTTTGATGCTTGAGAAGTCTAACCTAGGAGTTTACAGGCTTGGAGTGGCCGTTTGAGCATTGAACCCTCCTATAGCTCTACAACATTTTGTGTTCTCTGCTGTGTTCGATGGGCCATCCCACCTCCTCTTTAGTTTGCTACCGCGGTTTCACTATGGTCGGCCTAAGCTCTTTAATGGGCCCTGATGCAAGCTTTGCTTGCTCAGTAGCCTCCATTTAAGTTGATTAAGTTTTTGCTCCAATGGCAAGAGTGCCTTCTTAGGCTTCCTAGAGCATGCACGAGTTCACGTGTCATGCAGTTGTGTTGGCCTCCTGCAAGCTCTCTTCTTCTAAAGTATGCCTCCTACATGACCTAGCTGTTTGCTTGGGCACATGGTTAACCACTCTTAGCTTGGTAGTCGATTACCAATCCGAACACCAAGGCTCATGAAGCTCATATGCCCGTTGAAGCCACTTTAAATCTCATTACACGTTCTTAGTACTTTGGTTGCTTGATGATTCTAGGCTTAATTTTTTCAGGTTGGTTACTAACTTGAGCTTTCTTATAAGTGTCTCTCGCCCTCTTGCATAGCTCAAACCGGGAGTAGTTGAATCTTGCTGACTAGATTGTAGGATGCACTTTTGTTTCTAAGAGTTCCTATGTTGTAGCTCTGATATGAGCTCAGAGTTGGTAGTTAGCAGGCCAAGTGCTAAATATAGCATAAGAAAGCTTAGCAAAGAGGCAATAGGATCTTTCACACATAGACCCCATATGCCATAAACCTATCTCTACTCCTTTATGACACTGAGCTATTAAAGAGTCGGCCCTAACCATAAACTTTACTCTCAAAGGCCCTTCTGTACTTCCTGTTTAGGATTTTTTTATGTTTCATTTTTTGAGAATTTCTAATAGCATAACTGCTAGCAAAATGAGAACAACATACATATGGTTATTAAGTCTAACTCCTCTTGTTGATAGACCAGATCTAGACTATTTAGGATCAAATTGAGCATAAGAATCGGCTATACTTTGATTGGTTTATGCAATAGAGTGGTCTCCCTTTATGGATGAATGCTATATTGCTTTAGCAGAGACTCACATTGCAAAAAACTCACTGCAACTATAGTGGTCAATTGCATTTCATTACAACATATGGTTTGGAGAAGTTTTATAAACCATCATAGCTTAGACATGTACAATATGCAAGGAGACAATGTGCAAACAATATCCTATTATATGGAGTTTGGTACATGGGACTAGTTACAAGTTTGATACATGGGACTAATTACTGTCAATAGTCCCTTTATGAATACCAAAGATTTTTGGAAGGGACCTTGATTTTTCATGCGAATTCCTCCTCGTTTATATTAAATATTGGTTGACAGCGATAGAAACCTTGGCTAATTGAAGCCTGTGGTTACAAGTTTAAGACATTAGTTCTAACTCTTGTTTTGCCTTGATTGATGCAGGTGAGTTCCCACCATTTTGATACTTAAGGAGGAGACAAGAGGACACCTTCTAGACAATACCTCACTATCTTGCTATGCTTAATCGCTTGCTTATGGCCTTGGCAACTCCTTTGGCTAGTTTAGTTATTTTTGGTTCAGTAGAAATAGGAAGACTAGATAGTTTTTGGGAAAAACTTGGTTTTTGGCTTTATTTTATATGAACTGAGACATGGAATGAGGTATATGTCATTGGAAACATGATATATGAAAAACTTGGTCTTTGGCTTTATTTTATATGAATTGAGACATTGGAATGAGGTATATGTGGGAAACATGAATTTTCTATGATGATACTATTAGAATTTTTGAAAAATATGACTTGGAAGTACATATTTAATAGAAGACATGATATGGTAAATTACTTGAACTTGAGAAAGGTAATTCCAATAGACAACTTAAGTCAAGTTTGATGTTACCTGCACATTGAAATATAAGGAATGGGTACTAATGTTGAAAACCCCCCTTGACCCTTTTTGCTATACATTTTAGTGCTTGAATGCAACGAAAATTGCAAGGGTATGTTAATGAAGAAACGAATTAAAAAGAAAAGAAAAAAGGACAAATTAATAATGAGTCCATATTTTGCATTCAAGTTTAATCATGGTCTTGGACAATAAATGGATGTCAAAGAGCTTTTGTTTATTTTAGCTTATTTTATCAAATGGGAGGTGACAAAAAAGGTGGAGATGTTTGATTAATTGAAATAGTGGGCAACACACACACTTGTAGGTTAGATGTGGATTTCAAAGATCCTAACTTATCGAATGAGCATGTTTTTCCTCCAAGCCACTTCTTGGTTTAAGGATCTAGCCAAGCTTGGTTATAAGATCCCTTGCCAACCCCTTCGTCCTTCATAGTGGATAGAGGCTTCTAGAATAAGGGAATGATATTGACGATTTTTTCTCATATAATCTTATAAATTGTCACTTTCAATTTATAGCACAAGGTTTTAAGGGAATAAATAATAATTAACCCACATTGCACGGTCTTTAATCATCCAATCATTATTTTCCATGTTTATCCCCTCTTCCTCTTCCAATAGTTTTAATGTCCTTTAGGTAAACTAGTAGAATCAGGCACATAACTTGTCATGGTTCGAAATCCCTCATAGATATTAAACTTAGAATTGAAACAATAATCACATTAGCAAGCTTTATGCAAGATAAGGCTAAGCATGACCACCTAGTCCTAGTCACAAGTTCCCCTTATACCATTCATAATTGCATAGGAGAGTTTCAAAATATCACACCAAAACAAGCTCAATGACCTAGCCTTGATTCATATCTTCAAATGTCCTACTTGATCCATTAATTGCCACATATCTAAGAAAGAATTATCTCGGACTAATACCAGTTCTTTCTAGGTGAGCTAAAAAATATTCACAAAAAACCATTATTCATCCATGTACGTGAAAATGTTTGTAATTGAATATGTGTGTGCTTGTATATAGTGTATGTGTGTGTGTTTGGGGGGGGGTGTGGGTATGCATATATATGTGTCATCACCCTAAGGTAATTGTGTGTGTGTGTGTGTGTGTGTTTAGATTTAATAGTCCCATCAATAAATGAGCCATACAATTAATTCCACCATTTGGATAAAAAGTTATATATGAGAAGTACAAAAATATTTTACGTCATCTTAGTTGGGACTTGCAAAAATTTGAGAGTTTGCAAAAATTCTAACAAAATTGAGAATTTATAATCATATTAAGATTGGAAAAGGGTGTCAAATCCATCAGGTAGTCTAGGTTCCAAGGTCAGGGTCCACTTACTTGCCACCATCCAAGAAAAATGAGGTATTAGAATATCATCATTTTAAATGGGTAGACAGGTAATGCATGTATTCCTTGGCATATTATTGCTTTACCAAGAAACATAGAAAATCGTCTAGATTCATAAGTAAATTTTTGAAAATACCATAAGAGCATAATGCAACAGTAGCCTCACATGTCACATGAGGGGTATTCTATATCCATAATTGATAGACCTTTCAAATTCTCATAAATAAATGAATAACCTCCTACAACTAAAGGAAAATTTACCATAATTAATAGAGATAAAAGAGCAAAATTGAAGGTTAATTAAAAACAAGCCTTGAAGGGAGTAAAGGCCTTAGACTCCATTAATATATATGTGTGTGTGTGTGTGTGTGTGTGTGTGTGTGTGTGTGTGTGTGTGCATGCAATAACAAGAAGCTCAAAGAGGCATGCAACATAGCATGCAACGAAGCCTCGCAAAGGCCACAAGAGCCAAAGAACGGAAGAGGCGTATGCTATCCAGAAGACCACGAAAGAAAATAGGTGAGCTGGCACAAGATTTTTTCTTTATTTTGAGTTTGTTGACTAGAATTAGTACAAAAATGTCGAATCCATTAGGTAGTCCAGGCTCCGAGGTCAGGGTCCACTTACCTGCCACCATCCAAGAAAAACGAGGTGTTAGAACATCATCATTTCAAATGGGTAGACAGGTAATGCCTATATCCCTTGGCGTGTTATTGCTTTACCTAGGAACATAGACAACCGTCTAGATTCACAAGTAAATTTAAAAATACCATAAGCGATTGAAGGAGGGTGATCCACTCCCTTAAATGATAGACTAATTAAAGCAATTTAACTAAAGTAATTGAAAATAATAAATTATTTAGAATAAAGCAATTGATTTAATCGGGGAAATAAATAAAAGAAATGCATAATATATTGAAAACGATAATTAACTGCTTAAATTAAGTAAGGCAATTGGGATAAACAAAAAATATTATTGTGAGCAATTAAATGAATAGGTTCATTTGTAAAGAACAACTAATTTAATGAAGTAATTGCTTTCATGAGTGAATTGTAATAATTATAAGCAATACATTTTACTAGAAAAAATTAAAAAAACTTTTTAGGGAGAGTAGTAAACAAATAAAGTGATATATAACTCTGAATAAGGCAATGGAAAACGGTTAGGTTAACAATTCATTTTTTAATAACAATTCATAGGGGGTATTCCACACCCATGGGCCATCTCAATAAAAGTTGGTTACAACAATTGTTAGAAAGATACACCCTAAAGAACCAAATAGTTACTCTAACTAAAGTAATTGAGAATAATAAATTAATTTACTTAAATTGCAAGTCATATTACCCAAATGGGAGTTAGTCACAACTCGTGAATTGCAAGGTAATCGTGAAGCTGGCCATGGTGCCGAAGCAAAAGGGAGTCTAAGCACGACAGCAAGGCTGTGAGAAGTTGGCCATGAAGGATCAAGGAACTGGGCTGGCAAGACAGAGAGTGTAGAGACTAACGGCTAAGCAAAGGAGTAAATTACGTGAAGCACGTACTGAGAAGCCAGGAATATGCGTAGTGTTCAAGCCCATCATACAAAAGGCAACGACTAGTAAGCGCTTGGAGACGAAGGAAACAGTAAAGACATGCAAGGAAGACAAGCTGCAAGCTTTGCTATGGACAAGCAGGCAGTATGGCACAAAAGGAGAAGTAGAGGAGAACCGTAAAGGGCTCAGAGGCGAACCCGTAGCTTGAAATGGGCAGCTTATTAGTTGCCATGTGGCAGCATCTAGGCTGCCATGTGGGCAGCATATAACCAATCAGGAAAGGAACACAGGATGGCAACACCTAGGCTGCCATGTGGGCAGCTCAACCAGAGAATTACCCGGCCATGAGTGGAGCTCTTGGTGGAGATTTGGAAAAGTCATCTCCCCATTTGTAAGCCCCCATCTGAGGAGAGCATGGGTGGGGGGGGGGACTTAGGTTTAGGGATGCCACCGTTTGCCACATGGGCAGCTTATTGGCTGCCATGTGGGTGGCAAACTCAAGAGGGAAAACAAAGAAGAGGGGGCTGCCATATGGGCAGCATCTAGGCTGCCATATAACCAATCAGGAAAAGGAACACAGGATGGCAGCACATAGGTTGCCATGTGGGCAGCTCAACCAGAGAATTACCCGGCCATGAGTGGAGCTCTTGGTGGAGATTTGGAAAAGTCATCTCCCCATTTGTAAGCCCCCATCTGAGGAGAGCATGGGTGGGGGGGGGGACTTAGGTTTAGGGATGCCACCGCTTGCCACATGGGCAGCTTATTAGCTGCCATGTGGCAGCATCTAGGCTGCCATGTGGGCAGCATATAACCAATCAGGAAAAGGAACACAAGATGGCAGCACATCGGCTGCCACGTGGGTAGCTCAACCAGAGAATTACCCAGCCATGAGTGGAGCTCTTGGTATAGAGATTTTGTATGGAGGTAACATGTGACAAGGTGGAATAGTTCACAGCAGTGTTGTGTAAGATCTAGAGCCTGGAAGATGTCGACTAGAGCATGGAGGCCCGTGCAAGACTGCGTGGACATCCTAGAGCAGTCAGGTCGAGATTGGATGGCTTGGAAGAGATGGTATAGGCCAAGAGTGCATCGATCTGTAGGCGCCTTCATGACAGGTGTTTGCAATAGCATGTATGAGGTTGGTATGAAAGATCTAGGGCTAGAGAAGGCTGGAGCTAATAGGTGCCTGGTAGGAGCAGACCAAGTGCCAGAGATCACAGCTGAAACAGGCCCAAGCAAATGGTGAACAGATGCAGCATGGGGCAACTGTTAGGTTGGCAGGATCTGGGGAAGAGATGCCCTCTAGGTCGGGGCAAGGAGCTGAGAAAGCTTGGGCCAGTGGCACAATTCCACATCGCCATGCGAGCCAAAAAGGGGTAGCAAAAAGGCTGCCTAATGGTGTGCTGGACAGGATGGAATCACATAGGCTGCCATGTGGGCAGCTCAACTAGAGAACTACCCGGCCATGACTGGAGCTCTTGGTGCAGAGATTTTGTATGGAGGTGACATGTGACAAGGTGGAGAAGTTCGCAGCAACTGTTTGCCACATGGGCAGCTTATTGGCTGCCATGTGGGTGGCAAAATCAAGAGGGAAAACAAAGAAGAGGGGGCTGCCATATGGGCAGCATCTAGGCTGCCATGTGGGCAACATATAACCAATCAGGAAAAGGAACACAGGATGGCAGCACATAGGCTGCCATGTGGGCAGCTCAACCAGAGAATTACCCGGCCATGAGTCGAGCTCTTGGTGCAGAGATTTTGTATGGAGCTGACATGTGACAAGGTGGAATAGTTCGCAGCAGTGTTGGGTAAGATCTGGAGCCTGGAAGATGTCGACTAGAGCATGGAGGCCTATGCAAGACTGCGTGGACATCCTAGAGCAGTCGGGTCGAGATTGGATGGCTTGGAAGAGATGGTATAGGCCAAGAATGCATCGATCTGTAGGCGCCTTCATGACAGGTGTCTGCAATAGCATGTATGAGGTTGGTATGACAGATCTAGGGCTAGAGAAGGCTGGAGCTAACAGGTGCCTGGTAGGAGCAGACCAAGTGCCAGAGATTAGGGTTGAAACAGGTTGCCATGTGGGTGGCAAACTCAAGAGGGAAAACAAAGAAGAGGGGGCTGCCATATGGGCAGCATCTAGGCTGCCATGTGGGCAGCATATAACCAATCAGGAAAAGGAACACAGGATGGCAGCAGATAGGCTGCCATGTGGGCAGCTCAACCAGAGAATTACCCGGCCATGAGTGGAGCTCTTGGTGTAGAGATTTTGTATGGCGGTGACATGTGACAAGGTGGAATAGTTCGCAGCAACCATTTGCCACATGGCCAGCTTATTGGCTGCCATGTGGGTGGCAAACTTAAGAGGGAAAACAAAGAAGAGGGGGCTGCCATCATATGGGCAGCATCTAGGCTGCCATGTGGGCAGCATATAACCAATCAGGAAAAGGAACACAGGATGGCAACACATAGGCTGCCATGTGGGCAGCTCAACCAGAGAATTACCCGGCCATGAGTGGAGCTCTTGGTGGAGAGATTTCGTATGGAGCTGACATGTGACAAGGTGGAATAGTTCGCAGCAGTGTTGGGTAAGATCTGGAGCCTGGAAGATGTCGACTAGAGCATGGAGGCATGTGCCAGACTACGTGGACATCCTAGAGCAGTCGGGTCGAGATTGGATGGCTTGGAAGAGATGGTATAGGCCAAGAGTGCTTCAATCTGTAGGCACCTTCATGACAGGTGTCTGCAATAGCATGTATGAGGTTGGTATGACAGATCTAGGGCTAGAGAAGGCTGGAGCTAATAGGTGCCTGGTAGGAGCAGACCAAGTGCCAGAGATCAGGGTTGAAACAGGCTGCCATGTGGGTGGCAAACTCAAGAGGGAAAACAAAGAAGAGGGGGCTGCCATATGGGCAGCATCTAGGCTGCCATGTGGGCAGCATATAACCAATCAGGAAAAGGAACACAGGATGGCAGCACATAGGCTGCCATGTGGGCAGCTCAACCACAGAATTACCTGGCCATGAGTGGAGCTCTTGGTGCAGAGATTATTTTGTATGGAGGTGACATGTGACAAGGTGGAATAGTTCGCAGCAACCATTTGCCACATGGGCAGCTTATTGGCTAACATGTGGGTGGCCAACTCAAGAGGGAAAACAAAGAAGAGGGGGCTGCCATATGGGCAGCATTTAGGCTGCCATGTGGGCAGCAAATAACCAATCAGGAAAAGGAACACAGGATGGCAGCACATAGGCTGCCATGTGGGCAGCTCAACCAGAGAATTACCAGGCCATGAGAGCTCTTGGTGCAGAGATTTTGTATGGAGGTTACATGTGACAAGGTGGAATAGTTCGCAGAAGTGTTGGGTAAGATCTGGAGTCTGGAAGATGTCGACTAGAGCATGGAGGCCCGTGCAAGACTGCATGGACATCCTAGAGCAGTCGGGTCGAGATTGGATGGCTTGGAAGAGATGGTATGGGCCAAGAGTGCATCGATCTGTAGGCACCTTCATGAGCAGACCAAGTGTCAAAGATCAGGGTTGAAACAAGCCCAAGCAAATGGTGAACAGATGCAGCATGGGGCAACTGTTAGGTTGGCAGGATCTGGGGAAGAGATGCCCTATAGGTCGGGGCAAGGAGCTGAGAAAGCTTGGGGTAGTGGCACAATTCCACATGGCCATGCGAGCCAAAAAGGGGTAGCAAAAAGGCTGCCTATTGGTGTGCTGGACAGACCAACAAGGTTAGCCAAGTAGGCCTACTGGGTCGGCCAGTAGGGCTTCGGCCAACCAACCCAATGGGTCAGCCAGCAAGAGGGGGCATCCTGCCCTATAAAGAGGGAGCCCCTTGGGCTCAATACTCATTTAGATTGGGGTTTAGACCCTAGCCCATAGCAGCAGGAGAAGCACCAAGGAATCCAAAGTAGATTGGAGCTGATGCTGCCTGCCTCGAAGTCTCTTCAGGAGCACAGCAGGTGCAGTAAGGGAGCTGGCTAACAAAGAGCTCACAAGGGTGTCATTTTTGCTGTGTTTTAAGGGCAGCAAGGTGGCCGGTACATATCCTAATAAATGAACATACTGCAGCAGCTTTTGGGCAGCAGAGAGAGTGCTTACGAGAGATCACCTCAGGAACAGATTGAAGTTGCAAGCTCAAAATGCATATGATTAAAGGGGATTTGAGGTTGCCAGTAAATACATGCATTTGCATAAGTGGCAACACACGCAAGGAGCTTTGTATTTTTTTTCTCCTCTGCAGGGGAGTGCCACGTGGCTTGCAGGAGAAGGCTCAACTCAGCCCAGTTGGAGAAGGCTTGCAGGAGGAGAATGCCATGTGGCTTGCAGGAGATGTTGGAAAAGTCATCTCCCCATTTCTAAGCCCCCATCTGAGGAGAGCATGGGTGGGGGGGGGGACTTAGGTTTAGGGATGCCACCGTTTGCCACATGGGCAGCTTATTAGTTGCCATGTGGGTGGCAAACTCAAGAGGGAAAACACAGAAGAGGGGGTTGCCATATGGGCAGCATCTAGGCTGCCATGTGGGTAGCATCATGTGGGTAGCATATAACCAATCAGGAAAAGGAACACAGGATGGCAGCACATAGGCTGCCATGTTGGCAGCTCAACCAGAGAATTACCCGGCCATGATCGGAGCTCTCTCTGCAGGGGAGTGCCACGTGGCTTGCAAGAGAAGGCTCGACTCAGCTCAGTTGGAGAAGGCTTGCAGGAGGAGAATGCCATGTGGCTTGCAGGAGATGTTGGAAAAGTCATCTCCCCATTTGTAAGCCCCCATCTGAGGAGAGCATGGGTGGGGGGGGGGACTTAGGTTTAGGGGTGCCACTGTTTGCCACATGGGCAGTTTATTAGTTGCCATGTAGGTGGCAAACTCAAGAGGGAAAACAAAGAAGAGGGGGCTGCCATATGGGCAGCATCTAGGCTGCCATGTGGGCAGCATATAACCAATCAGGAAAAGGAACACAGGATGGCAGCACATAGGCTGCCATGTGGGTAGCTCAACCAGAGAATTACCCGGCCATGAGTGGAGCTCTTGGTGCAGAGATTTTGTATGGAGGTGACATGTGACAAGGTGGAATAGTTCACAGCAACCGTTTGCCACATGGGCAGCTTATTGGCTACCATGTGGGTGGCAAACTCAAGAGGGAAAACAAAGAAGAGGGGGCTGCCATATGGGCAGCATCTAGGCTGCCATGTGGGCAGCATATAACCAATCAGGAAAAGGAACACATGATGGCAGCACATAGGCTGCCATGTTGGTAGCTCAACCAGAGAATTACCCGGCCATGAGTGGAGCTCTTGGTGCAGAGATTTTGTATGGAGCTGACATGTGACAAGGTGGAATAGTTCGCAGCAGTGTTGGGTAAGATCTGGAGCCTGGAAGATGTCAACTAGAGCATGGAGGCCCGTGCAAGACTGTGTGGACATCCTAGAGCAGTCGGGTCGAGATTGGATGGCTTGGAAGAGATGGTATAGGCCAAGAGTGCATCGATCTGTAGGCGCCTTCATGACAGGTGTCTGCAATAGCATGTATGAGGTTGGTATGACAGATCTAGGGCTAGAGAAGGCTGGAGCTAATAGGTGCCTGGTAGCAGCAGACCAAGTGCCAGAGATCAGGGTTGAAACAGGCTGCCATGTGGGTAGCAAACTCAAGAGGGAAAACAAAGAAGAGGGGGCTGCCATATGGGCAGCATCTAGGCTGCCATGTGGGCAGCATATAACCAATCAGGAAAAGGAACACAGGATGGCAGCACATAGGCTGCCATGTGGGCAGCTCAACCACAGAATTACCCGGCCATGAGTGGAGCTCTTGGTGCAGAGATTTTGTATGGAGGTGACATGTGACAAGGTGGAATAGTTCACAGCAACCGTTTGCCACATGGGCAGCTTATTGGCTGCCATGTGGGTGGCAAACTCAAGAGGGAAAACAAAGAAGAGGGGGCTGCCATATGGGCAGCATCTAGGCTGCCAAGTGGGCAGCATATAACCAATCAGGAAAAGGAACACAGGATGGCAGCACATAGGCTGCCATGTGGGTAGCTCAATCAGAGAATTACCCGGCCATGAGTGGAGCTCTTGGTGCAGAGATTTTGTATGGAGGTTACATGTGACAAGGTGGAATAGTTCGCAGCAGTGTTGGGTAAGATCTGGAGTCTGGAAGATGTCGACTAGAGCATGGAGGCCCGTGCAAGACTGCGTGGGCATCCTAGAGCAGTCGGGTCGAGATTGGATGGCTTGGAAGAGATGGTATGGGCCAAGAGTGCATCGATCTGTAGGCGCCTTCATGAGCAGACCAAGTGCCAGAGATTAAGGTTGAAACAGGCCCAAGCAAATGGTGAACAGATGCAGCATGGGGCAACTGTTAGAGGTTGGCAGGATCTGGGGAAGAGATGCCCTATAGGTCGGGGCAAGGAGCTGAGAAAGCTTGGGGTAGTGGCACAATTCCACATGGCCATGCGAGCCAAAAAGGGGTAGCAAAAAGGCTACCTATTGGTGTGCTGGACAGACCAGCAAGGTTAGGCAAGTAGGCCTACTGGGTCAGCCAGTAGGGCTTCGGCCAACCAACCCAATGGGTCAGCCAGCAAGAGGGCGCATCCTGCCCTATAACGAGGGAGCCCCTTGGGCTCAATACTCATTTAGATTGGGGCTAAGACCCTAGCCCATAGCAGCAGGAGAAGCACCAAGGAATCCAAAGTAGATTGGAGCTGATGCTGCCTGCCTCGAAGTCTCTCTAGGAGCACAGCAGGTGCAGTAAGGGAGCTGGCTAACAAAGAGCTCACAAGGGTGTCATTTTTGCTGTGTTTTAAGGGCAGCAAGGTGGCCGGTACATATCCTAATAAATGAACATATTGGAGCAGCTTTTGGGCAGCAGAGAGAGTGCTCACGAGAGATCACCTCAGGAACAGATTGAAGTTGCAGGCTCAAAATGCATATGATTGAAGGGGATTTGAGGTTGCCAGTAAATACATGCATTTGCATAAGTGGCAACACACGCAAGGAGCTTTGTATTTTTTTTCTCCTGTGCAGGGGAGTGCCACGTGGCTTGCAGGAGAAGGCTCAACTCAGCCCAATTGGAGAAGGCTTGCAGGAGGAGAATGCCATGTGGCTTGCAGGAGATGTTGGAAAAGTCATCTCCCCATTTCTAAGCCACCATCTGAGGAGAGCATGGGTGGGGGGGGAGACTTAGATTTAGGGATGCCACCGTTTGCCACATGGGCAGCTTATTAGTTGTCATGTGGGTGGCAAACTCAAGAGGGAAAACAAAGAAGAGGGGGCTACCATATGGGCAGCATCTAGGCTGCCATGTGGGCAGCATATAACCAATCAGGAAAAGGAACACATGATGGCAGCACATAGGCTGCCATGTTGGCAGCTCAACCAGAGAATTACCCAGCCATGATCGGAGCTCTCTCTGCAGGGGAGTGCCATGTGTCTTGCAGGAGAAGGCTCAACTCAGCTCAGTTGGAGAAGGCTTGCAGGAGGAGAATGCCATGTGGCTTGCAGGAGATGTTGGAAAAGTCATCTCCCCATTTGTAAGCCCCCATCTGAGGAGAGCATGGGTGGGGGGGGGACTTAGGTTTAGGGATGCCACTGTTTGCCACATGGGCAGCTTATTAGTTGCCATGTGGGTGGCAAACTCAAGAGGGAAAACAAAGAAGAGGGGGCTGCCATATGGGCAGCATCTAGGCTGCCATGTGGGCAGCATATAACCAATCAGGAAAAGGAACACAGGATGGCAGCACATAGGCTGCCATGTGGGCAGCTCAACCAGAGAATTACCCGGCCATGAGTGGAGCTCTTGGTGCAAAGATCTTGTATGGAGGTGACATGTGACAAGGTGGAATAGTTCACAGCAACCGTTTGCCACATGGGCAGCTTATTGGCTGCCATGTGGGTGGCAAACTCAAGAGGGAAAACAAAGAAGAGGGGCTGCCATATGGGCAGCATCTAGGCTGCCATGTGGGCAGCATATAACCAATCAGGAAAAGGAACACAGGATGGCAGCACATAGGCTGCCATGTGGGTAGCTCAAGCAGAGAATTACCCGGCCATGAGTGGAGCTCTTGGTGCAGAGATTTTGTATGGAGCTGACATGTGACAAGGTGGAATAGTTCGCAGCAGTGTTGGGTAAGATGATTGAAGGGGATTTGAGGTTGCCAGTAAATACATGCATTTGCATAAGTGGCAACACACGCAAGGAGCTTTGTATTTTTTTTCTCCTCTGCAGGGGAGTGCCACGTGGCTTACAGGAGAAAGCTCATCTCAGCTCAGTTGGAGAAGGCTTGCAGGAGGAGAGTGCCATGTGGCTTGCAGGAGATGTTGGAAAAGTCATCTCCCCATTTGTAAGCCCCCATCTGAGGAGAGCATGGGTGGGGGGGGGGGACTTAGGTTTAGGGATGCCACCGTTTGCCACATGGGCAGCTTATTAGCTGCCATGTGGGTGGCAAACTCAAGAGGGAAAACAAAGAAGAGGGGGCTGCCATATGGGCAGCATCTAGGCTGCCATGTGGGTAGCATATAACCAATCAGGAAAAGGAACACGGATGGCAGCACATAGGCTGCCATGTGGGCAGCTCAACCAGAGAACTTCCTGGCCATGAGTGGAACTCTTGGTGCAGAGATTTTGTATGGAGGTGACATGTGACAAGGTGGAATAGTTCGCAGCAACCGTTTGCCACATGGGCAGCTTATTGGCTGCCATGTGGGTGGCAAACCCAAGAGGGAAAACAAAGAAGAGGGGGCTGCCATATGGGCAGCATCTAGACTGCCATGTGGGCAGCATATAACCAATCAGGAAAAGGAACACAGGATGGCAGCACATAGGCTGCCATGTGGGCAGCTCAACCAGAGAATTACCCAGCCATGAGTGGAGCTCTTGGTGCGGAGATTTTGTATGGAGCTAACATGTGACAAGGTGGAATAGTTCGCAGCAGTGTTGGGTAAGATCTGGAGCCTGGAAGATGTCGACTAGAGCATGGAGGCCTATGCAAGACTACGTGGACATCCTAGAGCAGTCGGGTCGAGATTGGATGGCTTGGAAGAGATGGTATAGGCCAAGAGTGCATCGATATGTAGGTGCCTTCATGACAGGTGTCTGCAATAGCATGTATGAGGTTGGTATGGCGGATCTAGGGCTAGAGAAGTCTGGAGCTAATAGGTGCCTGGTAGGAGTAGACCAAGTGCCAGAGATCAGGGTTGAAACAGGCCCAAGCAAATGGTGAACAGATGCAGCATGGGGCAACTGTTAGGTTGGCAGGTTCTGGGGAAGAGATGCCCTATAGGTCGGGGTAAGGAGCTGAGAAAGCTTGGGCCAGTGGCACAATTCCACATGGCCATGCGAGCAAAAAAGGGGTAGCAAAAAGGCTGCCTATTGGTGTGCTGGACAGACCAACAAGGTTAGCCAAGTAGGTCTACTGGGTCAGCCAGTAGGGCTTCGGCCAACCAACCCAATGGGTCAGCTAGCAAGACGGGGCATCCTGCCCTATAAAGAGGGAGCCCCTTGGGCTCAATACTCATTTAGATCATCAGGAGAAGCTTGGGCCTCACCATTTGCTGCACGTCAGGGCAGCAAGGAGGTCAAGATTAAAGGTCAGACACTGCCTTACCTATGCTTTCAGGAAGGATAGCTTAAAGGTGTGTTTGTAGGGCACAACAACGAGGCCCACCAAAGCTCATAAGGGAGCACACAGGCTGAGTTTTTGGAGAGTGCCACGGATGTAGGAGGACAACACTGTTTTGTGTATTCACGAGGCACGTCTAGCC
Source organism: Dipteris shenzhenensis (assembly GCF_047967505.1). Classification (NCBI taxonomy): domain Eukaryota; kingdom Viridiplantae; phylum Streptophyta; class Polypodiopsida; order Gleicheniales; family Dipteridaceae; genus Dipteris; species Dipteris shenzhenensis. The sequence continues at coordinate 4,476,560 of NC_141626.1, forward strand.
AAGCATTTTGCTGGTAGAGGGTGGCACATTGAAGACATCCATTTTGGTATTGTATCTATCTTTGGACGAAAATATAAAGCTTTGTTGGTTCTATATCTCCCCTGTGCATCTGCTCATTCACTCATTGCACATGTATATTAAATACACAAAGTAAAGAAGTTTTAGATTCCACTTACACAACCTCTTTTGTGTGAATTTCCTAGGCTCTATAAGACTTTTTGCTGCGTATCTTTTTACTAACATGGTATCAGGGCTCTGATGACGGAAGCTCACAAGAAGTGAAGCTTGAAGGCAATGACCTTGCTAAAGGACGACCTTGATTCAAAGCTTGGGGGAATCTACTTTGATGTCTGAAGGACGGTATCCTTTCAAGGGAGGCCGAGGTTCAGACAGGTGTACGAGGGCTTCTCTCTCTGCATGTAGGAACTATAAGACATTCTCTCTCTACATGTAGAACTTGCATATAGAAGTTGTATCCTCCGTTGCTCGAGCTCCATCTCCTGCACCTCCACCACCCTTTGTCTCCTGCACCTCCACCACCCTCCGTTGCTCGAGCTCCAGCCTCCACCACCTCCGTCGCTCTTTGACGCCACCCTCCATCTCCTGCAGCTCCACCACGACCTCCAGCTCCTGCGGTGCCAACCCACTCCTCCTTCTCTCAGTGCCCTACCCTCTGCCTACTCCCCTCTGCCTACTCCTTGCCTTTGCAGCTTGCTACTACGGTCTGCAGCAAAGGGAGCCGAGCAAGGTCAAAGAGAGAGAGCAAGACGGTGTGTGTGTGAGGACCCGAATGCAAATCTGGAGGGGGCAAAGGCATGCAGAGTGCAGACATACGAGCACCCTTGAGCATCTATCTTCTATCTATTGCCTTCCCTTCCTTGCCTCATCCCATGCTCCTCTAGCACATAACAAAAATCACTTCAAACATCCACTTTGAGACGTAACTGAGCATCATCGGCCCAAAAGTGAAGGAAAAGTATCCCCTCACTCATGGAGGTACATTGGAGGTTTGTGGCATAAAGAAAAAGGTGAGGGAGTGTGATTCAGTTTATGGAATCTAGACCATGGAGGGTCCATGTAGTGAGGCGAAGGGGTGCAATGACTATTTCATTGCATGCGCTGAAAACAAAAGAATATGGATTAAATCAAATATAAAGGAAATGGGGAGGGGGGGATAAAGGTGTAAGGCATTAGCTTAATTTATACGTGGGGGTGTATGTCATTACGTATCTATCTATATCTATATCTATCTATACTATCTATTAAGGAGGGAGAGAGCCAACCTTGCCACATGTCATCACGAGACCTTGCCACATGTCATCACGAGAGGAGGAGCTGGGAGGGAGATCTCAGGAGGGTTGAAGGAAGAATTGAATGCAGAAGAGGAGCCGTCATCGCTGGGAGGGAGATCTTAGGAGGGTTGAAGGAAAGAATTGAATGCAGAGGAGCCGTCAAGAGCCGTCATGCCTTCATTGCCATGAATTCTCCCACCTACGCCTCCCGTCTCCTCCAGCCTCCATCGCACCTCTCCAGCTTCCTCCCGTTGAGCAACTCCATCTTCGGCCTCTCCAACTGTTCATCCGCCGTCCATCTTCTCCATATCGACGATCACCACCTCCAGCTGTTCTGTTGCTCTCCATCTTTGTCTCCACCTCCAACTCTTCATCTTTGTCGCCACCTCCAGTTGTTCATCTGCCCAACCACATTCTCTAGCAGCTCCTGCCTGGGCAGCCTTTTGTCTGCATGCTCGAATTTGAAGACCAATGGAGCGATTTCTGTGAATGAAACCCATGGATACTCAGTCACATCGTCCTCTTCAAAATTAAGGAGCCCGATCTTCAAATGCCCACGGGCATCCTCGGCTACAGACGCAAGCAAGGATTCTAGCTCATCCCAGTATGACGGTAGCTGACTGGAAGATCGGAACCACCCCAAGTTCTCTTCTACCCATATAATGGAACCACCCCAAGTTCCCTTTTGTACCTCTACGCATATAACGACCATTCTGAGCTACCAGCAGCTCCTACCTCGACCTCGATCCGCTCCATATCTCGACCTCTAGCAATGTAAAGCCAGTTCCATCGACCAGCAGCCAGCTCCAAGGACTTCATGTCCTCAGTTCACGTACACCAGTAGGCTCCAGCAAACATCCTCTGCTCCTGTGTGCAGACTTGAAGTAGACATCCTTAGCTCCACGTCTTGATGGACGATTCCTTCAACAACCATTTGTATTGCCAGGTCGATTTGCTATGGTTTACTTTCAGTTGATTGGTCTGCTAAGCAGGTTTATTTTGCATTCCGAGAGATAGTGGACATGTTGCAATCTCTTTCTCTCTCTCTCTCTCTCTCTCTCTCTCTCTCTCTCTCTCTCCCCCCCCCTCTTCCACTTATCTTTCTCTTGCATTGGATCATCCCTCAAGATGGTTTTTAAGCATGTGCTATAGAGAGAGAGAGAGAGAGAGATTATATGTGTGTGTGAGAGAGAGAGTGTGTGTTTGTGTGTTTAAGACAAGCTACATTTTCAAAATCATTGAAACCATTCCGATCTGATAATTCATGAATTCTTTGCTTCCTTAGGACACATTGTGTGTGTGTGTGTGTGTGAGTTTGCATCATTTGAGACAAGCTACATTCATTGAAACCATTCTGATCTTATAATTCGTGGATGCTTAGATTCTTGGGAGAGGAAAACTGAACTAAGAACCATGTTTTTTCAAAAACATGGTACATCTCTCTCTCTCTCTCTCTCTCTCTCTCTCTCTCTCTCTCTCTCTCTCGCCCAACCTACAGTAGCCCAACCTACAACACAGTTGCACGCTAAACTGCCAGCCTTTTCTACAATCCTTTTCTATTGGCTCAGCATGATCTCTTCTATTGTGGACCTTGTTGTGCTGCTCTGTGTGTAGAGTCTCATACCTCAATGCCTGCTTTGTCTGTGTATATCTCTTAGGAGAGGCGAGAGAGAGAGAGAGAGGGAGAGAGAGAGAGAGAGAGGGAAAATATAATGGTCGACAGAAATGAATTAAGTTTGTAGATGATTATATTATTGAGACGGAAGAACTAAAAGATAATGGAGGCGATGATGTGGTTGGAACAGTAATCATTAAATGTAAGCTACATTTTTAAAATCATCCAAACCATTATGATCTTATAGTTTCTAGATGATTATATTATTGAGACGGAAGAACTAAACGATAATAGAGGCGAGAGAGAGAGAGAGAGAGGGAGAGAGAGAGAGAGGGAAAATATATTGATGGACAGAAGTGAATTAAGTTAGTGTATTAGTTAGAGACAAGGCGATGATGTGGTTGGACCCTAAGTGATCTAATCAACCTCTCAAGGAGAGTAAAGGATTATGTATGTTTCATGTCATGTGCATTATAGCCATGAGAAGTAATCTCCAAAGTTGAGGCGATTGGATATCAGTAATCATTAAATGTAATTGTATCTTTCCTAGGAGCATCTTGATGACCTGGCAATATGTCTAGAGATAAGCTTGCACCCTCTACCCTAAGTGATCTAATCTAACCTTCGTTTTGAGAAGCTAACCTTGCTTCTCAATGAGAGTAAAGCATCAAATATGTTTCATGTCATGTGGACTATAGGCATGAGAACTAAGCTCGAGACGTGAGGCGATTGGATGATAGGTGGGGCTACACAGAGAGAGAGAGAGAGAGAGAGAGAGAGAGAGAGAGAGAGAGAGAGAGAGAGGGGACGAAAGAATATAATGGTAGGGTAGAAGTGAAATAAGACAAGGCCATGATGTGGTTGGACCAGTAATCATTAAATGTGATTGTATTTTTCGTAGGAGCATCTTGATGACCTGGCAATATGTCTAGAGATAAGCTTGCACCCTCTACCCTAAGTGATATAATCTAACCTTCGTTTTGAGAAGCTAGCCTTGCTTCTCAATGAGAGTAAAGCATCAAATATGTTTCATGTCATGTGGACTATAGCCATGAAAACTAAGCTTGAGACGTGAGGCAATTGGATGATAGGTGGGGCTACACCGAGAGAGAGAGAGAGAGAGAGAGAGAGAGAGAGAGAGAGAGAGGGGGGGGGACGAAAAAATATAATGGTAGGCCAAAAGTGAAATAAGACAAGGCCATGATGTGTTTGGACCAGTAATCATTAAAGGTATTTGTATTTTTCTTAGGAGCATCGAGCTGGCAGTATGTCTAGAGATAAGCCAACATCCTCTTCCCTAAGTGATCTAATCTAACCTCTTTCAGAAGTTAGCCTTGCTTCTCAAGGAGAGTAAAGGATTAAGTGTGTTTCACGTCATGTGCTTTATAGCCATGAGAACTAAGCTCGAGAGGTGAGGCGATTGGATGATAGATGGGGCTACACACACACACACACACACACACACACACAGAGCAAAATATAATGGTGGACAGAAGTAAAATAAGTCCATGATGTGGTTGGATACGAAAGGTCCAAAGTTAATTGTATCTTTCCCAGGAGCACCTTCATGAGCAGACAGTAAGATTGCAGTAAGATTGCTTGGTGATGATCATAGGACTAAGGTCTTAGATTTAGGGTTGGGTAGAGGAGGCTAATGCATGGCAAGGGGAGGTTAGGGGGATTTGATTTTTGAAATAGACACTAGGGCCATGTGCCTTCCATGTCGATTTCTCCTTTTAACATGTCCTATGATTTCTACTTCCTACCACCATATCCTTGGTCACTCTAAGCAACTTACCACCTTTGAATCGGAAAATATTTGCACGAGTGCTTGGCAAGAGCTCATTCACAAATATCTCAATCCATCCAACTTGATTCCAAATTCTTTGCTGAGAGGAGATGGGCTACAATCTTCGGATATCTAGCTCCTATGCCAATTGATTTCTACTCATGTTTGTTCTATGGAATCTGTGTGATCCAATTATACAATTGAGCCAATACATACCTGAAAAGGTTTTTGTATTTTGTTATGGATGCAGCTCCAGAAATGGCTTCTACCATTGTTCCAAATCTTGGGGAGTCGGGTTTCCATGGGCGACAAAGCCTTCGGGCAATGAAGCGAGCTGCAAGGTTGGAGGGCTCTGCAATTTCTGACATTGTGTTGTCATCTTTTCCTAAGCCAGATAGCCTTCATGTGATAAATCAAGTTTTGGCAAGGGCCGAGACTTCAACCCATGGAGCAAATCACGGTCCCAAGTTGCCTTCAAAGCGTTTTAAGCCTAGCCACGAACGTCGCACTGCTTATATAATGAAACGACTTACAAGGGGGAGAGCTTCAACCCATGCAACTGAGCATTCAAGTCATTACAATCTTTTAAAGTCCATTCAAGCCATGTGCGAGAATAATAAGGATCCATGTGCCATGAACACACGATATTTGGGCTCTTTGTGGGGAGAAATCCATTCAGATGGTGCTGCAGTAATAGCGTAGGGCATGGCAGAATTCCCTGGAACTCTCATTACAAGGATTTCTCAAATTGAGAATAGCGTTAAGGACTCTAATCAATGGATGCAGTAGATTTTGGGGAGAGGTGGAGAAGGGGCAGTTGTATGTGAGAATGGGTGTAGACTACAAGTTGATAAGCTGAAAGAACAAGTTCAGCTACTGTCCACTGAGGTGTCAATGTTCAAGGTTGGTTTAAATAGGCTAACTGCTTTGATGACTAGGATGAGCCGTAAACTAGAGCAGGTCACAACCCATGATAATTAAGAGACTCCTGAGACTTTTATGTCACTTTTTGTACTGGAATCCCAAATGCTTCTATGGGATTCATGTACTTGGGTTGCCCTTATGTTATTTGGCAAGACAAGTTTGACTCCTGAGACTTTTATGTCACCTTTTGTACTGGAATCCCAAATGCTTCTATGGGATTCATGTACTTGGGTTGCCCTTATGTTATTTGGCAAGACAAGTTTGACTCCTGAGACTTTTATGTCACTTTTTGTACTGGAATCCCAAATGCTTCTATGGGATTCATGTAGTTGGGTTGCCCTTATGTTATTTGGCAAGACAAGTTTTTTGCAAATGATTATATTTACTTTCATTTGACGTATATATGGCAATGGAAGCTAATTTAATTCAATATTTGAATTGCCTATTGTTCCTTCCCATTTTCGTTTTATTTAAGATATACTCAAATATTTGTAATTTTTTTGCATCATGTATTCGCATAAATGCTGATGCAATGCTTATACTTTTTTTGAGATGGTCAACTTTGAGTTTTTTTAGATATGTTAGCTTTGGTTTTTATGTTACAAATGATGGTTGCACATATGGTATTGTATTTTGCTCACATGTTGAAAAAATATGAGCATTACTCTTACCAAAGATAGTGAGACACTGAAACTTGGTCATGGGACACTATGAGTTCAATGCATAGATGGTCCGCTCTCAATTTTAGATAGATAGGAAAGGGATGGCTTTGCTAATTAACCTTGCTTCTTGCTTTTCTAAATTATTTTCTTCCTAGGGCACATTTGTTGAGATCCATCAATTTTGTCATGGTTAGGGATGATGCATAAGTTATTTGATTAAGCTATTTTTCCCTTTGAGGAATAGATATTTATGTAGTTGGTTGAGTGGATACAGAAGATGGCAAGACAAATAGAAGAGAGGCTACATTCAATACGTTCTCATAGGAGAAGATTATTGGATTCAACGCGGGCAGCCCGTCGTGCTTATGCTATACAAAGAACAAGGTCTAAAACACAAGGTGCTAGAAGCATGAGGGTGGCTGTGGAATCTATGGGTGTAGAAGTAGGAGTTTGCAGTCAACATAATCAGATACATGGATGCAGTAATGTAGCATGCATTGTGGCTGAAAATACAATGGACCTCAATACTTCAGTAACAGTAGGTAGAGTGCATCAACATGCTTCAGTGATAGGTACACCTACTCAAATGGATTCAACGCGGGCGGCCCATTGTAGCTATGCTATACAAAGAACAAGGTCGAAAACACAAGGAGTTAGAAGCGTGAGGGTGGCTGTGGAATCTATGGATGTAGAAGACGGCCTTCGCAGACAACAGGACCAAATGTATGGGCATAGTAATGTAGCGTGCATTGCTGAAAATACAATGGATGTCAATACTTTACCAACTGTAGATAATGAGCATGGACATGCTCCAGTAATAGGTACAACTACTCAAATGGATTCAACTTGGGCAGCCCGTCGCGTTTATGCTATACAAAGAACAAGGTCGAGAACACAAGTTGCTAGAAGCATGAGGGTGGCAATGGAATCTATGGATGTAGAAGTTGGCCTATGTAGAGAACATAATCAAATGCATGGGCACAGTAATGTAGCATGCACTGCTGAAAATACAATGGACCTCCATACTACACCAATAGTACGTAATGAGCATGAACCTGCTCCAGTAGTATGTACAACTACTCAAATGGATGCAACCAGGGATGCTACTCATTTAAGAGCCCGAAGGCGTGTTGTTCACAACAGGGCTCTGATTTTGGGTGTAGGGGGGAGCCTCTCTATCTTGCATACTTTTCCGTTAAGGGAAAATGTAGAGCATCCATCTTTGTATCCACTGGTCTTCAATGCTCCTTCTGTTCATGCACTCGGATCCATGGATCATACATGCAGCTTTTGCCAGGCTCAACTATGGAAACAAGAGACGCGAATGCATATGCATCAAGTTGTGGGCAAGCACTGTTGCAAAGTTGGTCGTGTGTCATTGTTGCCGTTAGAAGAACCACCAGAGATTTTGAGAGTTCTACTACATGGACATGATGCTAGAAGCAGACTGTTTAAGAAAAACATTAGGGCTTATAATAGTGCCATGGCATTTGTTTCATTGGGAGCCCATGTTGATCAAATGTTCCGTGGGAATGGGGGTATACAAAACTTTCGGGTCCATGGTAGTGTGTATCATCGGGTTGGAAATTTGTTGCCCGATGAGGCTAGGCAAGAGATGCCACATTTTGCACAGTTGTACGTGTATGACACTGATCATGAACTAGAACACCGTTTACATGGGATGCCTGGTTTGGATCCAGGCATTTTGGAGTTATCGCAGAGGATGATGCACGAGTGCAATCCATATGCCAATGCATTGATGGCTATTGGGCAAGTGCTAAGAACAAATCCACATACAAACCTAAGGATGGTTATTTGTGAGAGCCGCTCCACCTCAAGGTAGTACTTGGCACCTATGGCTAGCGAGGTTGCTGCAATCATGCCAGGACAAGGGGATGACTTCGATATTGGAAATCGGGACATTCCAATTTTTAGCCGCAATGGGTTTGTGCGTAGAATATCTAATTTGCACCGATCATACATGCCTCTCATGTATGTTCTTTTGTTCCCTCGAGGGGAAGATGGTTGGCATCCATATATCCCATATAGTGATGTTCCTAATCACACACCATTGCACGAGATACGTGGACAGAGTTGTGTCACCCAGAGACAATACTACGCATATCTTTTGCAAGTGAGATATGATACAAATGCATGTCTTTTGCGTGGGGGTAGATTGCTGCAGCAATACATGGTTGATGCCTACAGTAGCATGGAAGAGTCCAGGTTGGTGTGGATACGAAACAACCAAGCTTCCCTACGCACTAAAGTCTATCAAGGGTTGATGGACATGGTGAATACAGCTGATGGGACACGTACTGTGCTTGGCAATGCTGCAGGGCATAGGGTGGTGTTGCCTTCTTCTTTTACGGGAGGGCCTCGGTATATGTGCCAGCTATACCAAGATGCTATGGCAATTGTCAGAAAAAGGGGCAAACCTGATTTATTCATAACATTCACCTGTAATCCCAAATGGCCTGAAATATCTACAGCATTGTTGCCGGGGCAAACTGCGCAAGACCGTCCAGATTTGACAGCCCGTGTGTTTTTCCAAAAGCATAAGGACATGATGCAGTCAATTACAAAACATAATTTGTTTGGGAAGGTGGCTGGATATGTGAGTGTCATAGAGTTTCAAAAGAGAGGTCTACCACACACACATATTGTTGATATTAGAAAGTGGTTTCAAACCCGTGGAGATCGGTCACTATGACCGATTAGTGTGTGCGGAGTTGCCAGATAAGGCTATGTTCCCGGAGTTGCATGATATTATTGGGCAATGTAATGTCCATGGTCCGTGTGGTGCACTAAATCCATCTGCAGCTTGCATGGTTGATGGAAAATGCATTCGTCATTATCCACGTGGATTCTCACAGACGACTACTGTTGGCAACGATGGCTATCCAGTTTACATGCGTCGTGATGATGGTAGAAAGATACAAGTGAAAGGGGGTGTGATTGATAATCGTTGGATTGTGCCATTTAATCCTTTCCTCTCCGTGAAGTACAAGGCACACATAAATGTTGAAATATGCTCCACAATCACTGCAGTTAAGTATTTGTATAAATATGTGTACAAAGGTCATGACAGAGCCATTATCAAGATGCAGCTAAATAATGCAGGAGAGCAAGGGCATTTGCATAACATAGTTGACGGTGGCATTGATGAGATTAGTAGTTACTTAGATGCACGTTATGTGTCAGCATCAGAAGCATGTTGGCGGATTTATGAGTATGCCACGCACGATGAAAAACCGATGTGAAAAGATTGCAGGTTCATCTTCCGATGCGCAATAACGTCATCTTTCGAGATGATGATGATTTGCAAAATGTTGTAGGCAGGGAACAAAATCAAAAGACCACCCTCACAGAATGGTTCACTTATAATCAGTTGCAATATGATGCAAGCAACTTGCTGTATGGTGACTTGCCAGACAAGTTGGTTTGGAACAAAACCAGTAAGCGGTGGACTAGAAGACAAAAGGGGAATACCATAGGTCGGATGTACAATATTTCCCCCTCAGCTGGTGAGCTCTACTTCATGCATATGCTTCTTAATGTGTGCACAGGATGCAAGTCCTTTGATGACCTACGTACTTTTGATAGCCAAGTGTACCCTACTTTCAAGGCAGCATGCATAGCACGGGGATTGTTGGAGAGTGATGATGAATGGTTTGTGTGTATGCAAGAGGCTGTGTTTTATCAAAATAGTGCACAACTGAGACACCTATTTGTCACAATATTGGTTTTTTGTGAGCCAACATCTCCTCGACTTTTTGTGGGAAAATTTTTCCCTTGAGCTTTCGGATGATTTTTTTAATATATTGGAATCAAGTATGGGGAATTTAATTGGTCGTCGTGAACTAGCAATAAAGAAGGCTATATTGCACTTGGAGCACATTCTTCAACAACATGGGCGAAGGTTGGTTGAGTTTGATGGAATGCCTGTTGTAGATAGAACATCTTTGTCAGAAGATGGAAATGGCTTATTGCAAGAAGAAAGAATGTTTGATTGTGTGAAAGAAGCACAGACTGCCCAGCAAATGGAAATGTCCTTGAATCACTATCAACGTGCTGCATTCGATCGGATTTTGGCAAGGGTCTATGGAGATGGTGGTGAGGTCTTTTTTCTCGATGGTATAGGAGGGTCTGGAAAGACCTTTCTCTACAATTGCTTGCTCTCTTGATTGCATGGGGAGGGGCTCATCGCTTTGGCATGTGCATCTTCTGGGATTGTTGCATTGCTACTAGCCAATGGACACATGGCACACTCACGATTCAAGATACCGTTGGAGCTGGATGGTACTAGCAGTTGCAATATTAAGGTTAATAGTCAACTCGCAAATGTTTTGAAGATGGCTAGGCTGATAATATGGGATGAGGCACCCATGACTCACCGGTTTGCTTTCCCGGTTTGCTTTCGATGCACTAGACAGAACTTTGCGAGATATCATGTCCAATGAGCAACTTTTTGGTGGGAAGGTGGTATTGTTGGGGGGGGATTTTAGGCAAGTCTTGCCAGTTCTTCCAAAGGCAGGACAAGAGGACATTGTCAATGCTACCTTATGCCACTCAAGGATTTGGGATCGCACTACAGTATTGAAGTTGACACAGAATATGTGGGTCCTTCGGAATGGTGATAATTGTGCTGAGCAAGAGTTCATGCAATGGGTTCTGGACATTGGCAATGGGATAAATAGATGTACAAAAGAAGATACTGTTGTGATTCCATCGCATATGCTTTTAGAGACAAAGTCCATGGAAGGCCTCATTGGATGGGTGTATCGAGGGCTTGCAACTATTTTGGACTGTGCACCATACTTTCGAGAGCGCGCTATTCTTGCACCTCGAAACATCGAGGTTGATGCAATTAATGCTATGGCATTGAAGGCAATGCCCGGTGAGGAAAGGGAGTACCTAAGTGCAGACTCAGTGGACAACTTAGGGGGAGATTCCTTTTTGTTTGCAGTTCAGTCGAGTATTTGAACAGTCTTGATCTTGGTGATGGATATCCCCCGCATCGGTTGGTTTTGCTCCTATAATTTTGTTGCGTAATTTGAATCCTCGCCAGGGTTTGTGCAATGGGACACGGTTGATATGCAAAGAGTTTCACACAAAAGTGTTAGAAGCTGAAATCATTACTGGTAACAATGCTGGTGATAGAACGTTTATTCCAAGGATAACATTCATTCCGACCAACCTTAAACTTCCATTCGACATGAGGAGACGGCAATTTCCTATCCGATTGGCATTTGGCATGACAATCAATAAGTCACAGGGCCAAACATTGTCAGTTTTGGGGCTATACTTGGCAACACCGGTATTCAGTCATGGCCAATTATATGTGGCATTTTCACGTATCCGAACATCAAATGCTGTTAAGGTTTTCATTTCGCAGAGTGCGTCTGATGCCAGGGGTGAGGAGATGGATAATACTTCTACCACAAATGTTGTGTACAAGGAAGTTTTGCAATTGGCAACAGTAAGAGCCTAGAAGCATGACATTGCTCTTTCAAGCCCTCCTCAGACTTTCTTGGGTGGAAAATCTTCATTTCGGTAATCTTTGTATAGCTTTTTTTAAGTTCTTTCAATATTCCAAATATCATAGGTCTCTGGGAATGTTGGCTATTTATACAAAGATGAAGTGAGACGTAATATTTCATGACTTTATCCTTGATAATGTTTGGATTTCATTTTTCATTTGAGTTATGGGTTTGCAATACACTACAGGCTATTTTCTCTTCAAAGCCTATTGTTTTTTTCCAGTATATGTAGATTGACACGTGCATTCTTTTTTTGCAATGTGATAGGATGTTTAGGCAGTTCACGTTTATCACCGAAACAAGAGCACAGGTGCAAGGTACATAGTTGCTTGACAACCACGTTTTATGTTGACACGTTTAATAGTATAGTCACTCACTTTTTAGAAAATTGTAGATCCTGGGGGCTGGGGATCTCTGGAGAGCGCGCAACTGTTGTTGGATTTGCTTGAACTGGAGAGCTACCTTGGGTAAGAACTGTGTACATTGTTTAATGCTTTATTTTTGTTAAAACAAAAGTTTTTTTGGATTATATTTGAGTGGGAAAACATGCTATTGTTTGTCTTTTAGGACTGTTCCTGATTCAAGGTTTCTAATGAATCTCCACGTCCACAATCCTTTGGATGGATGAGTCCATTTGGGATATTACGCTGTCCTGGCTTGCTGGCTTCATAGGGATGATGGACCACAGACTATCACTATTCGCTAGTTGGGATACTATGAATGTGTGTGGACACGAATTTTCTATCGAGGGCAAAATGGGGACTACACGTATACCTTTGTCAGTGTTGTTGACAGCCCTTTGCGTCTGAGTAAGTACTCTAAAGAATGAGTTGAGTTTTACCAACATACATGTATAAAAGTTTTATGGCTCAATAATTATAGTTCCTAAATTATCTTTCTATGTGATGTTGGTCCATATACGATTGTTGATACTCCGTTGTATGTTCGTAGCCACGGTGGATGCGGCGGACGTGGTGGACGTACATTGAATGGCCGTCGCAGGCTTTTCCCTGCAGTACATGGCCGCAGACTTTTCCCTTAGGGATGTTTGTGTGTGTATTGTAGATTTTGTATGTTCAGTTATGACTTTATTTACAGCTGTGTATTTGGATATATCAATCAGTTCTTTGATGTAGCTATTGCATGTTTAGACATGTGACTGCACTTTTGGATGTGATATTTTGAAGTACTCTATCATACATAATTTTTTTTTGGACATGGCGGATGTGGAGTACATGGCTGATGCAAGCTTTTCCCTATAGTACATGGCCGTAGACTTTTCCCTTTAGGGATGTTTGTGTGTCTATTGTAGATTTTGTATGTTTAATTATGACGTTGTATGCGGATGTGTATTTGGACATATCAATGAGTTCTCTAGTTTTACTTTCGGATGTAATATTTTGAAGTACTATGTCATAGACTTTTTTTTGGTTAGAATATGTTGCTGGTTTCAGACATTTTAGCATCTTGAGACCCGACGGAGCAGGTCACTAGCCCATCGTAGACGGGTCAGGTTACTCGTCATACAAAAGGCAACGACTAGTAAGCGCTTGGAGACGAAGGAAATAGTAAAGACATGCAAGGAAGACAAGCTGCAAGCTTTGCTATGGACAAGCAGGTAGTATGGCACAAAAGGAGAAGTAGAGGAGAACCGTAAAGGGCTCAGAGGTCAGTGTCGAACCCGTAGCTTGAGATCAACGAGGCGAGAGGTAGCAACTAACAAGGTAAAGAGATAAGGTTATCAAGCTTCTTGGAAGCATAGCGGAAAAGGTCTTCTCGTAGCAACGGACCTGCGAGGATGCCAAGTAGTAGCCAGTGGTTGCAAGCAACCCACATAGGCCAAGTTTCTGAGGTAAAGCCGAAAAGAAGCGCGACATGAAGAGCCAGAACAGGGAGTCACAGAGTTTTAAAGGTGAGTGTGGATCCCGTGCAAGGTTGGCGGAACAAGAGAAATGGCAATTGTAAAGACAATCACGAGTACGAGTCGTTAGAGGTGAGCAAGGTGATAGTGGGTCAGTGGGACACAGGGCTTGGGAGGTAAGTTACGGTTAGGGTAGGGTAGTAAGGATGATAGTAGGGCTTAGGCATGTAATCAACCATAATGAAGTAAGAGGGGGGAAAAAAGGAAACCATATAGTTTTAGTGCAAGGGTTGAGAATACGCTAGGCAGGGTTAGGTAAGCCAATTGGTTAGGGGGGGCTTGTAGGAGGTCAAAGAGAAAATTTTACGTAGGGGGTTAGGGGGTTTAAAAATATATATAACTACCAATTTAAATAATCAAAGTAGGAGGTCAATGAACTAATATTAATAATGCTAATAGTGAATTTTTCAATATTCTAGAGTGCAGAGAGAAAAGGAAAGGGTATGGATTAAATGTATATAATGCCAATAAAAGGTTAGAGTAGACTTTAGTGGGGGCACTAGGACTATATACATATCAAGGGAACATTATAATTATCCTCTAACAATGAACTAACTGGTTATAAAAAATAAATGAATTATAAAAAATAAAACGGGAAAATAAGAAACAAAATAAAATAAAACAGAAGGTAAGGGGGGTTTATAAACCAAGGATTAAATCATTCTTAAAATAGAAATATTAGGGGGAGGAAAGTTAGGGTAGTGATTGCATACTAGAGGGACAAAGTTAGGGGGGTTATGTAAAGACAAGAGAGGCCAAAAAAACGGGGGTGGGGGGTTGTGTGGGGAAAAATGTGTACTTGTGCAAGAAACAATTGATTAAGAAAAATGTGTGTGAGAGGGAGAGAGAGAGAGAGAGAAAGTGAAAAACAATTATTGAGGTACATTAGTGTGTGTGTGTGTGTGTGTGTATGTGTGTGTGTGTGTGTGTGTGTGTGTGTGTGTGTGTGTGTGTGTGTGTGTGTGTGTGTTGTGTATGAATGGATTCCCTTTAATATGGTGATTTTCAGAATCTATCCAACTTACAACAAAGTGGTGGTTTTTGGGGTTAGAGTCAGGGACATGTGTGTGCGTGCGTGTATGTGTGAAATTTTGTGTGTGTGTGTGTGTGTGTGTGTGTGTGTAAGAGAGAGAGAGAGAGAGAGAGAGAGAGAGAGAGATGTTGGAAAAAGGGGCCTTGGTATAGTCCTAACCCCCTCATGGTAATGGACAAATAAAAGAAATTAAGTGGGCTAAAAAGGCCCTTGGCATGCGCGGTTGACACGTGCAAGATGAAGGAAGAAATCCCACAAGTAAATATGACATCTATGGGTCCCTGAATATAAAATGGTTTTGAAGGCCCTCCTCATCCCTCTAGGGACTTCTTGGGGAATGAGGAGGTTGACTGTGTGGCTAGGAGGTGGGGTGTGGGACCACCATACTTGGGGCATGTTGAGTTGCCATGTGGCAACATTTGCAGATTGAGAGAGAGAGAGAGAGAGAGAGAGAGAGAGAGAGAGAGAGAGAGAGAGATGTTGGAATTAGAGTGCTCAACCATTCAAATAATCGGAGATAAACATATGCTGCATAAAGCATGAAATGATGATTCCGCAACTTAATAATGAATATCACATGTAAAACACTCAACAAGGATTGAAGTGTGACTCAAGAACCGACTACATTGCTTAGCATGACATAAAATGAGGCAACGGAACCTGACTAGGTTTGTTGCCTTTACAAAGAAAAGGGTTCTCACAATAGGAATGACTCAACAAAGGACCCTAAAGACTCTACATACAGCTGTAGGAGACTAATGATGTAGGCACGAAGCCTAGACAAAGAGAAGCTAGCAAGAGACCTCTATCTGCTCATAAACTGACTAGAATTCACACCGCCATGCACCGGAGCGTCCAAAGTCACTAGCACTGAATTTTCACTGTCAAGACTCGCCAAGTGTCACCTATAAGCACCATGCATTGGCCAATGTTGGAACTAATGCATGGTCCAATCACAGCGCGTTGTCCACCATGTATGATAGCCTCCCACTAACCAAAAAACATGTTATCAAGCCTTAAACTACTAAGAACCACCCCATGTGGACGTACTCTAGGGAATAACCCCAACAATCCCCCCAACAACCAAAATGGGGAGCAATTAAAAAAAGAATAGAATACCTAATACATGACTAGCTCCACATCCTGAGCCCGATCACCTTGAACAATGGTCATCATAGATAGTTCTGAAATGTGCCCCAATCTTGGTCAGCAACACTGTCAGTAATACATCCTGTGACAAAATATGAAGAGGGGAGAGGAGAAGAGTGGAGATGAGGAGAGAGGGCATAGCTAGAGAGCACACCACAAATGACTAACTGTACACTAGATTTAGTTGAAAAAATAGAATATATACAAACCCATTTATGCACTATTGTCTTGGAATTGAGTTTTGGAGAGATTCAAATAGCACATTCATGAGTCAGCTCTCTCTCTCTCTCTCTCTCTCTCTATCTCTATCTATCTCTATCTCTATCTCTCTCTCTTGTTGGAGCAGATTTTCATGGGCATAATACATTTCTAAGGTTGCTAGTGCAGCCTTTTGATTGGTTGGATCAAGTAGGCTAAGCTCTGTGATTGTGCCATCCACTATGTGTTGATCCTCTAATGCATGGGTAGCAACATGGCATGTGGCCTTGTACTCTTGATGCTTCACAATTGTGCAGGTTGATCATGAAGGTCCTAGTGGAGAGAGAGGTTGCTATTTGATGTCCTATATAGTCATGAAGAGATAGATGCTACATCCTATGCTGATGGATGTTTGGCCATGCACACATCAGACGACCTTGAACTCATGATAGTTGAGCATACAGATTTGACATGTTGTCATACCTTGTCACTTGTACAATAGAGTATCACACGTGCACCTTTGGCCCTAGATTTTCAGCCCCTTGATCACTCTGTCCACACCAACTATGCAGTCTTCTTCGACCCCGCATCATTCAAAAGAGATTATAGTTATACTGCAGCATTCGTCTGCCATTGCTATCAGTTCTTTTGGATTGGCGACATCCTCCTATGTCACAACCTACCGGATTTCTTCTCCATAGCTACATCAACTAGCTTCACATTCAGACGCTTCTTCTATAGGGCACCTTCCCTTATAGGTATCCTGTGTACTGCCACATCTGGTGAAATTCATTTCATCTCTTTGTATGACTATGCTAGGCAGTTACGGTATTCCATTAGGAGTGCTTTGAGTTTGGTTTCATCTTCTTGTCGAAGTTGTTTCTCAATGAAAACCAGTTTTTCTTCCTCCCCTTCAAGGGCAAGGTTTATTGTGTGTGCTTTTGCCGGTCCCTCATAGATTGGAGTTTCTCTAATGCTATCAGTTTCTTGAACTTCAGATTCTCTTAGTGGTCTTGGCATTACTATTGGGACACTGCCACTTGTGTAATTCTTGAAGTACTGTGGCACTTCTCAAAGATTGGCCTCTGATGGTGTTGAACTAGCCTAACATGTGCCATGTGTACTAGGTGGCATAGCTTCATTTACCAATTTGTTAGGCTCTTTTTGACTTTCTTTTTCTAAAGTCTCTTGATCGAGCTTCATCTGCACATGTGGCTTATATTTTCAAAACTTCTTATGTTGGGAATTGTGGGGTAACTTTTCCACTAGTAAGGTGTTCCCAAGTAAGGGTTCATTTGCTACACATACTCCTTCCAGTCCCCTAGGGGACCATTCAAGAGGTGGTGGTTCTAATTTTGAGGGAGCTAGCTTTACAAGATACAATTCGACGATCCTTGTTTGGACTCGTTCGAATTCATTGAAGTGTGCAGCCTTGGCTTTTCTACGATTTCCTCCTTCAGCTTTCTTGTAGAATCTTCTACTGTTATTCAACTTTGGACATTAAATTTTTGGGAGCTCGATTGCCATTAGGGCATGAAGAATGGCTAGGTCATTGTCAAAGATTTGATCTTCAATTTTAGCATTCTCAGCCTCAGTTTGAAGGTCCCAATGAAAATCAGAGTCATCATTTTGGTATGGGTACCTTCTTCAGGTTCATTATCCCACTCGAGGTCAGCCATAAAGAATGGCACCTCTAGATTGATTGGTTCTTCATGTGTGAGTGGAGGATCTACCTGTAGCACCTTAGCATCTATCTGTGAGAAGATGGGGTCTAATGAATGGCAAGTGTCGATGGCTGCCAATGTTTGTATCCAGTTATTAACATTGCTTTGTGAATCGCCTGCTATGGCATGTTGTTGCAAGGGAGCTAATTTGCTTGAGATTGTTGTTGAAGATGTGTCATCCAACGCTCTAGGCACAATTGGTTTTATAGCTCCTGTCCCCACATTTACCCTGATTGCGGTGTCGTGATTCTGGATTGTCAGTCTATTAGTTCCCTAGTCATAGAGGACTGATGCTTCCCGTAGCCAAGGACGTCCCAGTAAGATTTGATAGGATTTTTTGGGGAGATCCAAGATTGTGAATTGAAGGGAAAAGCGAACTCTTGCGACTTTTGTTGACACACCATTCACTATTCCCAAGGGTTTAGCCTATAAAATCATCGACAAGGCCTATGTTGAAATTAGCCTTTTGCATTGGTGGGAGACCCCATTCATCGTAGAGCTCCTTTGATAGGACATTTACACGTGCACCACCATCCACTATGGCTTGGACTTCATTATATGCCTTGTGGATCAAAGGCACAGTAATGTTGCATATGTCATCTCTCTCACCCATCTGCACAGGGATATCTTCGATGCCGTCCATAGGTGGAGGGGGATTTGTGAGTTCAATCTAGCCTTTGAAACTCTCCGAGAGATTGGGACAATTCCATAGGAGGATTCCAATGGGAATTGACGCAGGGTAACTTAGGATGCTAGAGAGTGCAGCTCCTTCAAGTTGATGTGGCGGTACACTTTAAGGTATGTGGACCTTATCGCACAAATCCTAAGTATGGCACTAAAGCCTGAGGCTACATCAGCACTAGAATGCCCATCAATGCCATGCCAATCGATGAACCACAAGGGGAGCTAGTGCCAGATCAACAGTATGACTATTGTACACAAGTGACTAAAATACCATTGGAACAACCTTCCACAAGTACTATAGAATCATCAGGATGGCTACATGGGCACCACTTGTATCAGCAATATCGCCAATCCTAATCACTGTCTGTCATTCTCCAACATCAAGCTAGCCAAATGATCCAAATGTCAGAACTATTCAGTAGCTTGGCCAAGGAAGAATATACAAGAGAATTGGACAGACAGATTGCAACAGAAATCAAAGACCAATTCTAGGCAATCACCATAGAGGTCAAGGTACTTCGGGTGCAAATATATGAGAAGGAGGTAGAAGAAGTGTGCATGAACCAAGCTCTCCAAGCTCAAGAGAAAGCAGTGAGGGATGTGACCTCCACCAAAGTCAATTACAACTGACAGCAGCAGTACAAGCAACGACAATCCTACAGACCTACTATAACTCGACCTCCACACATGCTCAGCAAATGGAGGTAGTGGCACAAGCTCGACTCACTCTAATTCATAAAGAAGAAGAGCTCCAGGATTGCAAAGACAAGCTTGAAGACATGAAACAATCTTTGGCAGTACGTGCCTTCAGCATTGACGAGCTTACAAGGGAATGCAGAATCTTAAAGGACCAACTTGCTACCGCTAAAGAGGCCAGCACTTCACAAGCACAAGTCTTGGACCACTGGTCCAATACCACTAAAGACATTCCTCAACAGGCAAAGGTCACCTTGCAAATGAGAAAGCTTAAGGAGACATATACAACCATCTACCAGAAATACAAAGAAAAAATGAATGAGATGCACGCCCAAAAGATAATCATCTCCAAGCTTGAACTCCAATTGCTAGTGCACAACAATGAGGCAATGGAAGGCAACACCAATGAAGCCCCACTACAATGCACAACGGTGGTGTACCAAGAGCTTGTGGCTGCTCTACAAGTGGAAGATCACTTGAACACATGCGTGCTTATCCAATGGAAGTAACTCCAAATCAGGATCATTTCTGCTCATTCAACAATCAAATGGGAACATTCCAAGGGATCAAAGCTCTGCACATAATTTACCAAGACTTGTCCGGAGATGAGAAAAATATCTTCTGCCAGTCTGTACACATGCCGGGTTTATAGCACTCAAGACAAATTCTCTCATTACATATATATGCCTCATGGGTAGTCCTCCCCTTAGGGTTATTGTTGCTTTGTTGCCATTGCTACAAAGGCCATCACTATTATTTGCAAGGCATAACATAACCAACATCCCACCCATGTAGCTGATGATCCCATCGCACCAGCAAAAAGAAGTGTCGAAAGATGATAGGGCCTATCTCACATCCAACTTCCCATATCTAACCACTCTTTCTACCAACCTCATAACCTCACTTACCCTTGCTACTACCACCCTCTTAACCTTCCTTGAGTTCCATCCTAACATCTATTCGCTCCATCATCTCTTTGCTCATGCCTCTCACCATTTTCAACTAATCCACCAACAGTCACACAAACTTACGAACCCCTCACACTGAGCTTCTTCCCTTCCCTTGCTAATCCTACCCTCGAGGATTACCAAGCTGCTCAAACCATTTACCCAGTTCTTCCCCCCCTCCCCTCTGCCCCCCCTTCCACAACTAATACTCTTCCATATTTCTCCCCCATCTCCCTAGATTCTGTCCCTGCCCCGTCATCACCTCTAACACTACTTGTGCTTCCATCTGTAGAAAATGACACAGTATTTGATTTTGAATATCAGGATTCGGATAATCCAATTCGCACTCCCATGTTAAGTTCCAATGATGGGTATGATTTTGATGAGATACCACTTCCCAGTAACCCCATCAAGGAATTTTGGAGCAAATATCCTGATATGAAAACTCGAGGTGGATGGGACCCTAGACAACTTTCCTACCAACCTTTGTCAGCATCAAATTAGTGAAGGTTGGATAAGCAAGTTGGATCCACAACCTGATTGGAGCCGTCCCAAGCTCTTTGATGTAATCTTCTTGAAAGAGTACCTACATGCACCTCCATGTCTCAGAGCCCATCCCAAGTTCTATGCAGTTCCATGACATAAAAAATGGGAAGCCAACATACACACTTTGGATGAAGGTCACACCATTAATTGAACCATACTTTGGTATAGAATGGAATATCTAAGGCATAATGATCTGAGCACTTCAGCGGCATGAGCAAATAATGTGCAGCAACATTGATCGCTTCCTTCGCCTAAGTGCTATCTTTTGCAAAATATTGGAATACATTCTGGAAGTCCCATGTTACCTCGATAGCCATTTGCTTCCACTCAGTTTCAATCCCAATGAATAGGTCGATGCTCAAATTACAAGCCGACTCTATCAAAGAGTGATCTTCTTAGAAGCACACCACATATCTCTGTTCAAACAAATGGTGGATACAGGCTACCTGGAAACTGAGCAAAAATTGTATGGTGCCAAGGCTTTACAGTAGGATCGACTGGCACGATACAAGTTCCACAACCACTAGACTAAAGACATGGCATGCCAACATGAACTTAGGTAGTACAGAATGTGTGTGTAGAGTAGCGGCAAAGCTCCGCTTGTACTTGCATAAGGCTAGGAATAACTCTCTTAGGAATCCTCAACATGCAAGTTCTACTTGCGATTCCTACATACGAGTTCTACATGCAACTCCTACATGCAATTCCTACCTGCATGTTCTACTTGCAACTCCTACATGTGATTCCTACATGCATGTTCTACATGCGAGTTCTACATGCAACTCCTACATGCGAGTCCTACATGTAACATGCAACTTCTATATGCAAGTTCTACATGTAGAGAGAGAATGTCTTACAATTCCTACATGCAGAGAGAGAAGCTCTCCAACTTGTATAAATACCCCATAATGGAATGAAGCCCACATTCTTTGGGGCATTGTGTTGAGTTATACTTTGGTATCCTAAGCAATTGTCTCAAGTGTCCATGCTTCCTTGCACTCCACGTCCAAAAGCATGTCCTAACCTTGCAACTCCTCCTCTCTCCTCCAACCTTGCAACCCATCCTCTCCCTCTCCTCCTCCCTTCTCCTCCTCCCTCCTCCTCCTCCACCTCCTCCTCCTCCTTTTCCTCCTCCCTCCTCTCTCTTCTTTCCCCCATGCTCTTACACCTTCTTCCTCTCCCATTCCTATGATCCCCCTAAACCCTTAGTTCCTCAACCCTTAACCTCCATGATGTACGAGGGAGATGAGTTCTCCACCATGTACTCTACCTTGAACCTTGGATGCTCCTTCTAACCTTGGAACCTCTTCTAAACTCTTGAACCTCTCTCTAAAACTTGGAACCTCCTTCTAAACCCTGAACTTCCCTCTAACCCTTAAACTCCTCCTAAACCCCTCAACCCCCAATGAAGGCGAAAGCCTTCATTACCTCAACCATGATGATACACGTTCCTTTTACACATGCATGCACTATGTTTGCTTACCACACTTAAGCCTACGTCTCTCACCGAAATATGAGTCGAGGTCCTAAGCTACACGTATACTACAAACGACAACCGTGATATATCTGTAGGTGATAAAAAGCCTCGGAACCCTACATACTGAGAAAACCCTGCTCTTCCTGTGGAAGCCGTGGGAAAGAGCCAACATCTACAAGCCACCCAAAACAAAAACAACAATATTACTACAAACATTATCAAAAGTTTGTCAACATATTAATCAAAAAATGATAACATACATTATCGGAGACTTTAACATTAATTATCAAGTAAAACCCCAAAAAAAAATTACACTCACACAATTCATGAATGAAAACAAAAATGACACAAATGATTCACGAGCCGATGACTACATACAACATTAGACCATATCTGGACAAATAACAACTCTAACTCAAAAAAAATTGGGACAAACTTTGTATATTGGTCAGACCATTGGGCTCAGATGTTGGAAGCGACACCTTTGAGAGAGGTAGTGGGAGTCTGTTGTGTTGCACTGTGTTATCATCTTCTTTTAATTCCTTCCTTCCATCTAAGTTTTTCATTTTGATGGACTGATTCCGTTCTCTGCTTCTACATAACAGAATATAATCCATTTCTTCCTTCTATCTTTTCATTTTCATTGACTAATTCCGTTCTCCGCTTCTGCGTAATAGAATTGGAGGAATTTGCAAGTTCGTGCTTGCATGCTTCACCAGAAGTTTTGGAAGTTCGTCTTCTACCTCCTCTCCTATTTTACATTTTTGTGTATTTGGTCCAAGTGAACCTAACATAGTTCTTCACTCACTCTGATCTTGACTTGCAGATGAATTAAGTTTTGTAAAGGTGAAGCAGGAAGTAGAGGAGTGCTTGTCTCTGTTGTTTCGCAGATCTTCTCCCTTCTTGCATCCACGGCTTCTCCCTCTCACATCTCTAGTTCTATCTCCATGGGTTCAGCTGTTGGAAGCGACACCTTTGAGAGAGGTAGTGGGAGTCTGCTGTGTTGCACTATCTTATCATCTGCTTTTAATTCCTTCCTTCCTTCTGAGTTTTTCATTTTGATGGACTGATTCCGTTCTCTATTTTGGCATGCATTGATTGGAGGAGCATGTGAGTATCCCATGAAATTCTCCACCTTCTCTCTCTCTCTCTCTCTCTCTCTCTCTCTCTCTCTCTCTCTCTCTCTCTCCCTCCTCCTCTTCTTCTTCATCCCTTCAAATCCTCCACTTTTTTCTCCCCCCCCCCCTCTCTCTCTCTCTCTCTCTCTCTCTCTCTCTCTCTCTCTCTCTCTCCCTCTCTCTCTCTCTCCTTACAATTCACCCCCTTTTCCACTCACTATCTAGGGTAGGCCACATGAAGGAAATTCCTCTTGTTTAAGTAGGAAAGGAAGACTCCTTGATCATCAAAGGCTTGGAGAGTTGACATGTGGCAGTTTGGGCAAGTAGATTTGGTGGAGATAGATTATCATTATGAAAGATTTCCAATCCAATGGTCCACTTTTACATTCATGAAACCCAAAGGCTTGGAGAGTTGACATGTGGCAATTTGGGCAAGTAGATTCGGTGGAGATAGATTATCATTATGAAATATTTCCAATCCAATGGTCCACATTTACATTCTTGAAACCCAAGCCTTTGACAGATTCTAGACATGTAAGGCTTCTATCCGAAAGATGGACTTTAGGATCATATGTGGGGGTTAAAGGTCACTGTGCCTTTACCCCGGTTATGTGCAATACTCAAACACATATATAAATGAATGAAAAAGAAGATTAGGGTGGTTTTGCACCCACCAAAACTTGTGTGGCTCTCTGTTTCTCTCTCTCCATCTTCTGTTCTTGCTTTCGTTGAGAGCACTCTCAACTGGTATCAGAGCCCGGGTGATCTAGCTGAGTGTGCATGAATGCTTGAAGTTCAGCAGCTCTGTGGGAGGAAGGAGAAGCTCTGTGGGAAGCTTTGTGGGTGACTTTACTTGCATCCGAGTGTATAGAGACCTTGGAGGAACCTTTGGAAAAGTCACTTTGGTTTTGCGAAGTGGTTTTGAGAGCCTATTAAGTGTTTTCAAAGAAAAAGTCGTTTTTTGAGCTTTTCCCTGTTCTGTTCGATGACAACGACTCCGTATTGACTTGTCGAGGCAACTATGGCTTGCTTTTGGTGTCCACTTCACTTCAAGAGCTTGGAAACACCTTCATTCTTGAATCTAGGATCATTTCATTGGATTTCTGACTCACTGTGTCAGTTTCTGTGTTTTTCTGCCCGGGTGTTGGAACTCAAGTTTGGAGCAACCATTTGTAGATCTGCCAGTTCCAGTGGACTCAGGAGGTCCTAAAACTTTTATGTTGCTCATCATTCACACTCTGGTGGAGTTTACAAATAGCTCTGTTTCCAAAAACGTTTTTCAGTCTGTGTGTTGGACCCAGTGATTGAGACCACGGTTTCAAAAACCGTCTGTCCCATTGCGTTCCGGATGCTCAATAACCCCTACATGTCAGTTCTTACGTGATTCGGGGAGGATTTTCAGAGTTATAGATCTCTGTGTATTCAATTTCGTCTCTCTGTTATGCATTTTTCATTCTAAGGTTTTGAAACCTTAGATTTATGCCACATGGCAGTGGATAAGTGTTGACTCCCATTTCTCACTCATCGATTGGGATTTTGGAGTTTCGGCAGAAGAGAGATATTTGCAGATTTTCTTGCTGAGTCCGATTATGCAATGGTGCCCATATTTTGAGGCATCTCAGGTTCTATTTTCAGTAGCAGTCATTACCATGGGGCTATGATTTCTTGAGCATACCTTATGCAGATCACTCTGGTTGCAGTTTGAGCAATGTGCACTCATTCGTGGTGTGCATTGGGTTGTAGTGGATGATTTATAGGCCATTTGGATGCATTGCAATCCTTATTGGATGCGCTGATAGGCCCAAAATGCCTTGTGGGATGCTATTTTTATGGACGCTTTGCACATGGATGCTATTTTATGCTGAGGGACAACTTTGACACATTGCAGGTGATGCACTGATAGTGCTATGCTCTCTTGGATGAGATATTATTAATGTATATGCCAGTGGATGGTGTTTATGCTTGAGTCATTTGGCACTTATTGGCATTTTGGATTGCCATTGCAGTTGGCATTTTCTTTTGGGCCAGATTTGCTCATATGGATGCGTAGTATATGCACATGAGTCAGATGCTTTGAGACATGAGTTTTGGTGATATTTCACTCTATTGTGGCATACACATTTGGGTGCACTCGGTATTTGGTGTGATTCTCTCTTGTAGGCACTAGCATTTGGGATTTTTGCTTCATTTGCATCATGGCATCCTCTTCTGTGTCTGAAAAGGAGTTTTTTAGCATTAAAAAGTTTGATGGGACAAACTTTTCTTTGTGGAAAGAACAAATAAGGGATGTGCTTATTCAAAAGAAGCAGATTAAACCCTTGGCAGGGATTGAAGCTAAGCCTGCAAATATGTCTGAGGATGATTGGAATGAGTTGGATGCATTAGCAAAATCTACTATTAGACTTCATCTTGCAGAGTCAGTTTATTTCACAGTAGTAAATGAGCAGACTATGGAAGATTTGTGGAAGAAACTGTGTGCCACTTATGAAAAGGAAGCTGCCTCTAATAAAGTTTACCTCATGAAGAGGTTGTTTGAGCTGCAGATGAAGGGGTCTCCATTGCTTCTCACTTTAATGAATTCAATATTAGCCAGCTTCAGGCTCAGAAGATGAATTTTGATGCGGAGACTAAGGCAATATTTCTCTTATGTTCATTGCCATCCTCATGGGATACCTTCCGTACAGCTATCAATAACTCTGCACCTGGTGGAGTACTGAAATTTGATGATTTTGTGGGTAGCTTGTTGGGCGAGGAGATTAGACGGAAGTCTATGGATGGCAACAAGCAGGATGTAGCCTTAAATGTGCAAAGGGGCAGATCACAGTTCAGGGGGAAGTCCCAAGAAAGAGGGAAGTCTCGTAGCAAATCCAGGGCACGGAACATTAAGTGTTACCACTGTGGCAAGAAGGGCCATATGAAAAAGGATTGCTACAAGCTGAAAAGAGAGCAAAAGGTTAAGAAAAAGAATGCAAATTGGGGTGCAAATCAAAAGGAAGAGAGTCTAAGGGAGGACAAAGGAAAAGTGAAGATCGAGGAGATCAATGCAGTCACACATGATAGTGACAATGATAAATTCATGTCTAGTTTATCTGCAGAGTTACTTACCACTTCAGATGATGCATATTCCTAGGACTGGATTTTGGATTCTGGTGCTTCATTCCATGTCACTCCCCATAGGGAATGGTTCTCCACTTATGACAGTGGAAAGACAGGTTGTGTGCATCTTGGAAATGACTATGCATGTGACATAGTGGGAGTAGGTGACATAAAGTTTTCTTTTGCAAATGGGTCTGCATTTATTTTGAAACATGTGAGACATGTGCCTAAGTTGACCAAGAGTCTTATTTCAGTGGGTCAGTTAGATGA
Source organism: Dipteris shenzhenensis (assembly GCF_047967505.1). Taxonomy (NCBI): domain Eukaryota; kingdom Viridiplantae; phylum Streptophyta; class Polypodiopsida; order Gleicheniales; family Dipteridaceae; genus Dipteris; species Dipteris shenzhenensis. Next base: position 4,503,244 of record NC_141626.1, read on the forward strand.
TGCTGGTTTTCACACCACTTTTGGCTTTCAGAGTTGGAAAATTCATAAGGGCTCTATGCTTTTGGCTAGGGGTGCCAAGTGTGGGACTTTGTATCCCTTAGATGTATCAGGGGTATTTGATCATGTTGTTGCACTAACCGAGCAGCCAAGCACTTCTTTGTGGCATTGTAGGTTGGGGCACATGAGCCAGAATGGAATGAAACTCTTATGCCATTTGGGTTATGTACCGCATTTGAGTTTCTCTGATTTTGAATTTTGTGAGCATTGTCTCTATGGGAAGCAGACTAAATCAACCCATAAAATAAGGGGGAAGAAAGAGTTTGAAAAGCCCAATTTGGTGCATTCAGACGTATGTGGTCCCATGCCTACACGGTCATTAGGCGGGGCTGAATACTATGTGACATTCATTGATGATGCAACTAGGAAAGTGTGGGCTTATGCTATAGCTCGAAAGAGTGATGTGTTCCAGGTATTTCAGAAATGGCTGGCCTTGGTTGAGAATCACTCAGGTAGAACGCTTAAATGCCTACGGACTGACAATGGTGGAGAGTATCTCTCTCATGACTTTTAGCATTTTTGTGATACACATGGGATTAAGAGGGAGCTCATATCCCCTCATACTCCAGAGCAAAATCCAGTTGCAGAAAAGATGAACAGTACCATTCAAGAAAGGTTGCAATGCATGCTTTCCAATGCAAGTCTTTCTGGTGGTTTTTGGGCTGAGGCAATGAAGACTGCAGTGCATGTGATCAATAGATCACCTAGTAAAAGTTTGGATGGTGGTATTCCTGAAGAGGCATGGAGTGGTAAGAAGCCCTCTTACCCTCATTTGCATATATTTGGGTGTGAGGCATATGCACATGTGCCAAAAGAACTTCGAAAGAAGCTAGATCCTAAGTCTAGGAAATGCATCTTTCTGGGTTATGGTGAAAGTGGAGAGATGGGCTATCGTCTCTGGGATCCAGAAGCAAAGAAGATCATACGCAGCCATGATGTAGTCTTCAATGAGAAGAAGATGCATAAGGCACCCATGAGGGATGTGGAAATGAGGAGAATCACTTTCCAGGATGTGAACCCACCTACATATGTTGATAGACAGCAAGCTGTCCATGCACCAAATGATGAGCCAAATGTGACTAATATGCAGGTGGGACAGCAAGCTGAAATGCCCTTGAGAAGACCATCTAGAGTGTTTAAACCGCCTGATAGGTTTGTTCCAGGGGTAGACTATGTGATGCTTACTGATTGCGGGGAGCCTTCTTGCTACAGAGAGGCTATGATGCGCGAGGATCAACGCAAGTGGGAGTATGCTATGCAATCAGAGATGAGTTCACTTATGAAGAATAAGACTTGGGACTTGGTTTCTTTGCCACATGGAAAGAAAGCATTGCCATGTAAATGGGTCTACAAAATGAAGGTCACAAGTGATGATGTGCCTAGGTACAAGGCCCGTTTGGTCGCTAAAGGGTTCAAGCAAGGGAAGGGTGTGGACTTTGATGAGATATTCTCTCCGGTTGTGAAGATGACCACACTTAGATGCATGCTTGGACTAGTGGCATCACAGGATATGGAGCTTATGCAGGTGGATGTCAAGACAGCTTTCTTGCATGGGGATTTGCATGAGGAAATTTACATGGTGCAGCCAGAAGGCTTTGAAGAAAAGGGCAAAGAGCATTTAGTTTGCAAGCTAAAGAAGAGTCTCTATGGTCTTAAGCAAGTGCCTAGAGAATGGTGTCAGAAGTTTGATGCTTTCATTCGGTCCCAGGGTTTTAGAAGGAGTGAAATTGATCACTACCTCTACACTAAAAGGGCTAAGGATAATAGCCTGATAATCTTGGCACTATATGTGGATGATATGCTATTGGCTAGCAAGAATACTTATGAGCTAGATGCATTAAAGGCCAAGTTGCATGAGGCCTTTGATATGAAGGATTTGGGACTTGCAGGTCATATTCTTGGTATGCACATCATGCATGATCGGAGTAGGAAACTCCTTTGGCTTTCACAAAAAGAGTATGTTACAAAAGTATTGCAGCGTTTCAATATGGAGAAGGGGAAGGCAGTGAGTACTCCATTGCCTCCATATGTGAAACTGAGTCATACAGATAGTCCCAAATCAGATGAGGAAAGGGCCATGATGGCCAAGGTTCCTTATGCATCAGCAGTTGGGAGTCTTATGTATGCTATGATAGCTACTAGACTAGACATTGCATTTGCAGTGGCAGTTGTTAGCCGGTATATGGCTAATCCAGGAAAGAGGCATTGGGAGGTAGTTAAGTGCATCATGAGGTACATGAAGGGTACCAAGGAGATGTGCATCTACTTTGGTAGAGGAGACATGCGTGTACTTGGGTACACAAATTCAGACTATGCAGGGCATGTGGATAGTAGGAGATCAACTTCTGGTTATGTGTTCACCTTTGCAAGTGGTGCAGTGTCGTGGATGTCTCGTGCACAGAAGTGCGTTGCTTTGTCTACCACAGAGGCTGAGTATGTTGCAGCCACAGAGGGTTGCAAGGAGGGTATATGGCTTGATCGGCTAGTGGGAGATTTGGGGATTCATACAGGTGTACCGACATTGCATAGTGATTCCATGAGTGCTATTTAGCTAGCAGGGAATCCAGTCTTTCATGCAAAGAGACCAAACACATTGAGATCAGGTACCATTTCATCAAGGAGGTACTTGAGGACAAGGGCATAGAGCTTGTCAAGGTTCATACAGATGATAACCCTGCAGATATGCTGACGAAGAGTCTACCTAATCAGTGGTTTGAGTATTGTGGTGTATTGATGGGCATTGGATAGTATGCTTACTGGTTGTTCTCCCTTAAAGGCACATTGTCCTTTAAGTGGGAGGTTATGGGGGTTAAAGGTCACTGTGCCTTTACCCCGGTTATGTACAATACTCAAACACATATATAAATGAATGAAAAAGAATATTAGGTGGTTCTGCACCCACCAAAACTTGTGTGGCTCTCTGTTTCTCTCTCTCCCTCTTCCGTTCTTGCTTCCGTTGAGAGCACTCTCATCATAAGTGTATATTTCCACTATACTTAAGGACTTTATCTTTATTTTACTTTTTTAATTTAAAAAATTAAGAATTTTTATGGAAGTGTGTAGGGATCGAGGGTATGTTGAGCCACATGTCATAAGGTTGTACGTTCATCTTGAAAAGTTCTAATGGTGCAAATTGTGCTTTATTTTTTGATGTTTCATGGCTTTTGCAAAAAGGTTAAATGTGAATTGTGCTTGATTTTTTGATGTTTCATGGCTTTTGCAAAGATGTCAAAAGAACTTTGAGTCTTAAGTAACGTATTAGGAGATTCACATTGTATGAATTGGATGTCAAGTCACACAACTTTAATCACACTTACCCTGCTTCATCCACCATGTGAATTTTCCTCAGAAGAAAATCCCACTGTTGAATGCAAATATGCCATGGGAGTGGGATTCCTCCATCTACATCAGGGCAGATGAGTGACAGAAGGATATGCTCAAAGCTCTTGTCATTGGCATTGTACTTGAATGGAGTCTTCCTCTTCAATCTCATGCTTGGTGAATGCTGCCTTTGCATTATCATCCTTGCACTTTTGTGCATGTTTTATGGGCATCAAAGAATACAAAATTGTTGAGCTCACTCTTTTTAATTGTGTTTTCATTCTTTTGAAGAAGAATATTGCATTTGCCTCATTATCCTTGCACAAATTGCAAAGTTGTTAAGCTCACTCTTTTTACAATGTTTTCCTTATTTTGAGAGAGAAATGCCACTTTCTAAATTTGAACAATAGGTTAATTAACAGATACACAATGAAAGTGAGTCAAGGAGATCTAGTCCTTCACCTAATGATTTTTGTAGGTTCAGAGAACAACTATCATGTTTCTCAAATCAAAGGAGATTAAATAACTCTGGTACAATACAATGATCCTCAACCATCAGTTTTATACATATATTCACCTTACCCCTGCTTCAAAGTAAGAATGGTTAAACATGAAACAACACATCAAGGGGTCATTTTAAAAACTAGGAACATAGTTCATGACTGCTAGTCAATGGAAAATCTAGCAGGAGCTATCTATAAAGACCAGCCGTAAACACCAATTTAGTTGATGCGAGCCACGACTACAAGAGAAACTTAAAATGTGCAACTATCTGCCCAAGCTCTAGCTCAAGTGATTAGGCCTAGTCACTTCTAGAGTGGCTCCAAAGCTCCATAGAGAGTAGCATATGTCCTCTCAAAGGAGCAGCAACACAAAAGATCAAAGGAAGAGATTGGATAAGCACGGAGAGTCAAGGAGCTAGCCAAATGATCCAAGGCAAAAATTGGGGCTATTTCAGGCGAGGAGACAAAATTTGTCGACACAAATTAGATGACGAGAGGCCACATAGCATCTGCACAAAGTTGTAGTCACGTCTTAAGGCATGCATTCGATAACTCGTTCTTTCTTTATTTGGATATTTGTTGCAACCCCATGCAGGATAGAAGCTTAGATATGGTTCTAGGCTAGTTTATGTGGAAAAGTTGGAGAGTGCCACTAAAATCAAGCACTCAAGAAAATTGTTTTTGTCAATGTTTCATAAAAAACAAGGTAAGTACTCCAACCACAATAAAATATGCTTGGAGTTGAATGAATGACATGTGACATGACCCCTTTAATATGTTGCTTTGGTCATTGAGAATTGAATCCAATTAAATTGATACATCTACCATGCAGCACACCTTGTTAACACATGTTAAGGATGCTTGAAAAGATCTACTTGAAGGACCTTTTGTGAAGGAAAACAAGTTGAACTATAGAAAATTAGGGTTTAACTTCATGGTGGACATTGGGAATGCTACCTTAATGAAAATTTCACCAAGTGCTTTTGGAGGTTGAGACCAAACTATAGAACATGGATACTTGTTTGAAAGCCTTTCAAAAGACGAAGCCATTGTCTTATAAAGATATACCATTTTATGAGAAAAAGGATCCGAAAATTCTTCTTAAGACCACTTTATGCATTCACACACATGAAGTAGCTAAGAGCACTTTATGCACATTTACACATGAAGTAGTTATGTCAATAAAATTTTTAGTAAGTACTTTTGGGTTGAGACCAAATTGAAATTGTGTACAACATGCAAGATTTCTTGTTAAGACCACTTTATGCATAACATAGTGGGTACTAATGAAAATGTTAACTTTAGTGTACCTAAAGTAGCAATGCAAAACTTACTAACATAACATAATCATAAGATTCATTGCATTCCTTTATAAACTTTACCATTCTAGAAGAAGGTAGAGATAATGGAGGCTACAGCGGTGCTATGGTTATAACTTGATTAGAAAACAAACATGTATTTTCCTTTTGAAAGGCTAGATTCAAACGTTGTGCTTCTACATCAAATGGAGAGCTTCGACTACATTGTTGAGTGTGAGTAACTATCCTTGGGGGAATCTTCCATTCGTGAGGAGTCTCAAGAGGTCGTGAGAGGAAGCCCATCAAGCGAATAGTATATAACATAATGTAATGGCCCATAACACTACTTCAAGGAGAGGTATCTTAGCTCCTACTTTGCCTATTTGGAGAAAGTAAAAGACTTATGAAAGGCAACGTAACAATGATTGCATGAACTTGGAGTTGAGCACAACAATTCTAAAACACGTTCGATAAGGTGGCAATGCCACTATTAACAAACTAGGTTGAAGAGCTATTCTTATTATAAATGCATATATAAGCTATGGAATAGTCGCTCTAATGTGTGCAAGATATTTTGAACATCTTGTTTATTACAGTGTAGATGGGATAAAGCTTTGAATTGTAAGCAATTGATATTTGCTAGAATTGTAATATTAGTTTGTGTCGAAATTTTGGACTCAAGCGTTACTACGTAGACATGATTTCTCCTATTCTAATGGACAAGTCCACCTTCAAAGCATTGAGAAAGCATTGCACCACCGTAGCTTTAAGACATCGATTGCAGCATGGTGTACTCAAGGACATTGCAATTGTACAAAGGAAAGGATCAAGGTCGCTTGTGGTAGGTTGCCCTACCACCTACCATGTGTCTCGTAGGTAGAATGGCCACCTAGTGCAGAGGGATTTCCTCTTAAGAAGGAAAAACTCCTATGTTGCATTCAAAGTAATTCAAGAATAAAAAATTGAGGGGCATGTAGTAACAATCAGTGTGATGATGAAGTGGCCCGAATCCTCAAGCTCTCAAAGGCCGGCGATGACATGCTAGACCTTGAAGCCAGTCAATTGTGATGCCTTATCCAACGATGATGCATTGCTACTACAAGGGCAAGGCTATGTGACCAAGCAAGGCAAATGACACAAATGCAAATACATTCTTTCAACTTTTGTTGAATGGATGCTAGTCCAAAAGCCTTGAAGGTATCAGGAGGTGCATAAGTGAATTGGGTGAAGCTTGTGGCTTCACAAATCAATGACTAGGTCACAAGGATCCAATCAGGATGATAGAAGCTAGAACACATCAAAGCCCACCTTTGTCTACTAGAGCAAGAAGCACAAAAGTGCTCAAGTTGGCCCCACCACATGAATGCATTGTTCAGGGACCCAAATAGGGATGACAAACGAACAACATCCCCACTTGTCAAAACAACAGTGGTAATAAAAATAACCACTAGCACCTCCAACCAAACAGTAGCCCCCACCACTAAGTGAAGAACATAAGAGAAAAGGATAATATGAACCCAAAATGGGATGAGCAAGCCAAGCAATGAGAGAAGGCCCATTAGAGCTAGTCTCGAGGTCAAATATCGACCAACCACTCTTCCCATCGAACACGAGTGGGTTCCCTAAGAAGTGTTGATGACCCCTCCTCCCCAACTTGACATCAACACATGCAACCGCATCGAGCTAGCCTAGTATTGCAATACGCATGCACTGAAGGTTCCCTAAGCAGATGTGCTACTTTGTTGAGAACTTCCTACCGATGGGAGTTGCAGATTACCAATCTCAAAAGCTTGAGGAGGAAAAAGAATCCCTCCGCATAGCTTGTCTATTTTTTGAAGAGGAGCAAAGGTCATGGCAAGCTAAAACAATGAAGACCATTGAGCAGTGAGTCATAGCCATCCATGAGGTCGGTGATGCAAAGAGGGAGATAGGGGTTGTTGTGCGAGGAGTTCAAGAATGTAGAAATACCCAAGCAAAGGATGCCAAAATGCATAGTGACAAGGTGGATAAAGAAAACATCGAGTTAAAAACATGTGTGGTGTCAGCATCCTAGAGGCGCAATGTGAGGAGGCCAAGGACAAGATCACCGTATCAAAGCAAAGCTAATGGAGGTCCAAGCTACACTCATGAAGGAGGAATCAAATGTGTTCAAGGAAATTTAGCGACAACAACAAGATGAGTTGCAACAATAATTTGAAATCACCTGACCATAGGACCTCAAAAAGTCCAAACAAAAGAAAGGCAGTGCATTAAACTCCATGATCCGTGGATCATCTTAGGCAACCCTAAAGGAAAAACCACCAAGTGTGAAGGCAAAGTAGCGAGGGTCGAGACAAAATTAAGGCCCAAGCCGAAAGAGACTAAGCATCAAAGAAGCAAAAACCAAGGGCTAAAGAGAGTCAAGCTACCAAGGAAGAGAAGACCGGAGAGGCCAAGAAAGCAAAGGGGCAAGCTTCCCGTGAAGCAAAAATCAAGCAATAGAAGTAGCAAGGAAGCAAGCTAAGAAAGAGTCCAAGAAACAAGTAGCCCATGAGGTGAAGGAACAAGCAACTTCGGAAGTATAGCATTGAGTGATATGCAAGGCCTAGTAAAAGTAGGTTGTAGAGCTGCAAGGGAAAGAAAAGGCATGGGTATCCTCGAAGGAGGAGCCCATTGCAATGGATCCGGAAGGTTGCCTGACAATGATGACCCCACCAAGGACCCACTACCAGGCAATGTATAAAGCAAATCAACCTGGAAGGGGTAGAGCACAAATGTGATAAGTCATATCCTCCATATCCTTGTCAATACCACTCAACATAGAGCAAGCATGGAGGTGTGCAATCAAGCTAAAAATCCATAAGGCGACCAAGGTTCGAGAGGTAGTAATGAACCATAGGACCTTGTTACTAAAGACATTGGCCACCATGTGATCACACCGAGACCTAAAAGGCAAGAATGGATTTATCGTGGGACTAAAAGGCATCTATTATCGGATGAATATCATTTCTATGTACAAAGCCACGAGGATCTACAAGTTGTTCTATGATAGTAAAACCCCATGGATAACCCCACGGAAAGGCAATAGTAGCATTGGTTACACGATCAAAATAGCACAATACAAGCCATGAGGATGTGGTTTGAAATACAGCTGGGGCCGATGTTGAACCCTGAAATTGATGTTTTAGGGACTCAACTGAGACTAAAGGTGAGTGGATAGATCAAAGAGCAAAGCAAACAAATGGAGCTCTCAATCAAGGAGTGAATGGAGCGAGTGGTGAATGACTAGGCAAAGCTAGGAGAAGCATGTCAACATTGTGTACTAGATGCCTAGTCCCCCATAGATCGTGCTAAAAGACAAGCAAGGAAATGCTATGCAACAAGGCAAGTGGCAAAGAACCATGGCTCTATTGTTAGGGGGCTAAGCTTATTGCAGCAAAAGAGGAAGAGAAGAATCCAAATTCTTGAAAAGAGGTAACAAACCGGGGACAAGACTACTAGCGATGTACAATGGATATGCCAAGGTGAAAGATGTCAAACTGGACTTTTGAGAGGGAGATGTGATCCATTATAAATGTAGTTGGTAGTACCCATTGCAAATGTCAGTACTAAGTAGGAAGATTGTGTATAAAAGGTTATAGAGTTTTAGGAGTTAGGGTTGTTCCCACCACTAAAACAATTTGTGTGTACGCAGTGCGATTGTGAGCCGTGTATATTTGACTGCCATTGTGGCCAAGAAATAGAAGAGAATCTTGATTCCTATCATTGCCAATCTTTTCTTTCTCTCTTTCTATTCATCATTTCATTTCACATTATGCATGCCACTTGCCTCCATCATACACAACAAATGTCATGAGAAATCTATATGTCGTTGATTTGGTAAGCATGAAAGTTCATTGGAACTTTGCAAAAATTCATAGGGTGGAGTCTGATCGGTCATACCCTATGACACACACTTGGTCATGGTCTTTTATATTTGTATTGAAGTACCCCACGTTTTTTCTTCATACCCACTTGAAGTTAGTAGTATCTTGGTATGTCTTTTTAATTTTTATTTTGGCATCTGTGTGTGTTTAAAAAATAAAACCTTTTAACAACACACCACACGAAGCTCAAATAAGGGTGGATAAAATAACATTTTTTATATATGGGTGTACATAAATTGAAAGTTTGTACATAAGTGTCAAATTTGTCAGGCTCCGAGGTCAAGGTCCACTTATAATTTGCTTTTCGAAGAGAGACAATTGTGTGTGTGGAACGTGTGTAGATGCAAACCCATAATAGGAACTCCCCTTGTTCTTAGGTTGTACCTATTGTCCTAAAGTGATAAGTGTAGCATGATCCTTAAAATACCATGCCTCAAGTATAGGCCATAAAAGAACAAAAATTAAAATTGTAATAGTATAAGGTAGGGAGTAGTTAGAGCATCAAAATTCAGCTTGTTGAATGTATAAAGAATCTACCCATAATAAACATCCAATATACCATATTTATGCTTAATAAGACCATCACAAACGGATTCACCTTTGAATCCCAAAATTAAGCTAGCTCAAAACTTGTTGTATGTAAAACTCAAAGAGAATGAGCTAGGCAAAAGTATAGCATAACCAAGAGGAGGCATGCAATATGCATGTCCAACTATACCCTATATTATGTACACACATGAATATAGGAGAGTTGATATTCGTATTAGCAAGTGGAGTTCTTAGCAAGTAGTGAAGGATCCGGAGAGCTGATATTGGTTGGTTAAGCCTAGTGAGGCTCTTGATTGTGTAGCTAAATCACCACATGTCAACCTTGACATTTCTTTATTTTTTTAAACCTAATTTTTTGGAGATTTTTTAAGGTGACACGTATAGAGAGAGAGTTTTGAGTTTTAGAGAAAAAAACCATCAATTTTACACACATCTGTGTGTATGTGTGTGTGCATGTGTGTGTGCATGTGCGTACACACACATACATGTGCGCGTCCATGCCCCCCCCACATACACACATGCATGCATGCACACACACACACACACACGCACGCTTGCATGCATGCATGCACGCACACATACACACCCAAAAGCTCTTGATTCCATGATGTACAAGATGGAGTATTAGTAACTATTGCAAACAAGGCATAACCTAAGTGCAATATCTATAGGAGTAGCTTTACTAATTACTTCATACTATTGACAAAGTCCAAATTTTTCATACTTGATGGGGAAACACATAGAAATTAGAACCTAATCCATGAATCCTAGCAATCGAGATATGGGTTTTCAAGACAAAAGTTTGACCTTCCTTTTGGGTGATCAAATCCAATTTTTTTGATAAACGTAATCATGAATGAAAAATTATAGTGGATGCTAATGAGAAAGTAAGATGAAAAACTTTGCTTATGCTAATGGCAATTTAAGACAAACATTCTCCTTGTTAGTGAGAGGACCCTATGCCATTGAGCAACAATCCAAAAAAGACTCGAATTCTATTTCTTATGAGATACAAGATGATTCTACCAATAAGGAAATCCCTCAAACTTAACACCCATGTTTGCTGTGTTCCTTCTACTTAGCAATGCCATTGGCTCTCTTTCACTCTATGTTGGCTACCATTGCCCATTTCATATAAGCTCATCCTCGCCTTCCATTGCAAAGCTTTTCACTCTTCCCCTTCATAACATTCCCTCTTCATATCATAGTCTATCAAATATATTGTCTTGTCTATTCTTCCTCTACATCACATCATTTTCTTATTATTCCCCTACATCACATCACTTTCTTATTATTCCCCTACATCACATCACTTAGTCTCTCAAAGAATCTTGCCCTGATGATCCTTCACTAGCATTGGTAGCTTCTAGAATGGAATGCATAGGGTTTCTCAGTCTTAGCAGCACAACTTAGTGGATAAATCCCCCCAAATTGATAGTGATGAGGTGGTATGTGTGCTAGTATGCACACAAATAAGGAGAAAGAGAAAACTATTGCTATTCAGATAGAGATGCAGATGAAATAAATTTAGGTGCTCTTTCTTTCTTTGGCTCTCCTTCACCTTAGACAATTGATTTTGAGCCAAATTAGTAACCAATTAAGCCTTGATAGCACTGGTGGATTTTAGTACAACTTAGTGGCAGATCTTAGTAGATGAAGTTGGTGTTTGTAATGAGGTAGTGTCACATTAGCATGCAAAAAACCAAGAGGAAATAACACATAATGGCTAGCAACCAACATATGCCAATGAAAGAAATGTAAATGCAATAGAAATCTAATAAATGCAAGATTGATAATTGAAGTAGTTGACCCAAAGAGTCCTGATTCTCTTTAAATAGCCAAACTATAGATCCCAAGTCTCCTATTCTCCTTGGAATTCTTGTTAGTATCATCGATCTTGGAAATGGGGAAGAGATCACATGATGGAGACAAAGATTGAGGCAATGAAGACTGGTCTTGCAATCACAACATCCAATGTATCCACTATTCTCTCCATTAACACCATCTAAGAGAAGTGAATGTGAAGGAGGCATACTTTGTTTGTGGAAATACTACAATCCAAATTGACACACAGATGATTGAGGGCATTCTCAAAGTGCCTAGAGGAAGTGTGCAAGCTAGCTTCTTCACTCGTCCATGGAAGAAATAAGATGCCATCAAGTAATTCCCCATTGCAAAAGTTAGCAACAATGGTGGAGTCAAGGTTTCAATCTTACTAGAAGAGATTTAAAAAATTATACAGAAAATAAGGCATTTCTTTCTGGATACTCGAGGAACCACAAAGTATTGGCAAGTTCAAGCAACACTAGAGCAACTACATGGAGGTCAAGTCTCCTATTCAAAGGTGATCACCAAAATCATGTTAACCAACTTAAAGAATAGTTCTGTGCACAATTCTCCACTATCACCTCAAGACAATGAGATAGGAGTGCACTTGTTGGGCATGGACCTTACAAATTAGCTGCACAAAATTGGATGCTCAAATGTAGTATATTCGAGTGACATGTAGACATTCCATCATGTGGTAGGTTAGTTGGAACTTCTCCTTATTGGCGTGCCTATAGGTAATGAACTTGTAGGTGCTATGCATGATGTGTTCATTGAGTTGGGGTAATCATTCTTGATCAAGAGGGGACTCTTGTGGAACCTGATATGACTTTTAGTGCTCATCGCCTTCAATTGACCTTTGTAGCTGGAACTTCTTTGCACACTTAGCTGTTCACTATCGATTCTTGATACAAGGACATGCTACTATTGGAATGAATGTTGCTAGCATTGGAGCTTGATTTGGTTGGTGAGCCACTCAAAATAACAAAGAATATCAAGCAAATCCTAGCATGCCTCCTTGATACAATAGTAGATCCAAAGACCCACAAAAACAGCATCCACTTTGTTGAGATCCAGCACCCAACATTTGTAAAGGCTGCCATGGCTCTTCCACTATTATTCCCAACTGATCATCTTGCCTAGATTTGGCCATTCATGCTAGAAAAGCTATACAATAGAGGTGAAATCAATTAAACAGAATATTTCATGTGGAAAATCAACAGATACTACAAATCCCACAATGGCAAAACCAGCAACCCCTAGGTCCTAATGCTCTTGACGTTTGGCATCACAAGGTGGGATATCACCATTCTACCCACTTACAATCTCATTGAGTTAGCAGCCCGACTGGAACAGGAGAAGGTACTTAAAGGTAAATCACAAAGGAAGGTCCTAGTTACCCGACTAGGCTAGGACCGCAGTTGCCTCTACAAGCTCCTTCGATGAGCAAGCCCAAATGGAACGAGCTGAAAAAGAGGCACGGGAAGCTTGAAAATATCAATAGGACAAAGAAGCCCTTAACAATGTCCAAGAGGAAGAAGAAGGGGGAAAAGACAAGGAACACATAGGAAAAAGAGAAGGGCAAGAGAAAGCTGATGAAAAGGAGCAACAAGATAAGGCAAAACAAATCCAAGCAGTAGAAAGAAGAAAGATTAGGCATGACAAGTTAAAGCAAAAGCACGTTGAATGAGCAGCTAGGGAGAAGAAAGAAAAAAAGAATACAGATTTTGAACAAGCATAGACCGATCTGCAGGATTCCCCTTTTGCTGTGCTGCTAATGTCAATCCCGACCTCGCCACCAATAATCAAGACAAGTAACAAGATTGTTGCTGGACAAGACACTTCCCACCAAGCATCAAAAGGATATTAAGGCCAAAATGTGTTGGATGCTTTTGAGTCCCTATGCTTTTGGGTCAAATTTGGAAGGATTGTTTTAGCCCTTTAGATTAATCTAAAATTAAGGGCTTCGAATTATACACGTGGCTTAAGGAGAGCTCACAATACCAAAACTTGCTCTTAGGTTGCCTACCGTAAAGAGGCATGCGAGCTACAAAGATTTTTGAGAAATGGGAACAACATTTATCTACAAGCTGCCACATGCCATCAGAAAGCTTATTGTGAGCAATGCCCTACTTTATGTGGACACATTTAAGCCTTTGAAAAAAGATTTAGAAAAAAAACCCTTATCAAACAATAGTTTTTAATGAACACAAAGCTACCATAAGCTTGTTATTATTAATCTCTCTAAGACAAATTTCAACATCCATGAGTGTGGCATTTTCATCAAAATTCAATAATCTCAATATAAGGTTGTACAAGTCTTTTGGCCTCAACAACTTGCTCTCAGAGAGCACCTAGGTACCATTTACCATAGCATATGTATTTGAGAAATAGATTTATGCCCTGCTCTATCAATACCATCATGCATTTGCATAAGAAGAGTGCATATGCTGTAGAGTAAGATCTTCAATTTCCACCCAAAATAAAAGGCAAGCCCTAATGGTGCATGATCAAATTGGCACAATGTATGATCAATCCATATTTTTCATGTGAAAGCATTATATTGATGTGCATTTAACAAATACCATCTATCGAGTTATGTGTAAGAGCATTATGCAAAAAACTAAACCCAAGGGTGTTTGGCATGAGTTGTCTCCATAAATCATAGGCAATAAGAACCTCAAGCATACAATTCCATTCATCGCACTCAACATGCAGCATATGAGACTGATGGATGGAATTATAATCATATCTTAGGGAATTATTAAAATTCCTAAAGATGAAGGCTAATTTAGTAACCCACGAATACAAGCAAATGGTGTGCCACATTTCAGCCTAGTGGGTAGATGTCTGTGAAGCATAGCCATTGGCAAATTCATATAACTCTCCAATGATGAGGCCTTGAATAACTAGCCATCATCCGCCCCCCCTTCCCCCCCCCTCCTTAACCCACCCCCCACCCACACTCCCCCCCTTCCAAAACATGTTTTGTTGCCTTTAAATTTAATGTTTCCCCTTCTTGGCCTGCCCCTATAGGGATAAGGCTTAGTAATCGTTTCTAGTTGAAAGAGAAAAATAATTTCTAGTGACTAAGCCTTCTTGGGAGGATTTATTGGAGCCGCTCTCCAGCTCGCAAAGCGAAAAGGATTTCCCTTTTTAGCTTTCTCATGCTAAAAGGCAAGTCTCTTCAGCAATGGTGAAGAGCCTCTGGCACTTTGTGTGCGAGAAGAGGCCAGTCTTCAACTTTTGATTTCGTAGATGATAACGTAGACTTTACCTTTCAATAGTTTGAGGGCTGCATTTAACTCACTGCGCTCCCTTTCCCCTCTCCTCTTCTTCACAACAATCGTGACTTCCTGAGAAACTTCAACCCCGGGTAGGCCTCTTGAATGTATTCATCTTGTTATTACAATTAATATTTAATAGCCTAGTGGTAAAGAAGGATTTTGCTAATAAAGATGTCATGGGTTTTGTTCTTTATTTTGCATTGTTGCTTGTGTCTAGCCATTATAAAATTGCTTCAGCTTTCATTAAATATTTGATAGCTTGAAAAAATGCCATGTCTTCTAGCAAAAGGTGTTGTTTATGCGCTTGCACATAAACCACATGTGGATGCATATTATTCACATATGCCCAAAAAGCCTCCATATATTTGGATCATAAAGACCTTGTACATTCAAATTGATGCACTGTACAGGTATATACATATGTACCATAAACTAGAGGGGGTGAAATCATGCTTCCATTTGCATCGGTGCATAATAAATGCAAGTGGCAATTGGCCCCATTGCTTGTAACCGTTTTCTCTTGTAAATACAATGTTCATTGCTGCATCTTGTGCCTTAATTTTTTGAGTACCGTTCTTAGTGGCCCCTATAAGTTTTAGCATAAGCACATACCAAGGAAGGTTGGATCAAGTGTTGAGGGCACTTGCAAAGCAAAGTGGGTGTGGACGGTAGCTTAGGGGGTGTGAACGATACTGGCTGTACATGCATGGATAGCACGTTTAGTGACCTATATTGAATGTTCACCACTCGGTTTGTTTTGGGCCCCATTTTAGTAGAACTGGCATATTTTTACTAAGTGTTGGAACTAGTATCTAATACTTGGAATCAGAGCAACTTTGAGGCGTACACCTTGGAGGGCATCACTTAGAGAGAGAGATTGTGCCCCGTGAGGTGTGAGTGGTTGCCGTTTCCAACATGTGTGAGTTTACCTTTTGTGAGGAGAGTGTGAGGTTGTTGTCTCTCACTCACCTACTTGCACTCTCTTTTCCCCTCATAGCATGCTCCCACCCCTTTTCCCTCACTCCCATAGCTCGCCACTTTCTCCCCCAACCAAATCACTCTTTCCATCTCTTTCCCTATTCTCCCTACATGCATTCCCTTCTTCATGGTGGCTTTCTATGGCAATAAATGATCATGGGACTAGATGGTAGCGCCTAATTTTTTGGACTTAGAATGGGATACTCACTTGATTGGATGGGTGATCGGAGCTATGGTGGCATTGGGGTGGTTGCCTCTATGCATGGGCATTGTAGCATGGAAATAGAGGATGTATTTTTTAGGGCCAATGTTTAGAGACATAAGAGATTGCCAAAGTTTTGGTGCAATTGCTTGATGAGAGGGTGAATAGTTAGAGTGGAGGTGAGACTCTCTCAACAAAGACCTGAGAAAGGGATGGAGAGTGAGGAGAAGTGTGAGGTGCTCAAGCGCAAGAGAAAGAAGAAAGTAGATGAGACTTGAGAGATAGGAGCAAAGAGAGAAAGGGGAAAAAGAAGAGGTTCACCAAGATAAGGGCACATGAGAGTTTAGTTTTTTCATAGTAGGCTTCACCAACGGCCTAGGAATGTTCAAGATGCATGACTAGGAGCAATGGACAAACCCGGGGGTAAATAGGGAAGAGCTGGAGAAGAATAAGATAATAAACCATTGAATTGGGTTGCTCAAGAGCTTGAGAGAGGAGACCTAAAAAAGCGAGAGTTGAAGGAGATGGTGGAGTCTAATCTCAAGAAGATGTCTGAACTACAACACATAGGATCAAGCAAGAAGAAGAAGTGAGAGAAACTTAGATTGGTTGAGATGGAGAGCCGAGAAGTAGTGAACCAGAAGGTAGTATTTAGAGGAGTTTTGGCAAGTATAAACTACAATCATCAGAGAAATATGCCAGAAAAAGAGAGTCAAGTAGGATAATAAGTATGGTAGTAAAGTCCTCGCTTCAGACTCCCATGTTGTAAGCAGCCATATGAGTTAGAGGCAATCTTGAAAGGGAGAATGCTAAGGGGCAAAGTAGAATTTTATGTTAAGTGTAAAGGTCGTACTCATGTCCGAATGTAAATGTCTTCCTGCGTCTTGGATGATTGACAATCACTGTGAAATGAATTTGGACTACTATGCATATGCTTGAAGAGGACATCAATCACTTTTTTGTGTAGGGCCTCGTTGCTTGAAACCATTTTCATTTGTAAATGAAACATTCATGGTTGCATCTTATGCCTTGGTTTTCCAAGTAACCATTTTTTGTTGGTCTCTATAAGTTTTGGCATAAGCACACACCAAGGAAGGTTGGAACTAGGGCTAAGTGCACTTACAAGCAAGGGGATGTGGATGGTGGCTTGGGGGTGCAGACTACACTCACTAGACATGCATGGAGAGCCCATTTGGTGAGGTATATTAAACATAGTTCATTTAGACATTGTAGTCCCATTTTAGTTTACCAAAGTAGAATTAGCTTATTTTTACTAAGTGTTGGAAGCCGTATCTAATTCCTAACTCCCTCTATCACCATGTACAATGGTGATTGAGTTAGCGACCATTGAAACATTGCCCATGTCATACAAGTTGTCCACATAAAATGACACACTTGCACACACACGCACGCACACACACACACACTCACACTCACACGTACACACACATGCACGAGCACAAGCACACACGTAGACGCACATGCACGAGCACATGCATACATGCATACACGCATGCATATGCGCACATGCACATGCACAGGCACACGCACATGCACACGTGCATGCGCACACACAAAATTATGTGCGCTTGCTTGCATTATTTGGGGGGGGGGTTTGGGTTTTTTATAATGTTAGACCTAAATTGATGTTCTGAGAACCTAACCAACCCTCTTCTATGATGCACTTCTTGATGGTGAGGGAGCTTTAGGGGATATGGAAAAGGCAACCATGGTGATGCAAGTTAATCACAACAATCCAACTCACTATGCAACAAATTGTAATGATTCTTACTCTTATGTTATCAAAAGAAAAGTTATGAGGTCATGCTAGCAATGCCTTATTCATGTATTTCTTGGGCTTAAGGTCCCTAAAAGTGTTGATCTCTAGCTATTGATGTAAAGTACTTGAGGTGGGTGATTGTCAGCCAATTACCATGCTAAGTACATCGTACAAGGTTTTGGTCAAAGCTTTGGCTCTTACGATTGAGGAAATTTGTATATCAATTGTGAATAGAGAAGAAAAATGGGTTCTTTAGGGGGGGAGATGTCTTTGAGACTGTGTTAAAAGTAACAATATGTTTGTGCCTCTAGTTAGAAATGCATGTTATTCGGGTTTGATTAAGATAAGGCGTATAAGAGATATGGGTCATCTGGGATTTGGATATGTTTTTGTTGGTATGGTGAAGACACTTTTTGGCAATGCCTTGGCCATATTATGTACGAATGGTGGTGTTGCAGGTAGGTTTGTTGATCTATATAGATCCATAAGGCAGGGTGCCCTTTAGCTCCCCTTTTGTTTGCCTCGAGTACTATTCCCCTGGTGGGGCTCTTTAAGAAAGGCATATGGGAGGAGAGCATTTAAGGACTAGCTTTGCTCTCAAGAAAGCAACTCTGCTCACAGTTGTTTTCCAGTGGAAAAGCAAAGAGAATGTGTTTGAAGCTTTTGTGATGTGTCAAGAGCTGGGAGAAGACTTTCAATTGAACCCCATGACAAAAAGAGAATACAAAGCATAGCCAGAACTCACCTTGAACCCTATTAAAAAAGAGAGTAAGTAAAACGACTCAAAGTAGGGTCCAAAGCTCCCTACAAATGTCAAGGGTAGTGCTTTTTTTTTCATAAAATACCGACTTGTAGTCACACAAAAAAAAATCGACAAACAAAATTTGGCTAGCATATCGAGCGCACACTACTTGCAGCCTATGCTACACAATAGCAGACTCAAACCACATTGAATGAATATTGAACCTCGTGAAGACATAGGCTTGCCAAATAATCCTTGGCCCTAATGGTCACACTCTCTCCCATTCATCCATCAAACACCCCCAAATTGCAAGGAGAATTGCATAAGGCCAAATGGTGCCACCATCGTCGAAGTAAGCCTCTACGAGGCTCTCATAAAGGCTCCTCTCCATTTGGATATGATAGAGAAGCCAACCATCAAGCCATCCCTTCTTATCGCTTGTTCCATTCGGATCCACACCCCCTTGGCAACTTGACAATCCCACGATAGATGGCACATACCTGAGACAAGGGGCATAGAGCATCAACCTCAAACCATTTCACCAACGTGCTTCAACAAGCACCTATGAATCCAATTGAGATAACTATCAAGGCGGCCGAATCCAGGAAGCATGACTAAGCCCTAGGCCCCCGATGTGGCATCCAAGTTGGAATCCACGTAAGCGAGCCGCTGATTGTCTTTGTTCCGCTTTTTGATTGAGCATACTCTTTTGGAAGCAATTGTGAACGGCGGTCCTGATTCCAGAAGCTTATCCGTGTCGTTCAAGCTCAACGTAGCAGATTTTGAAGCCCTTGTATACAACTTTGGGAGAAGTTTATTGCTTTCTCCATTGCATGGAGAAGTTTTGATGGTCGCTATGAAGCGTTAAAGGAATTAGTATGGGGCTCATATTCTGCACAGCTGCAGCGCACAAAGATCATGGATCATAGTGTTCTTGGAGAGACACTACCATGCAACCGCAGCCAATGGCGCCCGATTCCGCAGCTTGACGTTAGTTCCGAGGTGCACGAGGAGACAGAAAAGCCAGAAATTAGGCACAAGCAAAACAAGGCGCCGAAGCGTTTACCTCTTTTCCTACACAAAGGTGGGCGGCGCTTGCAGTATGCTTGGGATGGGCATCATTTGCGTGTGGTAGAGGAGAGATGTTATCCGGCTGAAGGCAGCCGAAGCATGCCGTGGGTTGAAGACTCTGTGGCGAAGGTGCGTGGAACTCTAAAGGCGCTATTCGTCCCTGAGCATGTACGTTCCAATTACATCGTCTATTTGCGCTGGAAGTGTCTTCATCGCATCTTCAGTTCTGCGCTACAAGTGCAGTGCACGCAGGTTCTTTTTCTCTAACTTCCCTATCCCACCGTCATACAGCTTCCTGTTCTTTTTTCTAACCCCCAAAAATTTTGGGGTTGGTCTGGGACATTTTGCAACATGAATGCAGGCAATGTTGCGAGCAGTTGGGGTGGGAGCAAGAAGAGCTTTGCCATCCGCTGCAGCTCTAAACTGGGTTTTAAAGGATGGACTTGGGCGACTTGGTAGATTTATGTACACGGCAAGTCTTGGTCGAACGTTTGACTCTGACTTGAAGGTTAGTAAAAAAACCTCCTGGCTATGCAGAATTAAGAAACGTATCTGGCTTAACAAATTATGGGCGTAGGGGAAAAATTAATATTTGTTAAGTGATTTTTTGAAATGAGTTCTCGGAAGTTGCAAATGATGTGACGATTTGAGGGGTGATCAGCTGATTGCATATTTGTAGGACTTGGGTATGATGTCAGGCTGCCGTTTTCTAAAGTCTGTCTTCTGAACCCGCCAGCAGTAGTAGCCTCTTACATCGTTCGTTACGTAGATTTATCTTATTTGCAAATGCAGCTTAAACTATGCCTTGGCGATGTACTTTGTGCTGAAGCCAAATTGTTTTGGAAACAATCTACCCACAAGGCCACGAGGATTTCGAAAGCCTTCATATGAGTAAAGTTAAAGGTAACGAGTAACTGTAAGCTTCCACTCTTTATTACTGAGCTAAAAATTGCAAGGTACACTTAGAAGGTCAATTTTGTAAAATTCATGGACTTCAATTCTTCTATTCCATTTCGATTTTCTCTTCAACGGAACCTTATATAAACAATTGCAGCAAGGCAGTGGTAAAGAGATTAGACTTTGAAGTTCAATTACTTCAAGCATGAAGACTTTGCAAATTAAATATCTTTGTCTTAAAAAACAAAGATGTTATGCTATACGTTCCATCGTGTCTTGTAAACTTGTACAAAAAAGAAATATGGAAACCCAACTCTTTGGTATGCACCTATATGCACTCAATACAAAGACTTTGTATAAATGGATGCTCAAGTATGTGTGGGTGTGTGGATTTGTATGTGTGAGAGCATATTTTTATACTATGGTCTACACCCACTGTTGGGCACTGATGTGGGGATGTCATAGTAGCTAGTCCCTACTATGCGTGATGGAGTTTATGGTTTTCAATCTTACGAGTGTCTGTCGTGAGATTGAAACTGCACTATGTTGTGTTTTTAGAGGATGAGTTTGGGAATGTTCTTGGATTCATCTAGGTATATGCTATTGCCGTATTAGTGGACATGCGAAATTCACCTTGTGAAGTTTTCGTCCAAGTTGTGGCCTAGTGGTATTGCGATAATTCTTTTTATCTTAAATGGTGCGTTGTCTTATCAGGTAGATTTAGATGCTCGTTTGGGAGAGACTAAAATGAAATTGTTTAGACTTCACAAGAAGTTGTAGCTTGAATGAAGAGATTTTGGACTACTACTTTTTGATTAGTCTTCTCCTTTGGTGCTAGCCTTCGTCATGGCTGAGTCTGCCCTTCACCTCCAGAGTGCTGACAGAAACTCAGTACAAAGACTTTGTATAAATGGATGCTCAAGTACGTGTGGGTGTGTGGATTTGTATGTGTGAGAGCATATTTTTATACTATGGTCTACACCCACTGTTGGGCGCTGATGACGTCAGTGGGGATGTCATAGTAGCTAGTCCCTAATATGCGTGATGGAGTTTATGGTTTTCAATCTTATGAGTGACTATCGTGAGATTGAAACTGCACTAGGTTGTGTTTTTAAAGGATGAGTTTGGGAATGTTCCTGGATTCATCTAGGTATATGCACCTATATGTGGGTGAGTTTTATGGCAAGTTACTTTGATTGGATTGGCACAATCAGCAGTAGCAATATCTTTGGCTATGCGTTCCTGACCAAACTGAAAATCATTATAGCTCTGGGCTCAAGCAATGCAGCAAGCTCTGTGCTTCCTTAGAGATCTGGCAGTTGTGTTCTGGGGTCTCTATCCCATGAAACGACGCCCTTGATGAATAAGGGTACTGCAGAAGGTATTTGATTTAAGATAACCCAAGGCAAGCCCACAATGACGAGTTGCTCACTAACATGGAGTTGTGTTTCTTTGTGTAACCAACATTCTGCACAATGCTTTCCATGTGTCTTCTGCACATCTGCAGTAAGACTTCCATGCATGATTGTACTTTGGTGCCACCATAGCATCATCATGGTGACTACTAATATGAGAATACTTGTGCAAAGACTTCCTAGAGTGAATTCTAGAATACCTTCACCACTCACATGCACGTTAGATAGTTCAAATTAAGGCCTACCTATTGTTTCAATTTGCATTAAATCCGAGAAGTCTAGCTTAAGTTATAATCTTAAGAAGCCTAGAAAATGCTATTTGTTCTAGGCCTATTGTGTAATCAATTTGTGCATGGGTTGAGTGGTCATGGGGTGAAAAGAAAGATTAAAAATCAATTAATCAAACATTATATTTTACTCCCTATTGATTTAGGATAGAATATTTAAAAATAATTTACATAAATTATATAAAAAAAGCTGTTTTAGTTTTTCAGGTTGATTTTCATAGCTTTCTAGCTTTTTCTGTTTTTGTTTGTTTAAATTTAGGTGTTTGCTTGTTTCCTTGTTCATTCTTGCAAGGTCTATATGAGAACTCTTGTGAAATTGTAATGCTAGTGACAAAGGTTCTAAAGCACTTCGACAATATATTGAGCACTATATGGGACATATTTTAGACATTTTCGGCACACTAAAGTACAACCAGTGTTCAAAACTTTTTCTTTTTTTTTGAAATGTTTCACGTTTCTATGTTTCGAAACGTTTCTGGTGACTTTGATTACAAAAGAGATGCAGAGTCCCACCAAACCGTGGTCCTCCGATCTTACCAAAATGTCATTCTCCTATTTGCCAGGCACCTCTAGATCTCTGAGCCCGCGTGCTCCTCTGAGCTTATGTAGACTCTATGTCCAGTGATCCCTTCCACCTTGCTGTCTGGGTAGCCAGCCTAGGTGGGCAGCATGTAAAGCTTAGTCTGCAGCTCCTTCTAGGTCTCCTTCACCCCCTGAATATAGGCCCAAGGGAGTCCTAACTGCTGCTCCTATCTGCTTTTGGTTGGCTGCTCCAAGTGATGCCTTGAGGAGGCCCAAATGCCCCCTTATAACCAGCTGACTGGGATCTCCCTACTAGCCTACTGGAGGGGAAGCCTATAAATGGCTCTTTGGGGCCCTAGTTGGAGGCCTTTTGCTGGCCTGCCTGGCCACGTGGCTTCCAGCCACTGGCCCAGGCTGATCCAGCCTTGTTTCCTGTCCCCAATCCAGCCCATATAGCTTCCAAACAGCCGACACATGCTGCCCCTCTGCTTCCTGGTGGTTCCGCCTCCTGTTTTAGCTCCTGCCAGTCCTGTTCAGCCACGTGTCACCTCCGTACTGACCTGTACACATGCTTACATCAGTGCTGAGTCATGCACCTCTGTCCACGGAGCCTTGCTTGCTGGTTTCCCTGCGCAATCCTGGCCTTCCTCAGTGTGGACTGCCTCTGGACATTGCTATGTCAGATCTGCCCTCCAAGGTTGCTTCCAACTGCCAGGTATCTTTCTCTCTCTCTCTCTCTCTCTCTCTCTCTCTGTGCTGCCCGCTATGTCACATCTGCCCTCCAAGGTTGCTTCCAACTGCCAGGCACTTGCTCTCTCTCTCTCTCTCTCTCTCACTCACTCTCTCTCCTGCCCACTTGGCAGCTCATGTGCTGCCCATGTGGCAGCTCCATGACTAATCCTATTATCTTATGGTCCACCCCCCTGATGCACTCCTCATTTGGGGGGCTCAGGGGTGGGGAGGTGACCAACCCTAATCCAACACCATAGAGGGATCATTGATACAAAATTGCGACCCCGCACTAACCTTGTACATCCTCGGCTTCTCTAGTCTCATCTCAATGGGCAAACTTCCATGTATACCCATAGACTCGTGGTAGCGAATGCTCCAGGCTCTGACGAGTCTCTGTGTAGAAGACAATGTCTTGTCCTGTGTATGACTCCGAGAAAGTCCCTGGCTCTGACCATAGGGTTCCATTAGAGGTCCAAATGGTACAAGTTAGGGTCTTGGGTCTTGTGAGTCTCAAAGACCCTGTATCCCTATGTGGGTGTGTCGATGGGCGAGGTCTCGCCTAGGGCCAGTCAAGAGCCGACCCTCACTTATCACAACCCACTTCCCCTCCTTATGCGTGGCATAAATTGCTATTTTTAGTACAGGGTTCTAAAAAGAGAGGGAGAGCCCTTCTTTTGGACTCAGAAGGCCAAAATCAGTTCTAGAAGGAGGCTGTCAGAGCTTGCCAGGTGCTGCTAGAGCCAAATCGTCATCTGCCAGGAGCTTCCAGAGCCTGCCAGGGAAAATCGCCATTAGCCAGGGCCAGTTCCAATGCATCTTGGGCTTGCCAGAGGAAATCACACCTAATCCAGGAACCTGTTGCAGATTGCGATTTCAGCCAGGGTGTCTCTTCCAGATTGTGAATTTATCTACAGGGCCTCCGGGCTGTGCCAGGTGATCACGTCATGTTCTAGGGCTGTTCTAGGCATTTCCAGTTGTCCAAGCTCTGCAGGGAAACTTTTTGGAGCTTTCGGGGTGTTGCTGCTGATTTTGGTAACTTTCCAGGCGTGGGTGCTCTCTTCTCAGCTGCTTTTGGGGCTACGCCAGAGCAAAATCATCTTTTCTCTGCAGGATCTAGGGTTTTCCAACCCCGATGACCTATCTTCTATGGATACTGGGTATAAAAAGGCCTGCTTTTGCTGCTCCCTTATTAGTTGCTGGATTTGGGTTTCTTTCCTCACGAAGAAAGGTTGATTTATGCTGTTGGGCAGTGGCCAGAGAGGCCATAGATTGAGGCAACGTGTTTGGGAGTGCTTTGTCGATTGATTGCGCCAGAGTTTGGCTGTTGAGGGCTTTGTCTTGCAGTTGTTCAGCTGTGTCTGGCTGGTTGGGCACTTGGTTGTGCAATTGCAGGTGTGGCACAGACAATGGATGCTTTTGGGGTCTTTGTTGCACGCTTTGGTTGGCTGAGTATACATGATTGTCTAGTAATTGGATGCCAGTCGCTGTTTGGAGTTGAGCAGGGAATTACAGGGTGGGCTGGATGGGGAGTTTGCGGGCGTTGGTTTGCCTGTGGTGCAGCTTCCCAGAGACCTTTGTAATCAGCCGCTTGGCTTCAAATGAATGTTAAATAAATACGGCAAGGGGCACCAATGTTTGGGGCCAATCGGTGTCGTCGTTTTTGAGTAGGAGTGCTCTAGCTCCCTTGTGATTTAATCTGTGGTGCATTTTTATTTGTCAAATTACTGTGTATGCTGTAATTAGGTGGATCCTACCACCCTTTACGTTATTGAGGCTGGTTTCAAGAGGAGAGAGATTTAAACCTATTTACAAAGAAATTGATAATCAGCCCAAAAACCCTATAAACGAATCACTTCAAGTAGCGTGGATCCTCAATTCGCAGCAGATAATCACCAAGATAGATTTCAAATTGCATAGATAACCGGGAAAAAAAGTATCTGATAGCTTAATCTGAGGGGAGCAGTAGTAGATTTCTTGTGGGAAATAAAACAAACTGAGAGAGGGGGAGAAAGAACAGAGAGCACACACACTAGGGCCCAAAAATAAGGGCTGGACTCCCCTTGAAGGTCCTTTTCTTTGGGAGGCAAAAAAGAGTAATATAAAAAGAGTGATTATATTATTATCATGAAACTTTATACATCAAAATGCTATCCTTATCAGGATAAGACCAGAGTCCAGCTATTAGCATAAACTGTTTTAAAACCACAAGGGGGGAAGGGGGGGCATCAGCCAGCATTTGTTCTTCAGTGTTGACTGAAAGAGGAAAAACAGGGCAACAGCTCAACCGAAGTCAACTTTCTTTCACTGTAGTCAATCTAATAAAGACTCCTCTTTATTTCTTGGGGGAAATGCTTTTTCTAAGGGCTCTGTATTTCCCAAATAAGACAATGAAAACACTTGGTTAATAATCATTGTACCAATAATGGAGCACATCAGGCTCTAAAGTCTTCTCATTTATGAGTAGTTTCTCACTAAAACAAATTCAAGAAAACTTTCCATATTCTCCTTGCATAGTCATAGAAGGGTTAGGTCATGAGACAAACTTTGTCAACATAAAAGAGATACTTAGCCTTAGATATTTCTTGGAGCCTTCCCTTTTCTTCTTTTCTTGGTTTCCGAGTAGGGTGAACCTCTTCTTGGAATTGCTTTGGAAAGAACTATTCTGAAATAGATTCCATTTACTGCACAATTGCTCCCAATTCTCAAGGTCTTCTTCCTGCCAAGCCCTTACAGTGCTGTTCAGATATAAACTTGGAGGGTTCTCAAGCCTTCCAAAAGGACATATAACTAACAGATAAATCGTAAAACTGTCACTCTGGCCACATTAATCCATGAGAGATCATAAAAGATTTCTGTTTATTCTATAACCAGGTCCCAATAAAGATAAAATCCTGACTTGGCTAATGATGACCATAGAAAAATAGTGTCATGTAAAGAGCTGGTTCTTGAGCATAGCATGCTCCATAATAAGAAACAACAAGACTGAATACCATAACAGAACTCATCTGAAATGAGATAACTGGAAACATATAACTGTGTCATAATGGAATGAAAGCATATTCACGACTGTCGACTGGGCTAACTTAGAACATGCTACCCTCAAGTGGGGTCTGTCCTTGACAAGAACTCTTCAAGCTATGCTTGAACCATATAAATTGATTGCTTTGGATTTAACTAAGAGACCAAGCTTTCACTTAATAGAACCATAGATCAGATAAAGTCCAACTGTGTATTTCTCAATGTTCATGAAAGACATCTATTCTCTAAAGTCCATATTCTTGAATGAACAAAAACAATACAAGTGGAATCCTTCAGAGCTGAAATAATATAACTTGGAATAAATAGTTGTGTGAAAACTGATTTTGAAACTCCGTTTCTGAAACAATCAGGGAGACACCACACTTCTCTTCCTTAGCACATCCATGCTTACTCTGCGAATACCTCTTGCAATTCATAATAGACATGTGATCTTGCCGATCACATGAATTAAGACATTTATATTTTGGACTTCTTGAATGTATACA
Source organism: Dipteris shenzhenensis (assembly GCF_047967505.1). Lineage (NCBI taxonomy): Eukaryota > Viridiplantae > Streptophyta > Polypodiopsida > Gleicheniales > Dipteridaceae > Dipteris > Dipteris shenzhenensis. The sequence goes on from NC_141626.1 coordinate 4,530,141, forward strand.
AACCACTGAAAAGATAATCAAGGAAATGTATGATCTTGATAGTGGGTTCAATGTTGTAAATTTTTGAGGTGGGAGAAATTGGTATATGGGAGTAAGACTGAGAGTGGTTAGATTTTAATGAAGGAGGTTAGCTATGTGTAATGGTCAAAGAGAGCCTTTTCAAAGAAAGGGGAGGTCAAGGAATTCTTCCAAAATCCATGCAAGTACAACTTTGATTAATAATCAAACCATGTGTGTATTACTCTTGTGGCGACCCATCCAGGCAATCCTTGTCCACTTCCACTTGCCGGAGAACGTGTATCTTTTCAAAAGACAAGCCGTTAAGGTACAAAAGGACGTATAGCTTGAGAGCTCCACTCTCCTTTTCGCAAGCATCCATGGGTCCCACCCGTCTAGATCACAGGCTAGACTGGATGCTTGCGGCCTTACCTTCGGACCTCACCCAGACCTCACTGATATTCAACGTTTGAGATGAGGTTTCTTTTGGGTGGCTTTTGATACCCCTGGAGCTGCGAACACAGTGCTCAAGGCAAATTCGTTAGTGCTGGGTTCTTCCAAGAAGATTTTTCTCCAGTCCCTCTCACTTGGATTCGACCTAGTTGAGGAGGGTAGGCAGACAATCCCTCTATTCATCAGATTTCCAAGTCCGCCCAAGGTGTACCATAGGCTCCTTGCCACAATTGGAGCTGCCTTCGGAGTGGTTAGTGAGATCCCCCTCCCTTCCTTGGTTTGCCCTCTTTAGTGGCAAAGGCCCAATGCCTAAACCACTCTCTTTTTTGTCAAAGAGTCGAGATCATGGACAGGCAGGACCGATGTTGGATGTGTAGGATCTTTGGACATTTTGCTAGAGATTGCCCAAAGAAGAAGAAAAGACATAAGAAATCTTCTGCTGTTGCGACCTCTTCTTGTACTCCACAAAGTGTACCTTCAGCACCGCCATTCCGTCTGGCAGCAACCACCATCTTGTACCTGTTGTCCCATGCCGGGTTCCGGTAAGAGTAAGTCCTCCACCATGTACAGATGGGGAGAGGCCCTCCCCCAGCCCCAGACCCTATCCCTATTGGGCCTTCTATCATCCTACATCCGGGCGACTAGTGATGCTCGTGACTCCTCTCAAAATGCGGCTAGTGTCACCAAGCTATAAATACTCCAAGGTCAAAGTTCAAGTTGACCATCTATTGATTATAATTATTGCGTTCTTCATTTATTTAATTATGTTCAAAGAGTTATATTTATTTGGTCAAAGTATTGACTTCAGTCAAAGATACTTAACCTCGATTAAGTAAGCCTAACCTCGATTAGGAAGATTTGGCTTTGGCCAAGATGATTAACCATGGTTAACCAAAGAACCAAAGCGTTGACTTTGGTCAGAGAGTGTTGACTTCAGTCAACAAGATTTGGCTTACGCCAAGAGGGTTAACTTCGTTAACCAAGATGCCAAGCTCGGTTGGAGAGACTTGGCCATAATTAAGGCGCTTTGACTGATGGTCAAGCCCCTTAATTATGACGAAGAGAGTTGACATCGGTCGACTAAGAATTGTGTTCTTGTAGGCCATCTCATGGGCTATCCATAGATGCCACTTATACCTTGGTATGAGCCTTGTAGGCCTAGTTATAGTCAGTTAGGACTATTGGTACAATTAGTTTATGTACAATCTAGGTCAGTTAGGACACTTAGTCGAGTTAGGGCAGTTAGCCCTAGGGTTTTGTTATGTTGGCTCACCTTTGAGCCTCCACACTTCAGTTTTGCAGCAATCTATTACATCATCTCGTTTTTCTCCATTGTGCTTCCATTTTTGAGCTTCCATTGCTTCCAACACCCAACAGTGGTATCAGAGCAGGTTGGGAATCCATTCCCTCAGCCATTGACAGCTTTCTCAAGCTGTTTGGCAGCCTTTTGAGCCCTCATTCTTGCTGATTTGCTTAGTTTTTTGAGGTTTTCTACACATCTGTGAGGACCTGTGACCTCTTGGAGCATTTCTGTCGTGGGAACTTCACTTTTGGCACGGGAAATCGGTGTTCTGGAGCTTTTAAAAAAAAATTGGTGCAATTTTTGCATATTAATTGCTCGTAGCATCTGTACGGAATTCCGTACACCCTGTACGGACTGTACGGATTTTCGCACGTGTGAATTCCGTACACCTATACGGACTTGTCAGAGAATTCCGTACGGACCTGTCAGAGAATTCCGTACACCTGTACGGACTTGTCAGAATGTACGGACCTGCATTTAAGGCTGTACGGGCTGCGTCAGCAAGCATTTACTGCAGTACGGAGCTGCCTTGGGCTGCGTGCCAGTTATATTGAAGGTTTCTCAGCATTTCGGAGCTGCCTCGAGCTGCGCGCCGGCATTTGGAGCCATTTGGAGCTGCTGAATTGATCCGCAGACTTCTCTTTGAGCCCTTTCCTCCTCATTTGGCATCCCTTTGCCTCGGGCTACGAGCTTCTCTCCATTGGATCTCTTTCTCTCCATTTCTACGTGCTCTCCTCCTCATGGGAGCACTTCTTTTGCTGTAACTCTCATTTTCAGCCCTCATTTGCTCGCTTTCAGAGCCTGTCATTGTTGTACATCTTGCATTGGCTTTTTCCAATTTTTGCTTCATTTGCATTTTGGAAAGGCCTCGTGTTGCCTTGGAAGGCCTCGTGTTGCCTTTGGGGATTTTTCTTGCAACAGGTACACCTTGGGACAGCAGAGTCTTTTGCATGCATAAGCTTTGAAGTTTGGGCAGATTTTGATACTTGAGTCTGAGAGGTTGTCTTGCTCTCATTTGTTTTGCCAGTTGGTGCATTTGCCTTGTATTTCAGCACCGTGTTTGGTGGCAAAGATGATTTGCCATGCAAAGATGATTTGTCGATGACAAGCTTGATGGCACCAATTACCCCATGTGGTCATACATGATGGGACATGTTTTGGTTGCCAAGAATCTATGGCATATTGTTTCAGGTTCTGAGGCCAGGCCTACACGCACTGTTACTGGTGCTACACCTGTAGCCTCTGCTTCTTCAGGTGATGAGTCCTCAGGTGATGGTTCTACTACTACAGCCAGGAATCCTGCACCTCTTGCTCTAGGTGCTTTGCCTCCTTCACAAGAGCAAATTCAGTGGGATGGTCGTGATGTCAAAGCACATGCCTTGATTGCTCTTTCAGTGAAACGGGTTAATATCCCTCATATTCGGTCTTGCAAGACAGCTAAGCAAGCATGGGATCAGCTTGCATCTTTGTATCAGGTGCGGAATGAGGTGAGGGTTGCCTATCTCCGCAGGCCGTTGAAAGATTTAAAGCTTGATGAGGGTGGTAACATGGATGCCTATCTCACTAATGTGAAGGATTTGAAAGAGCAGTTGGCCAACATTGATGAGATTATGCCTGATTCTCAGCTGGTTTCTAATACCCTTGATGGGTTGCCTGATTCATATCAAGGCTTTGCTACTACATTGAGGTTGGTTGCAGGGGGTGGTGCCAATCATTTCTCATTTGACCAACTTGTTGCTCTTCTTCTTCAGGGGAAGCAAAGTCATGTGAATCGCAATGCTACTATGGCTAGTGATCAAGCATTTGCTGCCCATCACAAACGAAAAGGTAAAGGCAAGGTTTCAACTGGGAAGCTCTCTCATTCCCATGTTGATCATTCACATGGTGCCTCTTCTTTAGGGGATAACAAAAAGAAGAAGAGATGTAATTATTGTAGGAAACCTGGGCATGATATTTCTGAATGTAGGAAGCGCATAGCATCTGAAAAGAAAAAGAAAGAGTGTGGTCTTGTAGTATCTGGTTCTTCTAGTGTAGAAGATCGACATGAGTCCGCTAATTTCACACAAGACCACATGTCAGTATAATCTTGATGTTCATGATGCTTGTATGGCAGTTTCAGATGTTTGTGATGCTTGGTTCTTTGATAGTGGTGCTAGCAAGCACATCACTTCCTGCAAGAAGTTATTCAGCTCATTGGAGCTTACATCTAAGGGGGGCAGTGTCACATGTGCCAATAATGCATCATATACCGTGAAAGGTATTGGGCAAGTTGCTCTTACTTCTGTCTCTGGTGGTATTGTCACTCTAGAGCATGTGCTTTATGTTCCAGGCATTTGTAAGAACCTCATTTCTATTTCAGCCATTGCTACGTGTGGATTTTAGGTTATTTTTGATGGTGTGAGGTGTAGTGCATGATGTTACACATGCCTTTACCCTGGTTTTGACTGGCACAATGTCTTGCGGTCTTTACAGACTTGATGCTTATGACAGATGTTCAAATGATGATGCTGCACTTGCCGATGCACATGCCTTTGCTATTGATTCTACCATGGCAGATACTCATTTGTGGCATGAGAGGTTTAGACACCTCAATTTTGGAGCCCTAGTGAAGTTATATAAGGAAGATATGGTTGTGGATCTTCCCAAAATGCATATGCCTTCCAAACATGTTTGTGAACCATGCTTACTTGGTAAGATGCACCGTGCTGCGTTTCCCAAGGATGGGAGAGTTGGTGCTTCACGTAAGCTTTATCTGGTTCATAGTGATGTTTGCGGACCCATGAGGGTTGCAGCTCTTGGGGGGCTCTACTATTTTGTTACTTTTATTGATGATTTCACCTGGTACACTTGGGTTTTCACATTGAAATCCAAGTCTAATGTTTGTTCATTCTTCAAGCACTTTATTGCCTTGGCTGAGAATGAGAGTGGGCTGCACATTGCTCACATTAATACAGACAGGGGGTGTCGAAGGAGTTTGCTGTTTTTTTGGCTTCTCGTGGCATTAATCATCGATGCACGGTGCCTTATACTCCTCAACAGGATCCCGTGGCTGAGCAGAAGACTACATTAGTGATGGAAATGGCCAGATGCATGTTGAAAGGCAAACATTTGCCTAATAAGTTGTGGTTGGATGCGATCATTTGTGCAAATTACATCTTGAATAGATGTCCTACAAAGGCATTGCAAACTATCACACCTTATGAGGCTTGGACGGGTCGCAAGCCTCGCATTTCCCACATGAGGACTTTTAGATGCTTAGCTTATGCTCATGTGCCTTTACAGAGACACACTAAGTTGGATGATAAAGCTGTTAAATGCATTTTTCTTGGGTATAGTTCAGAGAGCAGGGGCTATAAGCTATATCAGCCCCGCACGGGCAAGTGTTTTGTCAGTCGGGATGTTGTGTTTGATGAATCTTCCACTATGCCTTTGCTGGACTGTCAAAAACAGCCCTTGTTGATGCCCCAGACATATTTGATTGCTTGATGCCTTTGTTTCCATCCGAAGCTCGGGATGATGTTCCATCTGAGGTTGTCCCTCCTCCATCTGTTGGTCATTTGCAGCCACATGTGCATGCAGAAATTCAGCTTGATATGCCTATCATTGATCGAGATTATTTGCACCGGGCTCTTGACCAGGAAAGAGCAGAAATTCAGGAGCCTAAAAAGGTACCCCGTTGGCCCCTTGACACATTAAAAGACAGCAAACAAGACACTCCTCTGCCAGCCTGTACGAGAGCAGCTGTCGAGAAAGAGCATGCTTGTTTTGTTGCTTATGCTTTGGTTGCTACAACATGCAATGAAGAGCCATTATGTCATCAAGATGCCTTTCAAAATGATTGTTGGATGAAGGCCATGCAAGCTGAATTGGATTCTATCCATCAGAATGACACTTGGGAGTTGTGTGATTTGCCTTATGGCAAGAATGCCATTGGAACTAAGTGGATTTAGATGCTCGTTTGGGAGAGACTAAAATGAAATCGTTTAGACTTCACAAGCAGTTGTAGCTTGAATGAAGAGATTTGGACTACTTTTTGATTAGCCTTCTTCTTTAGTGCTAGCCTTGGTCATGGCTGAGTTTGCCCTTCACCTCCGGAGTGCCGACGGAAACTCAGTACAAAGACTTTGTATAAATGGATGCTCAAGTATGTGTGGGTGTGTGGATTTGTATGTGTGAGAGCATACTTTTATACTATGGTCTACACCCATTGTTGGGTGCTGATGACGTCAGTGGGGATGTCATAGTAGCTAGTCCTTGCTATGCATGATGGAGTTTATGGTTCTCAATCTTATGAGTGACTCTCGTGAGATTGAAATTGCACTATGTTGTGTTTGGATGAGTTTGGGAATGTTCCTCGATTCATCTAGGTATATGCTTCTACTGTATTAGCGGACATGCAAATTTCACCTTGTGAAGTTTTCGTCCAAGTTGCGACTTGTTGGTATTGCGTAATTCTTTCTATCTTAAATGGTGTGTTGCCCTATCAGCTAGATTTAGATTTAGATGCTCGTTTGGGAGAGACTAAAATGAAATCGTTTAGACTTCATAAGCAGTTGTAGCTTGAATGAAGAGATTTGGACTACTTTTTGATTAGCCTTCTCCTTTAGTGCTAGCTTTCGTCATGGTTGAGTTTGCCCTTCACCTCCGGAGTGCCGACAGAAACTCAGTACGAAGACTTTGTATAAATGGATGCTCAAGTATGTGTGGGTGTGTGGATTTGTATGTGAGAGAGCATACTTTTATACTATGGTCTACACCCACTATTGGGCGCTCATGACATCAGTGGGGATGTCATAGTAGCTAGTCCGTGCTATGCATGATGGAGTTTATGGTTCTCAATCTTATGAGTGACTCTCGTGAGATTGAAATTGCACTATGTTGTGTTTTTAGAGGATGAGTTTGGGAATGTTCCCGGATTCATCTAGGTATATGCTTCTGCCGTATTAGCGGACATGCAAATTTCACCTTGTGAAGTTTTCGTCCAAGTTGCGGCTTGTTGGTATTGCGTAATTCTTTCTATCTTAAATGATGCGTTGCCCTACCAGCTAGATTTAGATTTAGATGCTCGTTTGGGAGAGACTAAAATGAAATCGTTTAGACTTCACAAGCAGTTGTAGCTTGAATGAAGAGATTTGGACTACTTTTTGATTAGCCTTCTCCTTTAGTGCTAGCCTTCGTCATGGCTGAGTTTGCCCTTCACCTCCGGAGTGCCGACAGAAACTCAGTACGAAGACTTTGTATAAATGGATGCTCAAGTATGTATGGGTGTGTGGATTTGTATGTGTGAGAGCATACTTTTATACTATGGTCTACACCCACTGTTGGGCGCTGATGACGTCAGTGGGGATGTCATAGTAGCTAGTCCTTGCTATGCACGATGGAGTTTATGGTTCTCAATCTTATGAGTGACTCTCGTGAGATTGAAACTGCACTATGTTGTGTTTTTAGAGGATGAGTTTGGGAATGTTCCCGGATTCATCTAGGTATATGGGTTTACAAGATCAAACGGAAAGCTGATGGTTCAATGGACCGTTACAAAGCCCGTCTTGTTACTAAGGGCTATGCTCAGCAGCATGGCATTAACTTTGAGGAGACTTTTGCTCCCACTTCCAGGATCACTACCATTCACATTGTTATTGCCTTTGCTGCCCACTTTCATTGGCAAATACATCAGCTTGATATTAAGACATCTTTCCTTCATGGGCATTTGCAGGAAGAGGTCTATGTTTCCCAACCTCTTGGCTTTGAGGTTGAAGGTTCTTAAAGCAAGGTATGCCGCTTGAAAAAGGTCCTCTATGGATTGAAGCAGGCACCTCGGGCTTGGTATTCGAGAATTCATTCTCATTTGCTCACACTTGGCTTTCAGAACATCCCTACAGAGGCTACCCCTTACATCCGCAAGCATGGGACAGATTTGCTGATTTTAGTCCTTTATGTGGATGACATGCTTGTGACTTGGGATACATGCTCAGCAAAATGCAGATTTTAAAATTGATTTGCAGCAGACATTTGCTATGTCTGATCTTGGTCTTCTGCACTACTATCTGGGTATCCAATTTGCTAGCAGTGAGGGGGGCATTTTGATGTCACAATCCAAGTACAGTGAACAGCTTTTGCAACGTTTTGAGTTTGAGGATTGCAAGCCAGTATCCACACCATTAGAGACTGGTTTTCACTTCTCTTAGTAGCGGTACATGTGATATCACTCTCTATCAGCAGGCAGTTGGTTGTTTGATTTACCTATGCCATACGAGACGTGATCTACAGTATGCTGTCTCACAGTTGAGCAGATATATGCACAGTCCATCTATGCACCATTGGCATGCCGTGAAGCGTGTTTTCAGCTATCTTAAAGGCACTCAGCATTTAGGCCTTCTTTATGGGGTTGATACTTCACTTGTCATGCATGGATTCATTGATAGTGATTGGGCTGGTTGTTCTGACACTCTTGTGTCACATAATGGCAACTATTTTATGCTTGGTACTTCATGTGTTTCTTGGTTCAGCAAGAAGTCGAGTACAATTGCTACTTCTAGCTGTGAAGCTGAGTATAGAGCAGCTTTTACAGCTACAGTGGAGTGTGTTTGGCTTCGGAAGCTACTTGCATATCTTTGTGCATGTCAGACTGCTCCCACCGTCATCTTCACTGATAGTCAGAGTGCTTTGGCTATTGCACAGAATCTAGTTTTCCATGCTCGCACAAAGCACATTGAGGTGCACTATCACTACGTCAGAGAGCGATTATCAGCAGGTGATATTGAGTTGTCTTATGTTCCCACTGAAAACAACTTGGAAGATCTTTTTACGAAGGCTCTACCGCGACCTAAGTTTGAGGCTTTTCGACAACCTTTAAACTTAGTACCTTTTGTAACTTGATCGATTGTACTCTGTATAGTCATAGGTTGCTATATCCCTACGGGACGAACATGTGCAACCATGACACTAGATATTTAGGTACCCTGAGCCATGTCCAGGATACTTCAGCCCATACCATGGAGGGGGGTTTGTAGGCCATCTCATGGGCTATCCATAGATGCCACTTATACGTTGGTATGAGCCTCGTAGGCCTAGTTATAGTCAGTTAGAACTATTGGTACAGTTAGTTTATGTACCATCTAGGTCAGTTAGGACACTTAGTCCAGTTAGGGCAGTTAGCCCTAGGGTTTTATTATGTTGGCTCACCCTTGAGCCTCCACACTTCAGTTTTGCAGCAATCTATTACAACATCTCGTTTTTCTCCATTGTGCTTCTACAGGGGATGCCCACGGTGACTAGGATTAGTCCACAGATCATTATCTGCATGCAAGGCGCTAACCTTCAATGGGTGCCATGGTTGTGCGCTTTAGTTTATTATTGTAGGTACCAAGCGGGTTTGATAAAACAACACACAAACATTCAACCTTAGAGACAAAAAAAAACAACTATTAAATCAAATATGTGTTGTGATCTACAAGCAGCCCCTGAATTTTGGCGAAACTTAGCGTGGGCAACTCAGCCATGTTTGCTGTTATTTCACAGCAAATTTCAAGTTCAGAACAGCCCTACCCCCTGATGATCTCAGTTAGTTGTTCCAAAACAGCAAGTTGTTTTGCTAATTCACTGCAGAAATAGTTGATGTCTGTTCAAGATCTTGGAGATATCTAAAGTGTCCTGGTGGTTTTCTTCTCAACGATCCAGTGTTTTTTTAATCAATCTAGCTACGAAATAGCTTGGCCCCTATCTCCCAAGCACACATGACTTCAGAACACGGAAACCTCAGCCACCAGACAGCCCAACCTGAGAGGTCCTGCAGAGCCAGATGATGATCTTGGATGAAGAATTTATAGGAATCAGATCACAGCTTTGTTCACAAATTTGAAAGGATCTGACAAGGCTGAAGAGGCAGACCTAAATTGCGATCAAATTAGAAGCTCCTTGTTTGGATCTTGGCATTGAAAACTCTATTTCGGGCTGCAAATTTGCTGTATTCTATGATTCGCCGATGTCTCTCCTCCATTGGGTAGTTCTTTGGATCGTTGCCACCAAGGAAAGTGGCAAGGCTGAGCTCTGATACCATTGTAATTGGACTAGAAACCCTAAAACGGACTGGTAATCAGCCTTGAAACCCTAAAACGAATTGATAGTCAGCCCAAAAACCCTAAAAACGAATCACTTTTAGTAGAAATGCAGCGTGTATCCTCAATTCGCAGGAATTTCATAGATAACCGAGAAAATGGCATTTGATAGCTTCATTTGACGGGGAGCAGCAACATATTTCTTTTGGGAAATAAAACAAATTGAGAGAGGGGAGAAAGAACAGAGAACACACACACTATGGCCCAGAAATAAGGGTTGGATCCCCTCGAAGGTCTTTATTGCAATAGAATAAGCTTTGTACTAAGTACAACTCTTGAATGAATTTAAGAGCATTGAGGCTCTTCTTTTATAGATTTGGCCTAGCAAAAAGATAGACATGCTTTTCTAAAGATACTTTTACAAAAGCTGAGCTTTCTTTCTTTTAGCCCACCTTGGGGCAGCATTCTTGATCTTTTTAGAACCTTGTGGGACCCTCCTTAATGGCGCCATCTTCTTGGTGCTTTTTGGCCTTGAGGGACTTGCTTTTTGGCACTTGTTTCATCATTTGTGAGCCTTTTTGCACTCTTCGAAGTCCTACACAATCACCAACACTTTAACCCATTAAAGTGTTAGCGAAATGCATGTATTCATAGTTCTTGGACTAATCCTAGTCCCTTGTGGACATCACACAGTTCTCTTTTACCAATGCAAAACAAAAGTAAAAATAATAAAACTTATTCTAGTTAACCAAAGTCAACTTTCTTTGGCTGTAGTCAATACAGTAAAGACTAATCTTTAATTCCTGGGAGAAACACCAATTGGTGACACTAGCAGCTCAACGACCAACAACAGCACGCATGTGTGTGTAGAAAGAAAGAGAGAGAGAGAGAGAGAGAGAGAGAGAGAGAGAGAGAAAGAAAGAAAGAAAGAAATTTTATTAAAGTCTTTGGGAGACCGTGAAGGTCTATGAGACTAAAGAGTACAATGAGCATAACAATGGCGGTCTCAAAACGGTCCGGCCAACCGTTTCTTCAAAAAAGTTATGAAGGACGGTGTGTCTAGTTCTGGTGCAAAAAATGTGTATCTATCTCCAGATGATACAAAAAATGGCACAAAAAAATGGAGCAGAAGGGGGGAGATACAAATATATATATATGCCTGTGGTGATCGTCAGAGGCCAATCATAGAGGGCCCGTCAAATGGGAGGTCGAAAAAACCCTGCGATGGATGATTGGCCTCTGACGTCACGCTGCCTAGTCGAGCTCGGTCGTCGGGGGCGGCGGGAGGCCCTATGTTGAAGAACGAGAGCGACGGTGACCCCGGTAGGGCGTGCTGAGAGCATAGAAGGGATGTCATGGACCTGGATGTGTGAGTCTGTCCGTTGTCGTGGCTCTGGCTCTCGCTCACGTCCGTGTCGTCGGCTAGATTGAGGAGAGGTGTCCTGTGACTGGAAGAAATCAGTGATGGGTCGCTGAGTGTCCTCACGCTGTGTGGGCTACGCATGCTGTCGTGTCCGGAGAGATGCATCTTGGTGGCGGGTCATCTCATGTAAGAAAGCGGCTAGGCACCGTTGGTTCGGGAACTGCAGCATGCGTGTGAGGGGGCCGAATCCGTCGCGGAATAGGCAGTGGTACCGGCCTCGGATGGCATAATAGATAGGGCATCTGAAAGCAAAGTGCTCCTCCGACTCGATCTCCTGCAGGTCGCAAAGTGGGCAGATGCGGCCCTCTCGTGGGATACCCTCTGCGCGTCCACTCTCGATCCGTAATCGGTGTGACGAAACCCTAAACTGGCCGAGTGAAATCCGGAGCGCATGCGGTAGATGAATCTGTGTATAGCCCGGGGGCATGATGAAACCCTCCTGTGAGATCTGGAGGCAGTGTCGGCGATAGCAATCGAGCTTCACAGGAAGCTCGGGATGAAGAAACCAAGTCCTCCAGGTGTGAAGCTGGAGCAGGTCCTCTCGGATGATCTGGTTGACCTCCTGGTCAGTGGGGGAGAAAGGGGATGGTGGAGCGTCGAGACTATACTGAAAAGGAGGCAATCGGTCCATGTCGAGGCCCAGTCGGGTGAACCAACTGGAAAGGCGTCTATACCAACATAGCTGCCCATCAGCGGATAAGGCCATAGAGGAGGATAGGGCTAGCCAGGGTAGGCGGAAGCGACCGTCGGAAGAGGAGCTGAAGTCCCTGACCTTGTGTAGATAAGTGATAGCCTGGAAGGCCGCATCAAGTTGTACTGGTGAGGCGTCGAATTCTGCTACGTTCTGATGAGGTACCGATGGTTTGCTGCGGATCATCCGAGCAAACATCAGTATCTGTAGGCGCTCGACGCGTGCCCACTCTGTGTCTGAAAGGTCGGCCCCCCACCATGGGCTGCCGTACATGCCTGCTGGGCGGACCAAGGAATGCTTCCCCTTGGTGCTCGCTTCCTTGTAGTAGAGGATTAGAATGATTGGAAGATTGAGCAAGTGCTTGGCCATGTATCTAGGACTTCCAGAAAGGAGAATGCTTAGTGGACGCTTAGGGCTGCTCCCTGAAGGGATACAATGGGACCTAGGAGTGTGGTTTTGGTATGTCCAAGTATGGGAGTCTTCGAGGACTTTGCTCTTCTTCTCATTCACTACTCGTATTTGTAGACGATTACAATTAGCCGCCTCCCTTGGAACACCTCATGTGAGAGGCACTAGCTAGAGTAGCACCTGTAGGTACCACATAAGGCTAATAGATTCTGGTCATGGCTCTAGTTTAGATTCTTGCATGAAAGATTTTTCTTCTAGTTCTTTTGGCTGGTGGAACACAACAGACTCCCCATTAGAATTAGGTTAGAGTACATGAGGAGCTACTATTGCACGACAAAAGATTAGGAGGTGATTTCTCATTGCTTGTAAAGTTGCCATTTGGGGCAAAGGATTTGGTAGTGCTTGGAAATAACATTTTTTGGGCCTAACATCTTATCGACTATTTCATTGCCTTGCTTTGCTTTTTGTGTTGCATGTGGTCCTGTGCAAGGGCCGAGATGGTATGACTACTAGACTTGCCAGCGAATTGAGGCTCAAAACAAGAGCCGTCGTGAAGTACAAGGTTATAAGTCCAACTTGAGACATGATTTTGGAAAGTCAACACCTGCTTGCCATACCACATCTGGTTGATGTCATGGTACTGAATAGCCATGAGACCTGATTGCAATCTTATAATGTGAAACCTATATATATAAAACGAGACCCTACTTTTTCTCAATGATGGAGCCTACAAATTTTTGGGACAGTGTCTCCCTTAGTCCATCAGTTGCCCACTCTTACGTGAGACTCCTAAGGTTGAGCACACGTTAACATACAGTCTGACACCAATTGAGAAGCCCTAATCAAACTCGGGTCTATTCAAACACCTAGAATGAGACCATGTTCTAGGGAAAACCTTGCTTTATGGAACCTCTTAAGGAGTGTGGGAACTTCATCTATATTGGGAGCTTTTTGATATATTCATAGTCCCTTATAAGTTGGTCATTTGCAGCCCTTGTTTAGTTGCTAGCTTATACCAAATGGTGGCAGAACATGTATACTCTTAATAGAACCCTCGAATATTTAAGGTTCACAAAGCTGGTATCCGTCCTTTCTCAACAATATTAGACAGAGCAATAAGATGTGCCTTGCCCAAGGAAGGTTTGGTTGGAAAGGCTTTTTGTTTCGCAATTTAGATTTTGTTTCCTGTTAATGATAGTGTTGAGATATGCCTGGTCCAGTTTTTGATTCCATTTCTTCTTTTCAGGTTGGAAACGTAAAGTTATAAGAGGTGTTGCCATGTAGGACTTTCCTGATTCTATTCTTGCTTTTTTGTTCGGGGGTGAAGCTGACATTGCAAATTGGACTGTTCCCTATGGCTGTATGTGCAGAGGGTCAGATTTTCAACTTCGGTTGTTTTCAGCATGAGCCTTGGCTTGGAGTTGCTTACTCCCAAGTATCCTGAAAGGTTCCTTTTATTGGCTACCATTGCAAATGTTGCAAAATCTATAAGTCTGGCAGCCTATCTGGCAACAAGTGTAAATTATTTATCCCTTCCTTTGGGTATTTCATTCTTTTTCTTTTTTTTTTGGGCTTGTTCATAGCTACTCCATCTAAAAACATTTTGAAGGTCTGATGTCGCCCCACAAGTTCATTCGGATATTGAGGCAATCACATGAGTGACAAGGGTCCAAACAAATGTAGGGATTGTGTTAAGATCACATGCATGCATTCTCACACAAGAAGAGGAGTCGCAATGGGAAAAAGATGAATAGCTAATTATTGGGTTACCTTAAAGGGAATGCATATGATGTGCTGTTAGGGCTGGCCATCAATTTAGCCATGCAGGCTAGCTACATTAATAATTAACTTGCTATAGCTGTGCAAACCTGTAATCCAAGCGTGGTACTTTTCCAAGCAAAGAATGGGATTGAGGCATGATTTGATGGACTGATCATGCGCAGAATCATGATCCTTATGACAGCCAACTGATGCTGACAGCCTAAGTTGTGGGTAGCTTACAACAGTGACCCGAGACAATGTTGCCTAAGTTCTTAACGATGACCCCACGGGTACTGCAGCAACCTCAGTTAGCCACAAGGAATAATTGGTACTATCCAGTTTCTCCTTTAAGGCCAAAGCCCCAAACACGTCTTCTGGATCCTGATTCTGAGCCATCTTCAAAATGTATGAACAAAGTTAAACTTTCCACAGAAATTTAATTGCTGTGAACTATGTTGCACCAACAAAATCACATTGACCCACTAGCCAAACAATGCACAATCTGACAGAATTCTGGCTGTACTGAAAGAAAAATCCCCTTGGCATGGTCAACAAGTGCAAGTAATGGAGACAAGAAGCCTCAAATTTGAGGGTACAAAATACTCCACATGCAAGCAAAAAAGAATGGACTTCTTCCTAGGGATTATAACCACCTCGAAAATTGCTCCAAATGTGACTGTACAGAACTGATTTCTCAGTAAATGCAAACTGATGGAGTTGACTGGCTGAGCAGAAACAGAGGTAATTCGAACTCTGTTTTGGCAAAAACAGAGATTTCCAGAAGTGTACGAACTGTTTTGGACCCAGAGACGATGAAAACAGAACTGATCCAGCTAGTAAACTGTTGGAAATGGAAGTGAGGGAATGGAGCTGAAGGACGCTGAAATGAAATTGCAGCAACAACAATGAACTACCAAGCTAGGGTAGTCATAGAGACAACCCTAGGATGGACCCCAACTAGGGCCAAAACATGTGTGGTGACTAACTCACCCACAAACTCAACCTTTAACTAAAGGTAGGGGGAAAAACCTTAATACAGGGAAAAAATGCCCCTACCCCTTAGCACATTGGCCACTCCCTGCAGTGACAATGTCACAATATACAAGGAAAATATTAATCACCAAATGGGTAATGCTTTGATGAAAAGTTCTGCCACATTTTGTTGTGTAGGGCAGAAGACAAAGCTGATGTCTTGTGCATGTAGCTTCTCCCTGACATAGTGATAGTGAATGTCAATCTGTTTCCTAGGAGTATGAAACACAGGATTCCGTGCCACGGCCATTGCACTTTGAGTGTCTGTGAGAATTTCCAATGATGTATGAAGATTGGCCAATGAACAGCTCAGCCAAACACAATGAGTGTGGTTGTGAAGGCTGCCCTATACCCAGCCTCACAAGATGAGGTAGATGTCTTTTGCTCAGCCAAGGAATGCATGAATGTCCAATGAAGACACAACAACCACTGTTTTACTGCCGTGTATCAAAGCTACCAGCCCAAGTTGAAACATTGTAAGCACGTAAATGCAAGTCACCTCCCTTAGGAAATAGCAAACCAAGATTCTGGGTACCTTGCAGGTATCGGAGCACACGCTTCACAGCCTGCAATGAGAAGTCTTAGGCCTGTTGTCACGGGGACGTGAAAAGATGTAAAGTATCTTTGTAACTCAACCCATGCTTAACCCAGGGTTAATCATGGTTAAGTGTACTAATGGCTTGGCCGTAAGGGACTGGCTAGAGGAAGTGCACGCTTTCTAGAAGTCCCTAGGGGCAAAGTCTAGGTGCACCACTAGGTCCTAGGGGCAAGGCAAAGGCTTTAAAAGAGGGGTCTAAAGGTTGGGCCCAAGGACAATCAACGTTGTCCTTGGTATGGGGGTTAGGACTTTAATGAAGGGACAAATGGCCAGAAGGAGGTGCCATTTGTCATGCATGTGTATGCATGTCCTTCCCCCACCTTCCATCTCTCTCCCCTCACTCTCCCAGAGGTGCTGTACGTCAAGTAGAAGCTCCTTGTGTGTTTTTCGTTGCATTTTTGCTGCTCCTGCTCTTGTGTGCTGTTGCTTTGTCTGTTTCTCCCCCTTTGGCTCGTTTCTCGAGGCAGCTTGGTTGCAAGCTTGCATCGCGAGAAGCTGTACGGCATGTGGCACAAATTTCGAGGTATTTTTCCTGCTGTACAGACTATTTGGCACGGGATTCGAGGCTCTCTGCTGTTGTAGGGCCTGTTGGGTACATGTTTTGAGCCTCTCTGCTGCTGTACAGATTGGGGGGCACGAAGATCAAGGCATCAGATCCCAGGGTCGAGGCTTTGGGGTAGATTTGATTACCTGTTGACCTCTATAGCTCTTTCTTGCATTCTCTCCGCTCTCTTCCTTCATTTCTCTCATCTCGCGATAACTGGAAGTCTCTTGCACCCTGCGGGGAGCCTCGATAGAGTATAGGTGCGAGGAAGGAGCTCGCCCCTCTGCCACAGACAACGGGAATTGGTTCTAGGTTCCGTTTTTCTTTGTTCATTCTTGCTTTGCAGCTTTTTGCAGTGCATGCGTGTTGTTTGCAGTCCTTTTAGGACTCCTCCAAGTTCTAGCAAGCACCTTGAGGCAAGGGTGTTCCTGTGGTAGGCCCAAGGACAGTGTGGAAGCTTGTGATAGCCTTGAGGCTGCTTGAGCTCAGTTTGCGGGTGGTTTGGATGCCTGAATGCCTCTCAGTTGGGTCAGATCAGAAGTGGATGCTTGAGCATGCCTTGCCAGCGGGAATTCTAGTGGTGCACTTGGATTAGATGCCTTGAAGACAAGTGGAGGATTTGCAAAGAGTAACAGTGCAGGGTTAAACCCCTGTTATAAAGCATTTCCATTCAGAAGCATCAAATAAATGCTGTAAGGGGCGCCAAGGCATTTGGGGCCAGTGGGTGCACTGTGTGAGAGGGGGAGAGTAGTGGAAGAGAGCAAGAGAGTGAGAGTGAGAGAGACACTCTAGTGCGGGTGTGAAAAAAGAGTGAGCCACACCACAAACTCACTTATGTTTTATTAGGATTAGGTTTACCCTATGACTGTCTTAGGACAGTCATAGGTGTCCTATCTTTTAAAGAAGGGTTGGCAATGTGCCTTTACCCCAACAACCTCCCACCTAAAGGCCAATGTGCCTAAAGGGGAGAAAAGAATAAAAATTACAGCAATATACAGTTACTGTATACAAGACCATAAAATAAGAATGGTCTCATCCTAATCCCATGATGTGGCGGCAATGTGCAAACCGCTCTGTAGGCAAGCTCTTAGTGAGCAAATCTGCAGGATTATCATCAAGTATGTACTTTCACAAGCTCAAGTCGCTTGTCTTCCAGTACCTCCCTGATGAAATGATATTTTACTTCTATGTGCTTGGTCTTCTGATGAAAGACCGGATTCTTTGCCAACATGATAGCACTCTGACTATCACAATGCAAAACTGGCATATCTCCTGTAATGCCCAAATCTCCCACCAGCCGAGTAAGCCATATTGCTTCCTTGCAAGCCTCAGTGGCAGCAACATATTCAGCTTCTGTGGTTGACAGTGCAACGCATTTCTGCAACCGAGACACCCATGATATAGCACCTCCTGCAAATGTGAAAATATAACCGGTAGTAGACTTCCGGTTATCCGCATTCCTTGCATAGTCTGAATCTGTAAAACCATGCACCAATGCATCCTGCCTACCATAGCATATGCACAAGTCTTTGGTACCCTTGAGATACCTCAAGACACCTTTCACTGCTTCCCAATGCCGCTTGCCTGGATTTGCCATATACCTGCTGATGACTCCCACCGCAAAAGCAATATCCGGACGAGTGGCAACCATGGCATACATCAAAGATCCAACTGCAGATGCATACGGAACCTTGGCCATTTCAGCCTTATCATCATCTGATCTGGGGCTGTCCTTACTGCTGAGTTTTAAATGTGGAGGCAACGGGGTACTAATGGACTTCCCCCCCTCCATTTTAAACCTCTGCAGTACTTTGTCAATATACTCTTTCTGTGACAGAAACAAAAGTCCCTTGGACCTGTCACGAGTAATACGCATGCCAAGAATATGATTTGCATCACCCAAGTCTTTCATGTCAAAAGACTTATGCAGTTGTTTCTTCAAAGCACTAATCTCATGCTGAGATTTACTGGCAATAAGCATGTCATCCACATATAGAATGAGTAGCATCAAACTGCCATCCTTTGCCCGTTTGGTGTATAAGCAATGATCGGTCTCACACCAATGATACCCTTGGGACTGCATGAAGGCATCAAACTTCTTGTACCATTCCCTTGGCGCCTGCTTGAGTCCATACAAGCTCCTCTTGAGCTTACACACAAGCTGTTCTTTCCCTTTAACAGCATATCCCTCTGGCTGACTCATATAAATCTCATCATGAAGATCTCCGTGAAGAAAAGCTGTCTTCACATCCATCTGACATAGATCCATGTCATCATGAGCAACAAGAGCTAACACTGCTCTCAAAGTAGTCATCTTGACTACAGGGGAAAAAATCTCATCAAAGTCAATGCCCTTTTCCTGCTTAAATCCCTTGGCAACCAATCTGGCCTTATACCGAGGTAAAGCATTTGAATCCACTTTGACTTTGTAAACCCACTTGCATGGCAAAACCTTTCTGCCTGCAGGTAACTGCACCAAGTCCCATGTATCATTCTGAAGTAGGGAGTCCATTTCTGACTGCATGGCTTTCTCCCACTTCTTTTTCTCTGCTCTTCCCATAGCTTCCTTGAAGCCGGAAGGCTCACCACAGTCTGTCAGCATGATAAAATCAGCCACATTATTGGCTCCTGGAACAAACCTGGCAGGAGGCCGTTGTGCACGGGAGCTCCTCCTAACAAAATGTTCCGGATTAGGCTGCTGTCCAGCCTGTTCTTCATGCATGACAGGTGGCTGTACCATTATATCTGGCTGTGCTACAGCTCCATCTGCTGGCATATCCAGTGGTACATCATTGGCAAAATTATATGGCTGATTTCCAGCCTGTATACCCTCTTGAACAGGGTGATCTGCAGCAGCCTGCTGCTGCATATAAATGGGCATTCTTTGCTGTCCAACATCATCATAAATAACCCTCCCGTATTCCACAGGTTGCACGGGTTCCTTGTGTACACTATCTTCTTTAAAGATGACATCATTGCTGCGTATAATCTTCCGTTTAACGGGATCCCATAACCTGTACCCCATTTCACCTTTGTCACCATAACCCATAAAGATGCATCTGATAGACTTTGGATCCAGTTTGGTGCGTAGTTCTTTGCGTACATGAGCAAAGCACTCGCAACACGTAAGTGCTTATATGAGGGTGGCTTGCCAGACCACACCTCCTCTGGCACTTTCAACTCCAAAGCCTTATTTGGTGACCTGTTAATAATGTGAACTGCTGTTTGCACGGCTTCTGCCCAAAAGCCATGGGGTAATGCAGCATAAGACAACATACATCGAACCTTCTCCTGAACAGTTCGATTCATCCGCTCACTTGCACCATTTTGAGATGCATTATGAGGGGCTGTGAGTTCCTGTTTGATGCCCTTAGCTTGGCAAAACTGCACAAAAGCATGTGACACATACTCACCCCCATTATCGGATCTGAGGCATTTCAGCCTACGACCTGTCCGAGTCTCAACCTGAGCGACAAACTTCTTGAAAGCATCTAAGGCATCTCCCTTATGCTTCAAGAAATAGACCCACACCTTACGTGTGGCATCATCAATGAAAGTAATAAAATATTTTGCACCCCCTAGTGATAACTGTGGCATCTCACACAAATCAGTGTGCACTAGATCAAGTGGTGCTCTATTCTGGGGAGTTCTCCTCTTATGAGGAGTCACAGAATGCTTGCCAAAAATACAATGATCACAAGTAGGCAAATCTGAAAAAGAGAGAGGCGGCAGATAACCCAAACGTGACAGTTCTTGCATTCCCTTAACAGACATGTGTCCCAACCGGCTATGCCACAATGAAACCTTTGGCAGCTCGGTTATGGCAACAACATGATTACCCACACTGGAAACATAAAGAGGGTACAAGGTATCACTCTTAAAACCCTCAGCCACTACAGTATGGCCATCAGTAATCACCCATTTGGAATCCCCAAATGTGGTGTGGTAACCACTGTCATCTAATAAGCCAGTGCTAATCAGATTTTTCTTGATTTGCGGCACATGGCGAACACCATCAAGCATAAATGACTGTCCATCAGGAAATACTATCTGTATACTGCCAATCCCTGCAATCTGACATGCATAGTTGTTCCCAAGATGAACAACTCCATGAGTACCTGTGTAGGAAGTAAACCACTCCCTATGAGGAGTAACATGAAAAGAAGCACCTGAATCCAAGAGCCAGGTGTGCATGTCATGGCCATCAATAACCAAAGCATGTGCTATTACAGTAGAAGAGCATAAAACATCATGTATGTCACTGTCACTGTCCTCTGCTGCAACATTCACTGCATCCAAGTCATCTGCCTTGGCCTTGCCTTTGCCTTTGCTTGCATTTCCTGCATCCTTTGTTTCAGCCTTCTTGGCTTTCTGATCCCGTATGAACTTGAAGCACTTCGACTTCACATGTCCCTTCTTGCCACAATAAAAGCATTCAATGTCCTTTTTGCCACGGGACTGATTGCGGGATTTGGACTTACTAGCAGATCTCCCCTTCTGCTGAGTCCTGCCTCTGTCCTGTACCTGCAAAGCATTTGAAGACTTGCTGCCCGCATTATTCTTCCTGCTCATCTCCTCCATAAGGAGAGAGCTCTCTACATCAGCATAAATAAGAGTGGCATTCGAGTTTGACAGGGTGGCCTTGAAAGTGTCCCAACTCTCGGGGAGGGTACACAGCAAGAAAGTAGCCTTGAACTCCTCATCAAGGTTCAACCCCTGTGCAATCAGCTGTGTAAAGATAGCATTGAACTCACTCAAGTGTGAGGTCATAGCTGTACCTTCCTTCATGCGAAGATCGACCAGCTTCTTCAGCCAATAAACCTTACTGGCTGAGCTCTTTTGGGCATACAATTCTTCTAGTCTTTGCCATAGACCATAAGAGGTCTTTTCAGCCTGTACATTGAACACAAGAGTGTCTGAAATAGTGAGCATGATAGCTGCCCTCGCGGACAAATCAAGCTCTTCCCAGTCATCAGCTGCCATGTCAGATGGCTTGACACCCTTCACCCTTATGGGCTTAGCAATCTTCTTTAACAGAAGTACATTCAAGCACTGTTCTGCCCATAATGGATAGTTGTGTGCTCCTTCCAGTTTCTTTATGTTCAGAATTGAAGAATCACTTCCCCCTGATGCCATATCAGATGAGGAAAGTACCTGACACCCTGGAAGTAAAAAGACTGAATAAAAGTTCTGATTTCTCAGAAAAAACCTGCTCTATTCAAGAGCCAGAAGCACTCTCAATGGTGCTGTTTTTACTGTCAGTAAAATCTGCAGCAAAACAGTAAATGACCCTGCAAATACTGTACCTTCTGACAAACTGTTCTGAGCTCAAAGAGGCATAAAAAACAGTAATTTCAGACTGCTGCTGCTGCTCAACAAGTGCTTAACAGTGCATAATCATCTGACAAAACCACCAATACTGCTGTAAACACTGCTGTACTGACTGTACTGATCACTTCTCCCACCTCAGATGAGGTCTTGCACTGAGTTAAATTGCAGAAACCACTTGACAAACACCCCAAAACAGTAAATGATCCTTCAGCCTGTCACAAAACCTGCAACAGTAAATGGGATAAATCCCAAGCAATCACCCTTATACCAAGGGGAGAAAATGCATCTGAAGATCTCTGTCGGTAACCCAAGTGCTATCAAACAAAGTCTGGGCAAAAGCCCCTTGATCTGACACCTGAATCAAGTGGAGAACACCTCAACACTGAGGTAGCATGCAATATGAAATCTCTCTGACACTTGTACCTGACAATGTGCAATGCATAGACTGCCCCTGTGTACTCAGTAACAACACAAATCACAAAGTACAGACACCAAGAAGAAAATCTTTTGAGCACTGTCAACGATGAGCAGTTAGGGACCGAGTAAACTCGATGCGCCCTGACCAAGCGTGGCTCAACTGAGATTTTCAAAGTGTGTACAAAGAATGTGACCTGCAACAAATGTCACCAAATGCACTGCGGAAATAAAGCAAATGTGTGCTCCCTGGCTACACACTGCCTCAAGGCATATACTGCAAACACATCCAGGCAAAAGCCCTTTGAAATGGTCACCCAAAACTGAGAATTGCACTCAGTAAATGCATAGAAGCTTCTGCAAAACAAGCATCTGACCTTCCTGAAAGACAAGTAACTGCGCAAACACCACCACTGTGGCACAAGTCACCTCAAGCGTGAGTGACACGAGAGTACCTGATGTACCTCAACAAATGCACAGTATACTGCTAAAATGCTTCAGGAATGTATCAGAGATACTTCATGTACTGCGCGCACATGCACAAAACAGAGTGCTTCAGCACTATTCCTCTTCCAATCAGAAAATCTGCTGTACTTTTCAGTACCTGCAAAGTACCTGCTGTACTTCTGTCCCTGCAGAGTACCTGTGTACTATTGGTGCCTGTAGCAGGCACGCTTTCCCAAAAAAAAAACGAGTCTTGCAGCAAGAACAAACGAGTGAAGGAGTCGTCCGTACAACCGTGAAGGAGACGCAGTTGTACGGCAGTCCGTACGACTGTACGGACAGTCCGTACGACTGCCGTATGACTAGCTGCGCACAGCAGCTAGGCAGCTGCCTGATGCAGCGTCGCGGTGTACAGCAGCTGCTGTACAGCTGCAACAAAAAAAAACGACGACGCCCTGAAGCCCGTGCAAAAGTCCTGCAGCCCGCGACTGCGCCTTCACTCTGCAGCCCTCGAAAATGCGCCGCCTGCAACCTGACGATGCCCGCGCCTGCGACTTCACCCTGCAGCCCGCGAAGATGCGCCGCCCTGTACCGTCGACCTGCGCCCGTCGAGATCTGTCGAGATCTGTCCATATGGTCGTACGGACGACGTACGTCCGTACGGATCTGTCCGTACGTCCGTACGGAACGGATGAGGTAGGCAGATGAGGCTAGGGAGAGGAGGTGTGGCTAGGGAGAGGAGGCTTGATAGGCTCTGATACCAGTTGAGAGGGGGAGAGTAGTGGAAGAGAGCAAGAGAGTGAGAGTGAGAGAGACACTCTAGTGCGGGTGTGAAAAAAGAGTGAGCCACACCACAAACTCACTTATGTTTTATTAGGATTAGGTTTACCCTATGACTGTCTTAGGACAGTCATAGGTGTCCTATCTTTTAAAGAAGGGTTGGCAATGTGCCTTTACCCCAACACTGTGTACTATTTTCATTGAGCAGAGGTATTCTAGCCTCACCTTTGTTGTTGTTGAAGTTTGTTTCTAAGTTGTGCTAAGTGGTTGAAGTGACTGAAGCTTGCATTGTGGCTATTTATGAAGTTTATGACTAAGTAGAAGAAGATCACTGCCCTTTTAGTTATTGAAGGCCAGTTTCAGCTGTGCATAAACCTGCTTTAATTGGGACACTGCAAATTGAATAGCTGGCTGCTTGTTACACAAGTAAATGAGGCTTCCCACAGCTTGGTTGTAAAGTGAAACGGGTTTTCGGAATCTCCAAAGGGCAGTGAACAGATAATAACCAGCAAATACTTAATTTCCAGCTGTTTAGAACTTTCCATAACCAAAACAACTTAGAACACAACACCCAAGAGCTAGATTGCCCTCGTCTTGTACTAGACACCTGATTGGCCCTAAACTTAGCGCCCCTTTTGGTATTTCTTTATCGTATATGTAGAAGCAATTCAAATACAAGAAAAGCACTGTTGGGCATCAGCCCAAAATCATAATCCATTCATAGGCACTTCTGTCCTGCTATGCGATCACAAAAAGGCATCCCAGTCCAGTGCAATATCCCATGGCAGCCTTTCTTCCGATTTTGGCTGATAGTTCTGACCTGGCAGCTATGATACCCTTCAAGCGAGAAATAAATCAGCCAAGTCTGTCTTGGCAGCTCTAATACCCTTCAAGGGAGTCCTGGCAGGACAAAGGCCAGCAAAACAACCAACCCTGGCTGTTCCTGGCACACAGAAAGGCTAGCTGCCAAGGCAATAGGATCTGAAGATTCTGAAGCAGTATGAGAGCTTCTGGGAAGCAATCAACTGATTTGAAGGCTCTGGGAACCCTGAAACAACAACAAGCAAAAAGGTGAATCTGTCCAGGGCAAGCTTACCATACAGCCTGTCTTTCACCCTTATTCTTTTTCAGCCGTGCTTTCTGAAAGCGTAGGAGAACCCAATTGTCTTCTTTGAATATCAGCTCATGACAATGACAGTCGGTTGCTCTCTTTTGCTTGACATGAGTCCTTTGGAGAGCGATCTTGATTTCCCTGTAAGCCTCATCCAAGTTTTCCACAAACCTATCAGCTTCAAAGATTTTATCTTTGGTGTGCAAAATTGGTGGAACTTTCCTGTGTCCTTCCACAATTTCAAACAGAGCTTTTCCTATAGAAGTATTCACTGTGTTGTTGTTCCTATTCCTTTGTGTTCTGCATAAGGCGGAACATGACTTTCAGCCATAGCCTTGGCCCTCAACTACCTTGTGACACACAAAAGGCCATGCATCAACAGAAAACCATCTTGAAAAGCATAATGATCATTTCTCTGTCCCTCAGACAACTGATCATATATTCTTGCAAAGTCATCATCCGTAGCATGTTGCTCTTTCGTGGCATCCAATTCATTATGATAGGCAATAGAAGCTGCAAAAATCTGTGGTTTCTTTGATAACACATCAGGCACTAACCTCCTGGAGAGTGCATCAGCAACCACATTCTTTTTTCCAGGCACACACACAATCTGAAAATGAAACATAGATAGAAAATTGGCCCAACGTATGTGCTTCTCAGATAGTTTTCTTTGTGTGAGAAAATACCTCAACGAAGAATGGTCTATTTGAACATAGAAATTAGCAGTGCTTCCACTGTGAGAGGGCATGAATTACATCAAGCATCTCCTTTTCATAAATCTGGAAATTCATTTCCGTAGGCTGCAACACTCTGCTCTCATAAGCAATGACCCTTCTGTCTTGCATAAGAACGCCTCCAATGCTGTTCCCACATGCATCACATTGGACATCAAAGGGCTTTCCCAAATTTGGCAAGATTAACACAGGGTGAGAACACAACTTTTCTTTCAGCTCTTTAAAAGCTGCAATCTCTTTGGAAGTCCATCGAAAAGATACTCCTTTCTTTTGCAGAGCATGCAGAGGTGAAGCAATCTTAGCAACGTAATGAATAAACCTCCTGTAGTAAGAGCATACCTCAAGAAAGCTCCGTACTTCATGAATGTTCCTGAGTGGTGGCCAATTCCTGATTTCTTCAACCTTCATCGGATCCATCCGGACTCCATCTTTGGAGATAATATGCCCAAGAAAGCGAATTTCTGGCATGAAGAATTCACTTTTCTTTGCATTAATGACACGCTTATGTTTTCTCAACTCTTCAAACATGACCGCCAGATGTCTTTGATGCTCTACCTTACCTTTGGAGAACACAATGATGTCATCAAAGAATGTCCCCACAAAAGGCTTGTGTGATGTAAAAATCATGTCCATCATACGATTGAACGTAGTAGGAGCATTGGTCAAACCGATTGGCATAACAGGATACTCAAAAAACCCAAAAGTGGTCGTAAAAGCGGTCTTGTGCACATCTTTTGGTCTTATGCGGATCTAGTGGTATCCACTCTACAGATCAATGCAGCTGAATGGAAGACCCCTCAAGTGTGTTCAGGATGTCATCAATTCGAGGAATGGGGAACGTGTTCTTCATTGTGATCTTGTTAAGTGCACGGTAGTCAATGCACTTTCTCCAAGATCCATCCTTCTTCTGCACCAAAAGAATTGGTGATCAGTACGGGGAGAAAGTGGGCGAATCAGCCCCTTCTGCTAATTCAATATATCTTCTTGTTGAGCAATGAAGACCCTATAGAAAAAAATCCTGAAACTAAAACAAGAAATCTGTTCGCTCTTTATCCAAATCAAAAAAAGGTGGCCGATTATCTTCTCTCTCTCTTTTTTTTGGCAAAAATCAAATACACAGAAATATGCTTTTTCATTACTGAAGTAATTGCGGAAGCAGATACAATTGGAATGGACTCTCCTTTGTGTTTTACATCAAGTACATGAGTCTTTTCCCTGTGAGTTAGTGTATCAACAATAGCCGGAAGACGATAACACCATGGAATGCCCAAAAGCACATCACAACCATTCAGAGGCTTGATGTAAAATTCTTATGTATCAACATAACTCTGAATATGAAGGCGGAGCTTCCTAATAATCTAAGTGATAGATGTACTCAGCCTTGTAGCAGCCATGTCTGCTTGTGCAA
This sequence comes from Dipteris shenzhenensis, assembly GCF_047967505.1. Lineage (NCBI taxonomy): Eukaryota > Viridiplantae > Streptophyta > Polypodiopsida > Gleicheniales > Dipteridaceae > Dipteris > Dipteris shenzhenensis. The sequence continues at coordinate 4,556,627 of NC_141626.1, forward strand.
GTGAATCAATTTCTTCTGGACGAATACCGAGCTTGCTTGCTAACTCGGGAGAAATGAAATTTGCTTTGGCACCTGGGTCAAAGAAAAATAGAGCTGTCTGGTCACGAACTTTGCCTCAAGCTCTACAAAGCTCTATGTCATCCTCTTGTTTCTTATCACTAATCAGTATGTGTGTGGCCTAGAAGAGGGACAAAAAACTTGCTTTCCTCAAGGGTACGGATCAGCAGCCGGGGAACAGCACTAGCTTCTTGCACCGCTGTACTTTCTTGTCCACCACATGCTTAATCTTTTGCTAAGTGACTGGACCAGTTGTAGGCTGAACTTGGGCATCGACCATAGGAGGACCCTGGTGCAAATTCTGATTTTTTCAAATTTTCAATGCTTTAGTGGGACACCTGCTCAAAATGTGATTGGAGCACATGATCGCTTCCATCGAAAACTTATGAGGCAGCCCTTTGCCTTAAGCATGCATCTCGCCATCTCCATGAGTGACCCTTTTTTCCGTTCAACGACTCCATTATGTTGAGAAGTGTACCGTATTGTGCAGTTATGTTTAATGCCTTTTTTCAGCCAAAAAATTTGTCAATGCCTTGGACATATACTTCCCCCGTCGATCTGACTTGGAGGGTGTGGAACCTGTATTCATATTGATTTTCTACCAAGGCAACAAGTCTCGTGAAATCGTCTATGAAAGTAACAAAATAAAGATGATCGGATTGCAAACATCACTATGGACAAGCTGCAATTTTCTTGCAGCCGGCCGAATTGCACCATCCTTTGGAAAAGAGAACCTATTCAAAATACAGCCCTTACATATTTGCTTTGAAGGGGTCGGCAAACGAGGTAAGGCATTGACCATTTTAACTTTTTGCAATAATAAAAGGCTGCCATAATTCACATGCCCAAACTTGGCATGCCATAACTCTGCATCATGCATGGTAGAGGTAGATGTAAAAGTAACATGAGTTGAATGTGCTCTCGTCTCATAGGCATCAGACTGAAACAACCCGTGACAAAGTGTCCCTGTCAACAGTGAATAGTAATGTTGTCACATACCATACATCTGTCATCCTCAAAGATGACCTGAAAGCCTCTTCTTGTGAAAGAGGACACGAAAAACAAGTTCTTCTTTATCCTCATCCATGGTTGTAAACATAATCTCTCCAATCCCTTTAACTGGACAAGAAGAATTGTTGGCACATGAGACTTTCTTGCCAAGAGGTGCACACGACAAGGTGTCAAACAATTCTTTTTAGGATGTGATAAAGGCGGGATGCATGGCTATCAACATACTAAATCTTTACCATCTCATTCACGCTGAAAGTGCGTGACTCTCAAGAGGCATCATAGCTGCAAGTAAAAACTGCCCAATCATGCTCAACAAAGTGGGCTGAAGTATGAGCTCTGCTTGCATCATGGGATGTCCCATAATTATGACCAGCATCGTATTTGGGCTGATATTTCTTCTTGCCCTTATCTTTTGCTGAAAATGCATGCTCCCCACCACGGGAATGTGATGACACATTCTTTCGAGTCTGCTCCTCCAGCAAGAAGAGTCCTACTAACTCTCGATAGATTGAGCGACGTGCAAAAAGAAAGATATGACTCAGGCAAGGAGTTCAACGTAGTGGAAACAAGTTGTGCATCTAGAATAACCTCATCAATATTCAAGAGTTGCTCTTGAATTTTAGTGACTTGTTTCTACACATAGTTCTCTTCATATATATGCACCACATGGGGTTTCCATTTTCTGAGCAAAAACCCCCGAGTGACAAGTGGACAAAGCTTATGAGTTGGAATTACCACCTGAAGTAAAAGTACATCTGGTCTCCGATATAAGCGGCCCAAAAAAGAAATCAGGTGAGGCTAATAACTTAGTTCCAACAGAGGAGCTTGTCCATTACAAGGTCTGCCAGTTTATATTCCTCATGAACTAGAAGCGATTTTAGATCATGAAAGGCCTCTTGGAAATAGGGTGGTGTGTGAACTTCTTATCAAATGGATTGGTAGATCTAATGATCACAACTCCTTGGAGAGTGTCGCTTGTCCGGCAGCAATTTAGCCCAAAACTTTCTATTTTCCTAGACCAAAATGTTCTATTTTTCTAGCCAGCTTGTTTTGTGGTGAGAGAGATGTTATGACCATGGTCATAGCATGAGTTGGCATTAATGGTGGGGTTAGGTCCAAGCGTTGGACCCTTTAAAAGGGGTGGGTTAGTATACCCAATGTACGGGTGCTCTTAAGATAAGACCCCTGGGTAAGTAAATTTATGAGCTATGGGCTCATTTACATGAATCCCTGGGGATGGAATCCTTAGGAGATTGGGACCTTGAGCAGGCGTGTACGTAGTCTTGCTGAACTTTGGACTGGTGGACTCCCATGGTATGAGAACAGGATTCTTTGCTACTGCAATAGCACTCTGACTATCAGTGAGAATTGGAGAAGGACCCTCCAATGAAAGATGAAGATCATCAAATAAACGACGCAGCCAAACACATTCAATTGTCGCTGTGAAAGCTGCCCTGTACTCAGCTTCACATGAAGAGGTAGCCACTGTAGATTGTTTCTTGCTCAACCAAGAAATACAAGCTTTGCCCAAAAAGAAACAATTGCCACTTGTGGATTGCCTAGTGTCATAATCTCCAGCCCAATCTAAGTCACTGTAGGCATGCATCTGCAAGTCAACCCCCCTGGGAAACATCAAGCCAAAAGACTTGGTACCTTGCAAATAACGGAAGATGCGTTTTACAGCCTGCCAATGCATAGTCTTTGGGCTGTGCATATATCTGTTCACCTAAGAAACTGCAAACTGAATATCAGGTCGTGTATTGCAAAGATAAATGAGGCATCCAACAGCCTGACTGTAGAGTGTGACATCAAATGATTCACCTGCTTCATGCATTGTAAGCTTCAGCCCCGGCTCCATGGGAGTAGCTATGGGCTTACAATCCTGCATGTTGAATCTGTCCAAGAGTTTTTGCACATACTTGGATTGAGACATACCGATGCCACTTTGCTCTTGAGTGAACTGGATCCCCAAATAAAAGTGTAGCAGCCCCAAATCTGACATGTCAAAAGTGGTATGCAATTCAGCTTTAAAATTTGCAATATTATCTTCATTTGACCCTGTGAGCAGTAAGTCATCTACATAAAGAATGATGACTAAAATATCCCCCCCATCCTTCTTGATGTAGAGGGTGCTTTCAGTTGGACTGTTGTGCAGCCCCTTGCTGGTCAGAAAGGCATGAATCTTTGCATACCATGCACGTGGGGCTTGTTTCAGCCCATACAAAGCTTTATTCAGCTTGCATACCTGAAGTGCATTTCCTGAAATTTCAAAGAGTTTGACATAAACCTCTTCCAACAAGTCTCCATTAAGGAAGGCTGTTTTTATGTCCAACTGATGAACATTCCACTGAAAATTTGCAGCCATTGCTATGACTGACCGACTGGTTGTCATTCTGGATGTAGGAGCAAAAGTCTCCTCATAGTCTATGCCCTTTTTCTGAGCATATCCTTTTGCGACCAGCCTTGCCTTGTACCTGTCAATGGTGCCACTGGCTTTCTTTTAACTTTGAAAACCCACCGTGTACCTATGGCATGTTTACCTATGTTTGATTTTTCTTAATGGACTGCAACTCATCGTGCATGGCATTCATCCAATGCACATTATCTTGTGCCTCTTCAAATGTCTCAGGTTTCTCTTCATCAAGAAGAGTACCTGCATAAGCTGATTCAACTGAAAGAGCACCTCCCCCATGCCTTACTGCACTCCGAGTTCTGCCAGGTAATGGAGCATCAATTTTACTCTCCCTGAGAGTCTGTAACAGCCAATTTGGGACTGTTTTTTCTGCATGTATATCTGCAATTTCTTGCTGAATAACCTCTTCCACGGCTTGTGGAGGTGGTATGACATCCTGTGGCTGAATCGGAGCATGTGGAGGTATCTGAAAATTCTGATTTTCATCAGATATATCAGCAGGGGAACCCAAGGCAATGGGTAATAACCCCTCAAAGACATCACCGGAAGAAGAAGGCATATCAAATTCAGCTTGAGTGTGAGCTGAATTTTCTGAAAATATTACATCTCTACTGACAATGATCTTGCGTTTGACAGGATTGTAGAGACGGTACCCCTTGCTTTCTGCACTGTACCCAACAAAAATGCATTTGATTGCCTTATCAGACAACTTATACAAAAATTACATTTAAATATTTTTTTAATTTTGGAGTGTTCTTTTTCTCTAGTTCAATTCCATTACATGCCATCTTACCATGAGGTTGTCATTTGCCCTTGTTCAACCAAGCATTGGCTTGTTCGGGCAATTCATTTTGTTGGTAAAAAAGCCATCCTTAGTGAGTGAATTTTATGGGTAGGTTACACAGTTTGTTTGTTGTCTTGTTTGGACGTTCGTGCAAAAACCATTCACACTAACCATCCGTCTCCCTTGCTTGCCTCACAATATATGCTACTTTGCCTCTCCCTAGCTCTGTTTATTTTTTATCATGAGTTGCTATGGTTGCATGACGTTGTTTTGTTTATCGTTTCTTCATTTCGGGGGTTGTGGGTGCCGGTTAGCTTTCATTGCATAAGCAAGGCATCCAAAGACACGGAAATGATCCACAGAAGGCTTTCTCCCTTGCCAAACTTCATAGGGAGTCTTGGTCTTCAAAGCTTTTGTGGGTGCCCGATTTAAAACATAATTGGCACACATGAGACCTTCAAGCCAAAATTTGTGAGGCAATTTTTTGCTTTTCAGCATACATCTATCCATCTCCATAAGAGTACGATTTTTCCTCTCAGCTTTCCCATTTTGCTTAGGAGTTAGCCTCACTGTAAGCTGATGTACAATGCCCTTGTCTTTCAAAAAAGCATCAAAATCTGCAGACAAGTACTCCCCTCCTCTATCAGTGCGTAATGTCTGTATCTTGAGTCCGGATTCATTCTCAACCATGGCTGCAAAGTGTTTGAAGACCATAAACACTTCTGATTTGTGTTTCAGCCCATAAACCCGAGTGTAGTTGGAGTAGTCATCTATAAAAGCGACAAAGTAAAGATGACCACCCAATGATGGAGTCCTCATGGGACCACAGACATCACTATGTATAAGCTGTAATTTTCGAACAGCTTTAACTGATCCATCCTTCTTAAAAGGAGATCTGTGCATTTTACCAAGAATGCACCCTTCACAGGCATGTGGAGGAGGTGTTTCAAGAGGAGGCAATGCATCAACCATGGCATGTTTTTGAAGCGTCATCAAGCTGCCATAATGCATGTGTCCATATCTCGCGTGCCATAACTCCGCATTCTGCATAGCAGCAGTAGGAGTGGAAACTGTAAGAGCATGTGCTGGTCTTTTCTCATACATGTCAAGCTGAAAAAGACCATGCAACAGAGTGCCAGACAATCTCAAGGCATAGTCATGGTCTCTATCATGGACTGCACACTTGTCATCTTCAAAAATGACCTGAAATCTAGCTCTGTTAAGAGTGGACACTAAAAGTAGATTTTTTGTGATACCAGGCACATACAAGACATCAGAAATTCTGAATGTTGAGCCATTAATGGCTGTAAGTTCAACTTCTCCTGGACCACGTACTGAATAGGAGGAGTTGTTGGCACATGTGACCTTTTTACCAACAGGTGGTGGATGCAGAGATGTGAAGAGACACTTCCAGGAAGTGATATGCTTTGAGGCTGTAAGTTCAACTTCTCCTGTACCACAGATTGAATAGGAGGAGTTGTTGGCACATGTGACCTTTTTACCAACAGGTGGTGGATGCAGAGATGTGAAGAGACACTTCCTGGAAGTGATATGCTTTGAGGCACCGCTGTCAAAATACCATGTATTATGTGTCTCATTGACACTGAAAGCTGATGCATCCTTGGAAGAATCATAACTGCATGTCAGAAAATCATAAGTGTCATCATTACAAGTGGCTGTACTATCCCGAGCAGCCAACTGAGAGTCTGAAATGCAAGACAAGAAGGCATAGTCGTGCTCCACAAAGTTGGTTGTAGCTTGCTCATTGTCAGATGCATGAGGAGCTGAATCTGAGACAGCCATACCGGAGCTGTTTTTCTTTTCTTTTGCAAGCCTTTTCTTGCATTCTCCAATGTAGTGACCTGGCTTTTTGCAGTAATGACATATTCCCTTCTTCTTGGGCTTACCTGCATCACCCTTAGCCTTTTGAGAAGGCTGTCCTGAACCATTGGAAGGCTGATCTGCTGAAGTCTTTGCCTGTCTCTTTACTTTAGGCTTGAATTTTGAGAGCATGGCATGTTCACCTGCTCGTGAAGCGATGTTTTTCCTGGTCTGCTCTTCCTGCAGCAGAAGTCCTATCAACTCGTGAAAAGTGAGAGGATTTGCACCCCCCCTCAACGACAAATTCAACGAGGTATGAAAGCTGAGATAAGACTCTGGAATAGAATTCAGAGTAGTGGTAATCATCTCTGAATCAGGAATGATCTCATCAATATTCAGCAACTGCTCTCATAAATCCTGTAGCTTTGTGAGGTGCACTGACATGGAGTCACCCTCTTTCATATGTGTATGAGACAATTCTCTTTTCAAAAAAGACACCCTGGCATCATTCCGAGCTGCATACATGCTCTCCAAAATATCCCATGCTGCCTTTGAGGTCTTACACGACCGGATATGTGGAATGATGAATCTTTTCACTGAAAGAGAAATACACGACAAAGCTAAAGCATCACGTGAATCCCATCTCTTCTGCTCTAGAGTGGTAGGTATGACTGCACCAATAACTTGTGCTGCAACTGTACCCTGTGCACGACCTCTGCCTCCTCCTTGTTGGGGAGGGGTATTAGGTGCCACATTTGCTAGCCGGAACTCATCCCCACTTACATAGTCCCACAAATTATGAGAAATCAGAATATTGCGTACCATAAAACTCCAGAGGGAGTAGTTGCTACCATCCAGCTTGTCCTCTTGTGAGAGACCACTGAAACCGAAATCATTCTGATTTTGCTGGCCATGTCTGAGAAAGAAAATACAGCAAATGCAAATCTGAATTCCCTTGCTGGGAATGGAGTGCACAAATCCCAAAAAAACACAGCCAAACACTGGCTAAAAATGCAACTCAAATCTCTGCAATGTCTCTGTCAGAAATCTGCCAGAGCATGCAATCTCTCCCAAAACTTGCCAAAAGCGCTTCAAAGCACTCACAGAAAGGCAGTGTGAACTGAAACTTGTCAAATTGCTCTCCCAACACAAAAGCCCCAATTTGTGGCTTGAAATTGCAACCAAAAAGGGGCAAATTTACTAAAAGCCCCAAATCTGCAATTTCTGAACAAAAGCCCCAAATTTTAGACTAGATCTGCAGATCTGTCTGCAAAAGCCCCAAATTTCGAGTTGAAATTGAGCCAAATTTCACCCAAATAGCTAATCTCCTGCAAAAGCCCCAATTTCTTGGCCAATCCTTGCAATTTGCTTGCAGTGTGTGCCAAAATTTTTACAAAAGCCCCAAAATTGTAATGTGTCTGCCAAAGCTCCAAATGTGTTCCCAAAAATACAGCCAAACAATGGTTGTATGCACAAGAGTCTGACAAAAAAACTTTCCAATATCCTCCTGCAAAGCAAATCCTGCAAAAATGTGACTTTCCAAGCCCACCTTCAAACTGTACGGACTAACAGTACGGAACTATTAGTCCGGCTGTACGACAGTTGTATGGATCTGTCAGCGATGTACGGTCGAAATCCGTACACCTGTACGGACGAGTTGGTACGGACGGTCGACACGTGCAGGTATAGACGAGCGGTGTACGGAACTGTACGGCGAAGATACCTACGGAACAGATAGAACGGCGCATGTACGTACGGGGCTGCAGGCTGTACGGCGCCTGTGTACAGAACAGAGCTGCAGGTTGTACGGCGACGAGCTGTACAGCCGTACGGTGATGCAGGAGGTGCTGTTCGAAATCAGTGCAGGAGCTGGTATGGGCGTCACAGGTACAGTACGGACTGTACGAAATCAGTCCGTACAGATCTGTACGGACGATACGGCAAGCTGGCACGGGAGCTTGTAGGCTGGAGCTGGAGGACAAGGAGCAGGGAGCAGGATCAACCTGCTCTGATACCAAATGTGAGAAGGGGAGAGAGCAACAGTGAGAGCAAGAAACAGGAGAGTGAGAGAGCTGAAAACGTAGTTGCAATTAGATGAGAGAGTTACAACTGAATGGAGTGATAGGTTTTGTCTAAGTGACAAAACCTTATCCTTCACTAACCATAGTTAGTGAACTAACTGTGGTTAGGGGGAAAAACCTCTAAGTGAGGGAAAAGTGCCCCTAACCTACTTATTACATTACATTGGTCACTGCTAAATTATAGCAATAATTCTAACATAAAGGGCCTAGTAAAGACCCTTATATAGGGCCCTGGTTGGGCTGGTAGGGGCAGCCAACCAGGTCAGTTTTCAGCTAGACTGAGTCGGCCAAAATAGGGCTGACCAGCTGGCTATTTTGACCAGGCCTTGGGCCTATACAAGGAGAGGCCCTGGGCCTCATAATTCATCCAACTATTCAGCAAGAGCAGGAGCAGGAGCAGACAGGAGCAGCCAGAAGCCACTCCCTTGGGCCTCACACTGGGGGTGAAGGAGAGTGGAAGGTGTGCTGCAGACTGAGTTCCCTAGAGGCTGGACCTTGGCTGTCTTCTAGGGCAGCGCGGTGTTGTGATCATCTTTTGGAGTAGCACTTTTTGGAGCAGCAGACCAGCAGCCTATGAGCCTACATCCAGGAGGACATAGAGGCTGGAGAGTTGCAGACCTAGCTCAGCAAGGTGCTGCCCACCTAGGCTGATTCACAGGCAGTAAGGTGGAGAATAACACTCTAGACAGAGAGTCTACATACGTTCGAGGTGGAGCACGCGGGCTCAGAGATCTAGAAGTGCTTGACATCTAGTAGGAGAACCTTTTGGTATTGTATCCTGCCCTACTTTGTGGACAGACGGAAATATGAGAGCATTGTCTATTTACTGGCTTGCACATCTATGCACATTAAGTTAAGAAGTTTGTGATTCCACACCCCACACCACACTGTGTGAGCTCCTGGGCAATTCTATCAGTCTTCCGCTGTGCGTACCCTCTGTTGGGTCATTTCTAACAAAAGTCTCACATACATGGGCTGCATGTGTGGCTAAGTGACTGTAGCACATGCATCATGCATGCCACATGTTTTCGTTGCATTTAGGGGCTCTCTACGTGGGTTAGTTTCTAAGACTAAAGTTGGCAGTACATGCATAGCCACTCGCTTGCATGCATGGCATCATACAATGCATGCATGACACACACTTGCCACACAAATAAAGACACAAAGTAGAAGCTTCTAGCAGTCTGGACTACCAGCACAGCTTTCAAGGCATGCATCCCAAAAAAACAATTCATGCACAGAGGCGTGCAGCCCAAAAAAGCGATTGCATGCAGCCTCACCTTTGCTATGACAGAGCAGTAAGCTGTGGTACCCAGCCCGTTTTCTTCACCAAAGCAGGCCTAAATGAAGCCGCACAGACCTGCGCATAAGCCCAAAGCCTCTCAGCATCAGCAGCTCACAATCTATCGTCGAAAACAGGCTCCAAACGGCAAATTCGTCAACAAACAGAGGTGAATCTGTTTCTGACAGATATGGTGCCCCCAGAACTGAACCGAATCAGCCCTGCAAGCCTTCGTTTCTGTTCGAAATCAACATTAGCACCTGCTGAAGACTTCACCTGCAAAGAAGGACATTACAGCACCACCTGTTGGGGAGTTTGTCTGCAAAAAACGAACTTCTTCCCATGGCTTACCCTTTGCTCGAAATCTAGTGCTACTACTGCTATCAATTAGGTTCTGCTTCTATTTGCAAGCCTCTATTACCATAGCTTGCAAGCAACAATGTAGATTTGCTAGAAAATTCTATTCTCATAGTTGCCAACTACCTATCTAAAAAACGAATTCAATAAGCCTGGAAGAACAGTAAATTAAGGGGATCATGAGGGAAGAGCACACACGAGCTCCACTCATGTGAAATATCAGCACAAACAAACTCGAATTCAGCATCCTTGATCTCTACGAAACCCATAAAACGAAATTGCAACCAACAAGCACATGCAATAGATCCAAAGCAAGAAGATAGGGCAGGCTTTGATTCTAAATGAAATACCCCTTACCAATTAGCCACAGCTAACCTAGAGGTACAATGCCATCCTCTATCTACATGCTACCTACAACAACATTAGATGTTAGAACACGATAGAGGGACAACATGGTGTAGGCTAGTGCGTCACCACCCAACCATGGATCCTTGCAAGGATCACCCCTGAGATAGAGGTCAGGCAACCCCGGACTAGTGAACTACCAGGTAAGACTTCGCATGATGCGCCCCCCATTTGTGCACAGATGTCGTTAGGGAGACATAGGCGTGGGTGGTCTCTATCCTAGCTGAGTATTCCTAGGAAGCCCCACAAGAATGCCCAAAACACTTATACATACATAGGGTGTCTTAGGTGTCTAAACCCTAGGACTGCTCTAAATGCACCAAAGGTACGTCATGTCCTAATTGTCCTAGGGTTAGGTCACACAACCCTAGGTTAACATGACCTTTGAAACACTAGGCACATAATGTCCACTCGTGGACATAATAGGGGGGTTGAGGTCTGCAAGAAGGCCTGAAAGAGGGTTTGAAGGGCGAGGTGAACAGGATCTTGACATTGGACGTGAACAGCAATTGCACAAGGGCTAAGGCTAGTCCAGTGGCTGGCAGAAAAGGGCTGAATGATAGAAGGGGAATATGGCCAAAAAACGGGTGGCAAAAGGACCCAACAGGTGCACAGGGAGGAAGGGGAGTGGGTTAAGGAATAGGGGTGCAAAGGGGAGTGGCGAGAGTTTAGCAGGGAGGCATCGAGCAGGGTAATGTAGCTCTCTTGTTCAATGGTATCTGACTTTGATGCTTGTGTAGTGGATTTTGGACTTGCATTTCACATAGTATCAAGAGAATACAAAAAATAAAGAAATCTGTTGTTTTAGAGGGAACTTGTGGAATTGGGTGTTAGTTTATGTGGAGGAGTAAATCACCAATCTATGTCTTAACCCTTACCTTGATTTAGTAAGAAATAGATCTATTTTAAGTGGGGAAATATGTTACGTCCCCAATGGAATTAATAATGGCTACTTAGGATAGGGTTAAGGTGAAACAACACTAGATTTAGGTTTTAAGCAATAAGGAGGAATGACATAAATAAGGTGGAAAGGGTCCATTCAGCTTTTTATGTTTTAAATAAGAGAGAGAGAGAGAGAGAGAGAGCTATTTCCAGTTTTTTGGAAGATTTTGTTTCTTGACTTGCTTGTTATTTTGCTTAGTCACCTTCTTCCTCTCTTCTTTATTTCTTGTTTTTTTTCTCTTTTGTTTATTTGACGTATTTTAGTAAGCACTGGGTTTGCCCAAGAGACTCCGCGAGTCTTTAAAAACCCAATATAGCAGCTTATGCTTGGGCACCGATGACGACATAAGTGTTGCTTTGCTTGCTAAGTATGTCTTCCTTTTGTTTTTCATAAAATTTTTTGTTTACCTCTTTTTTTCTTCTCTTTCATTTTCTCCTTTATTTTCTGTTTTTGGTCTTTAGAACAACAAAAAAATTCTAAATTTGTATGATTGGACTTATTCTAGTCTTACAAAGGTATATATAATAAGGAGGAATGACATAAGGTTGAAGTTAGAGATAGCTTGGATGAGTCTATATCTCGGAGAGCACACAAGTACATGTTGCTATAAGATATTTGCCTTTTCTTCTCAGCTGATACCAAGGATACTGTTTTGTTATGACAACTGGTTTTTAACTTTGGCTGCATTGCTGGTTTCTCCATAGGCTTCTAAGTGTAATATTTTTCTGCCTGCAGTCTACAATACACAGAAGTTTTGCACTTGCTGACAATTTAGCAGACATATCTGCTAAAAGTCAGGCAAGTACTTACAATCAAGGCCTGTAAGGGTGTTATTGATGCTTTTTTGAATTTTTGCCTGCCATTTTTCCGTTGATTTACGTCAGGTTAAATGATACCTGACATTTTTTAACACTAGAGATGAACCTCTTAATTTTTTTTCCCAATGTGGCATACAGGCACAGACAGTGGTGCTGGATAATCTTGGGCTTGGCCTGGCTGTTTGCATGAATCATGTATGTAAGCATAACAAAAGGTATACGTTGCATCTTTTTCCTAGTAGAAGAGCTCGTAAGTTTGTTTCTACCATGTGTGAGCATTTGTGAGTGTGTGCATGTATCTGCAATTGGTCTATGCAGCTACAATTCATTCAACTTGGAGAATTTTTTGCTATTAATTGTTTTGTACATGGGGTTGTATAACAAACTTTGATTGTGGGAAAATAATTGCAGGGTACAGAAGATTCTGCCTTTATTGACTTATCCTATTTTCAGCGCAATTGATTTGTTTGCACTTTACCAGGGACTTCAGTCGATTCAATTTTCGACGTTGAATAAGGTATAATTATATCACGTTATTATGTGAAGACTATAGTAGTTGATTGCAGTGCCGTCAATGGAAAAAAACATGTTCAAGAATCTATTTTGTGCATTTGTTATTTGTTTTTCCAGGCCAGGCTGGAGATTGTAGTTGAACAATGGCTCAAAAGTGGGAAGGTCCCTTCTGTAGAAGAAGTTAATAAGGAAGAAGGTGGTCTTATTTTGTCTAATTTGGGTGAGTTTTTACATCCTTCCTAATGGAGGTTTTGAATCTCCCCTAGACCCATTCTTATGTAAGCAAATATTTTTTGCTGGCTTGTGCTGCAGTCTATCCTTTCTCTAGTCGTTGTGTGACAATATTGCTCTCTATGAATTCTGATGATTTTTGCAGGTCGAAGATCCTTACCCTTGAAAATTGGAGCTCCCAATATCAGAAACCAGAAGCCAGCACACATTTTAGCCTTGATACAAGTACAATCATCAGAGCAGCAAAAGTATATGTTATTGGGCGAATCAGATTTTAATTGGCTAGGAAAACCACAGGTATGTATTCCTCTGTCAACATGTGTCACAAAATACTGTATCACTCTTATATTTCTGTTTGTATGGCCAAGTATGCAATAGCCTCTGTGGTTACAGAACCTTAATCTCAGCCTCTTACAGCATCCTGACCAAATGTTTTACATGATTAACCTCAAAATGAACCTTTGGAAAAAACTCGAAATGCTAGGTGAAAAGGGTGCATCAGAGAGGCCCTTCCCTGTTTGTAAAATTCAAGGAGTGCTGACAGAAACTCAGTAGTGGATGACTGTCATTAGGTTGGAACTGTATGATTTTTTGTGTTTTTAGAGGATGAGTTTGAGCATCATTCAGATATATGTTAATGCTGTATTAGCGATTTATCGTTATGTCTCGGTCCATGTTGCACCTTCCTGGTATTGGTATAAAATTGTTTCTACTTTTTAGCGGTATGTTGTCCTATAAGCTATAGAAATGCTCATTTGGAACACACTTAAGTGAAATACTGGAGTCTTCACAAGCAGTTAGCTTTAATGAAGAGATGTGGACTAGTTTTTTAATTAGCTTTCTCCTTAAGTGCTAGCCTTTGTCATGTTTGATTCTGCCCTTTACCTCTGGAGTGTTGAGAGAAACTCACAAGACCTTTGTAGAAATGGATGCTCAAGTTAGTGGATCTGAGTCTATATGTGTGAGCGCATATACTTATGCGCGGTCTACACTCATCGTTGGGTGCTGATGATATCCGTGGGGAGCTATGTATGATGGAATTTATGGTTTTCAACCTTGTGGGTGATGTCGTGAGGTTGAAATTTAATATTTTTTTTGTTGACTTTTGGCATATCCCTAGATTCATATGGATATATGTAGAATGGTTATAGCTTAAGTAAGAGTATGGGCATGTTCCTAGGTTCATCTAGAAATATGTAGTAGGGGGAGGACTAAGATATCAACTACCAAAGATGAGATCTGGTTGTTATAAGACTGGTTTGAGTTAGCATTCTATCTTATGGTTTGGATACTTGATGCTATATACAACATGATGAACCTCATTTAGTGCCATTATTGGGAACTTCAAGGAATGGTCAACCTAGCAATTGTAGTCTTGGGCAAGTCCATGCAGATGGGATGTAGGTATGTAATGTCTAGAACATTGCTGTGAGAAGTTTGAGAGAGATTGATTATCGTGTCTACTAAGACCAAACGTTGTATTTGGCCCACAAGGATATACTAAGGGTCCTTCTAACATAGGCCTTCTAAGCGAAAGTGAGGGCCTAGCCTTGTGGAGAGACCAAACGTTGTATTTGGCCCACAAGGATATACTAAGGGTCCTTCTAACATAGGCCTTCTAAGCAAAAGTGAGGGCCTAGCCTTGTGGAGAGCCTTGCAAAGTGTCCTGCTTGGAGTGTGTGGTGGGGAGGTGATAAGATAGCCCTGCGTAGGTGGCCTCAATCTTATGACAGCCTTAGATCAGGATTCACACACCCATGGGTTAACTTCAGCACATATAATGCATTGGCTTCTTTAGTCAGAGTGGTCACTGGTCACTTTCCATGTTTTTTTTTTCGGGGCAAGAAAAAGACTTCTATCAAGTATGAACAAAACCCACGAGAGCAAGCTCAAGGTGAAATACATCATGCAAGCATGAAAAAGAACACCCTAGAAGGGCCCAATAAAAAGCTCCTCAGAGTGAACAAGAATTAAACCAAGGCTGAGGCTGAAAGTGCCATCTAACTCTGTTGTGGACTCTGAGAAAAAAGGGGAGCCCCTCCATTACCCAAGGAATGTAGCTCTTCTGGTGGAAGCTGCTCGTGAGGTCCCCAGCATACGTGTCCAAATGGCCATCAACGTATGAATAGTATTTGTCCAAATAATGACCAAAGTATGAGAAGGGTAGACTTGGGATCGATCCAAGGTCTCTGTGCATCTGGCTCTCTAGATATGTCACATTGAAATACTCGCCAGTATCTCCCAAGAAGAATCCATAGAAGCATGTAGATGCCTGAAGTGTGAGAAGAGAACATTATCCAGAGAGCATGCCTCAAAACTGAATGTCCTATCGTATGGAGAGAGCCCAAGAAGAGTCATGCCTCTCATAAAAGGCCGGAGGCTACCGAGCCCAGGTCATAAAGGAGGAGGAAGGAGCAAACATACTGAAAATCCTGGCAATCCCTTCCATATGATCCTCGTGTGTTTACAATTTCATGGGCATTGCTGCATAGACTCCACAACAGAACGACATCGAGGACAAGTAGAGTCTGCCCCGAGAACGTGGACCTCCACAGGTTCATTGTAATCCCTCCATGAATAGAAAGCCAAAAGAATAGAAAGAAAGAAAGTTTATTAAAAGTCTTTGGAAGATTAAAAGTCCTTAATGAATTTTCTATTCCTTAGGGAATTCGAAAGTCTCCTCCATAAAGCTTTCTGCAAATCAGCAGAAATATGAAAATTCTTACAACGAGGAGCTCTGGATAGCCTCGAGCCTCTCTGTATCCAGAGAGCTATGCCAAGAGTGACGCCTCGTCTCGGGTTGTCTTCTCTGAGGAGGACGGAGATGGGACGGCGGACCTCAATCGTGTGGACTTTGCGTCTCTCACTTGGCAGTACTATGTAGTCTGTCTATGTAGTCTGTCTCTGTTGATCAATGCTGCTTGCACGTCTGCTAACTCCTCCTACTGAGTCCCGGTGCCGACTCAAATGCATTAAAATACGTGACATGTTACTGTGATCGGTCTGCCTCAGCGTAATGTGGCGCTGTCAATGTCTGCTACTATCTGATCTGTCGTAGTAGCACCTCCTTGTGCCGTTGCATCTCGATAATATGAGGCCACTCTTTGGGGTCCCATTGTAAAAGCTTTATGGATAGCCAAATCCTCCACCATGAGCCCGTGAGTTCGGGTCTAGGTACCATTGTGAATACCATGGTCCACATAACCTAAGATCCTAATAGGCTAACTCCCAACACCTGCCTGAACATCGAAGACCAAGGCATCCTCATTTGACTGTCATAGTGCTATGACCTACTTGTCCCCGTGAAAGCCCCCATCTAAGTAGAGCAAGAAACTGGCCGGTCATCTGTGTCAACCCAATCCATGGGTATGGCTGCATAAATTTGCTGAAATTCGCCTGCAATTCCTCTAAGGTGATTCACCAATTGTAATTTACGATCCTCTAGAAGTTTTATAAATGCTTTCCAAGATGCCACAAAAAAGGCAAGGCCTCTCTCCCATCTAGACGAGTGCATATAATGAGAAGTGCCAAGTGGTCTGCCATGCCCATCAAGTATGCTATTTTTCCATGATGCGTTTTGCGAGGGTCGCTACAACTGGTCATCATAGGTGATGGGATGTTGGAAGTTAGTGCATGAGGTGGATTCCACATTCAATGGAGTGCTACATGCTTATTCAATTTACCAGATCACCCTCCACCTGATCATTGATATTAGCATGCCATTAGTCCACACATCCACCCATTGGGTTTTTAACACCCTTCAATTACTTCCTAAACCTTCATACTGGGCCTTGAGGGTGAGCCTTGGTTTGTTAGGCAATGATGCTTGGGTAACGATGCCAAAATGAGATTACTTAAAGGATATTTTTTGCTGGAACCATTTATTGTTTTCCTAGTTTTCTACGTGTTTACCTTGACCATTCATATCTAGATTACCTTTGGCTTCAGTGTGGGTTAAAGTCGTTGTCTAGCATGAGTTTATGACCCTAGCAAGCCTAGGATAAAGTGTTTGTTGTTTAATTAATTGTGTGCATGGACAAGGGGTGGTATAAAAATTTAAAAAAAGAATTAAAATTAATCAATTAAATAATCATTATCTATTCTGTAATTATTTTACCATATTTAGGCTGTAATTTAATTTTTAAAACTATAAGTAAACTATAGAAGTGTTGGAATATGGGGCCTTTGGGGCCTTTCTGTGTGGCTCTAACTCCCCTAGTGGCACCTAGAAAAGTATATGTGGTTTTAATGGAAATAAGGGGTAGAAGGGTCCTAGCGTGCGGATGACACGTGGGAGTGTGGGGGATTTAATCCATAAGCAATTGTGTGGATCTAGAAACCTTGAATATAAAGAAGTTTTACACCCTCTAGAGTCATCCCCTACCAAGACTTTCTGGTGACTCTGGAGACTATGCACGGCTATGGGGCGGGGTTCGAGGACCCTGCATCTAGTGCTTTCGTTTATGCCATGTGGCGGGTTGCGCCCAGTTTTCTGACATGGTATTAGAGCAGGGGTGACCTTGTGGACTGTGATTCACCACGTATATCTGCAGGGATTGTGTGAACTCTGTGTGTACATTGACTGCTATTCCTGTGGTGGTTGCTGGATCCTAGTCTGACAAGGGGACTGTGCATGCCCGCATGATGTGACAATCCACTCGTGCGCTCTGCCTGAAGTTGTACTGAGTTGGCAACAAGCAGCTATTTTATAGATTGGGCAGGAACTACGCAATCATGGGGAGGTGGTTCCCTGCTTGTGCTTCGTCTACAGTGCCTGTTCAAGAGATTTAGTAGCGACGACTATTTGGAATTCGGCGGTGGCTAGGCTCTTGTGGGTGACTGGCGTGCGTTGTTGGCTGACTTGTTTGGTTGCACCTGATTGGCAGCCTGGCTTTTAGTGGGTAACCACATCGTTGATTGGCTGATCTAGCTCTTTGTGTGTGTTCAACTGTTGTTGGTGCTTGATTGTTCAAGTTATCTACTTGTGGCGTTTGGACCACCAGGGGGTGTTGGATATGGGGCCTTTGTGTGTGGCCCTAAGCCCCCTCATGGTGCCTAGAAAAGTACGTGTGTGTAACCGGTTAATGGAAATAAGAGATAAAAAGGCTCCTCGTGTGCATGGATGACACATGACAGTGTGGGGGATTTAATCCCATAAGCAATTGTGTGGAATAGGAAACCTTGGATATAAAGAAATGTTAAACCTTTCAAAATCACCCCCTCTTGGGACATTTTGGTAATTCTGGAGGCTGTGCATGGCTTGAGGCGAGGTTTGGTGACCCCTACACCTGGTGCTTCCAGTTATGCCACGTGGTGGTTTGTGCTCAGTTTTTTGACAAGAAGTAAAGCCAAAAAGTTGTTTTTGGCTTTTTATAGCATGCTTCATAGCTTCTTTTCGCTGGTCATCCGTGCATGTTTGGTTGTTGAGATCTTGCTCTCTTTGGTTAAATCGGCCACTATTATCTCTGTAGCTCCCTTTCTTAGTGTTATTGCTTCCTTGTTGCAAACCACACCTCTTAATTGTGATATGATATGAAACCTGTTTATGAAAAAAACACGGGAGGCCTGCTAGATGGCAGTGCCCTCCACATGCAGGTAGGAATTGATGCACACATGTGAATTGCTGCCGTTGACCGGTTAGAATGAAATCATGCAATTGAATGAGCAACAACTAAGCTGCAAACACACAAATGAGCCCCAAATATAGCAAGCCCTAACTGAGGAGGGAGAAGCTTCTTGAGAAGCTTTTCGGTGGTTTCTCATAGAAGCCAGGGCTCAACTAGACACATGCACTAGATGCAGTACTTGCATCACATTGGTTGCCCTAGAGTGAGATGGTGATTGAATGTCTGTGTGACACATGGCAAGGGCCACAAGTGAGAGGCCAAATGAAATGGTGCCATGTGGCAGCCATTTCCTTCATCCATGATGGATTTATGTGGGGGCTTGTCACATCATGTGGCCCGTTAGATGTGTCGGATAGTAGATAAGCTCAATTTCGTTCCTCAGTATTTTCTTACATATAAAGTGATGTCACATCTCATTGTGCTTTGTCCAAACATAAAATATAGGATCCTTGGTCAATTTAATAGAGCTTTGATTAACAGAGTGGATCTTTTTGAATATGTCCAATATCGTTTAAGATCCTCCTCAACCAGACAGCCTCATTATTGGATGCTCTATGTTCAGTTTCCTTGGTACTTTGCTTCTTACTGCTTCATGATGGATGCTCTATGTTCAGTTTCCTTGGTACTTTGCTTCTTACTGCTTCATGATATCAGGTCAGATCCAATGATGAAGCAATATCAAGAAGTCGTCCTTCTGTCATCTTAGCATCTTGTCTAATCAGTATCAATAGACCTTGACATTTTTAAATCATTGCTTCTTTTGAACTCTATTCCATGGGTCGAGGTTCCCTCTACATACGTGAGTATTTGCTTGGCTGCCTTCCAGTGGCATGGCAATACATTGGAATACTGCACTAGTTGGATAGGCTATGTCTGGTCTAGTGGTGGTGAATTATGTCGGGCTACCTATATAAGGTGGCATCTACTCTAGGACTATGTTGATCTTTCGACAATTTCTCAATGGGATTCATTGGTATATTGATTGGCTTGCAGTCCTCCATTCTCCATCATTTGAAGGTTTCATTCGCATACTTAGTTTGGGATATGAATGCTTTATTTTCCTCTCTCAGGACTTCAATTCCCAAACAATGATGCGTAGAGCCAAGGTCTTTCATATCAAACGCTTTGTTTAGATCTTGTTTGGCCTTCCTCATAACTACAAGTGATGACAATGTCATCAACGTATAAGACAATGAGAACTATATTGCCTTTGTTATCATGCTTTGTATACAGATTATAATTTGATGAACTCTATTGAAGCCCTTTCCATGGAAATGTTCATCAAATTTTGAATAGCGAAGCACTATTTTAAACCATAGAACACTTTCTGTATTTGTAGACCTTTTTCTTCTTGCCTTTAACTTGAAACGCGTGTAGCTGGTCCATATAGACCTCCTCTTTCAAATCATTGCCCTAGTTCTCCTTGGTTTCTTCATTTCTGTCTACTTTGTTGAAAACCTAGGACTCTATTGCTGTTTGTTAGGCCCTTCTACAGCAGTGTTGTCATAGTAAGAGCCCCCGTCACACTTATGTTGGGTATTTCTTTCCCTATCCCATTCATTTCCCACTCTAGGCTGAACTTGCTACGTGCATAAGACGTATCCTAGGTGCTCTCCTTGATGGAAAAAATGGAAGGGATGTGACCACACGAGTGGTCACACCTCATTATATGTGCTCTTCCGATTCCCCCGAAGACCTAGGTTAACTGTTAGACCTTAGGTACTAGAATTTATTAAGGTTCCTTGACCCGCCTCCCTACATTTGATTATTGTACTCCCCTTTTTGTCCCTAGGCAATGACCTATAACCTAATATAACCCTTTTTCCTTCGTATCTCACTCAATATGACTCCGATTTTAGAGTCGTCTGAACCAACATGTTCTCTTAACCAATCCCATTGATTATTTGGAAACTATGCGGTACTCGTGTCATGACATCCTCTCTTGCTTAGTTTTTAGCTGTCCTCGGCTAATAACCAAACAAGGTTTAGTTCCTATCATGGATAGTGTTTGTGACTAGAAGCTTGCTAGAGTCCTAGGACAACCCTTATCTCTTTTCTTTGCTATCTTATCACTCACCCTCAAGCTTCTAATGCCAACCTAATCCCCAAGTTCATTTTGTCTTATTCATTCCTTTTAATGAAATAATAATCAAACAAAGGGTAAGAGTACTTAGCGTTGCTACAATCCCTAAGAAAGATCTCGTCTCATGAGTGTTCTTGGGAGACTCTGACTATTTTAGTCTTCTTGGGATTCACCATGACCCCTTTGGTAGAGATATTTCTCGTGTAAGATTGTTCAATAAGAGTAGCTAGTCCCTGCTATGCGTGATGGAGTTTATGGTTTTCAACCTTAGGACTGACTATCATGAGATTGAAACTGCAATATGTTGTGTTTTTAGAGGATGAATTTGGGCATGTTCCTAGACTCATATAGGTATATTGTTCAATAAGAATACTCAGATAGTCTTCATTATTATTACCATTATTGCTTCCTAGGATGCCATTTCAAATAAATAAGTTCCAGAATTCAAATGAGAGAGATCCTTCACTTAGAGAACGACAAGATTCTTAGTTTTGAGGTGCCCTCTTTTGGTTAGATTTGTTGTAGGTTGATATTTTCGAGCCTCTACACTCCTTTGTCAAATCAAGCCTCTGCGCTTGATCTGCTTGAACCTCTACGTCCTTTGTCGATTGAAGCCCTTCAGTGCTTCAGTCCTTGCATCGATGGTCTGCATCAGATCGTTGACCTCCTTCTCATAGATCTGAGCTTCAACTGTTCCGTCTTCTCTTCGAGTTGCTTTGCTTGTGTAGTACAAACAATTGCGTTCGTATTCACTTCTTTGGATAGCGGATGGACCTTGCTGTTGATCTTAAATTTTCGAGCCATCAAAGGCCTCAAAATTGTCATGATTCTAGCTTTGATGGATTCATCAGTTGTAGCATCCAAGTAAAAACTCCCCTGCGAATTCTAGTGTCAAACATATCGATCAAAACCTTTGCCCCCGTAGGACGTTAAACGTGATCTTGGACTCGAAAGGCAACGGATTACATGGCTCCAAATGCTAACGAATGCCAAATTGTAGCTTTGTGCGTGGAACCTTTGCAAGCCGCTGTGCATCGCCCTTGCATTTAACTTGATTGATGAATATACAGGGTGAAAGAACATATGATCCTAGGGATGGTTCTAATGGACTCCTTAATGCATTGTCAGGAACACACGATCACCACTGACAGTTTGCTCCCTCTGGGTATGAACGAAAAGAGTGATGGCTTTGTCCATTGCATTTCTCATTGAAGGGTTTGACCCTTTAATTGTGTCGTATCACAAAGCTCCAATTGATTAGTGGCAAATATCCTTTGGAAGAGAGTCAAGCCCCACAGCTGCTCTGCACTTTGCCATAGAACCTTCGAATTGCATTTGATTATATCCATGCATTGAACCTAATTATGGAACAGTAAATGACCAAAAACCGAATAGGAAAATGCTCAACTAGCAAGGGAAACTAGACTAGGAGAGCAATGCAGGAAAACAGCAGGAAGTGCCTTCAAGGGTTGGAGAGGAGTGTAGGTCAGGGGCTGACCTGACAAGAGGGCTTGTGAGGAGTGCAATCACTCAGCTGTTAGGGATCAACCACATTAATGAATGCCAAATTATTAATGGTGTAGTACAGCAGGCCTTTTATAGTTCCCAGGCTGACTGTAGAATTACAAGGTTGTATATGGGATAAATCCAATAGTTCCATGTGGCAGCTTCTGAGCAGCCTACTAAGAAAGACTACTAGCGAGCTAACTAAATAGCTAACTAACCAGCCCCTTTGTTACAGTCCACCCCTCCCCAAAAAAATTGTCCTCAAATTTTGAATAGTCTCTAGAAGATTAGTGGAAGTAAATCATCTTCATTCAGCAACGATGGTACCAAAGCCCCTTGAATTTTGCATTAGCTGAGTAGGTAGAATAGGGAAGGGGTTCTTGACAGTGACTTTATTCAAATTTCTGTAGTCAATACACATACTATAGGGGCCATCCTTCTTTACCAAAAGAACGCAAGAAGCAAACGGAGATTGGGTGTGGGTAATAAAATTTCTATCCATTAACTCCGTAATTTGTCTTCCCTCTTTGCCCTTGAGAGCCTATAAGGAGCCGTATTCATAGGTTTGGAACCTGGTTCCAGCACAATAGATTTGTCAATGTCCCGCTTAGATGGAAATTGTTGGGGCAGATCAACAATACATCTGAAAAGTGCTGAAGTAACTCCTGCATCTCACTATCCTCCCAGCCCATTACTATGTTGTGTTTTGGCTAAATGTAAAGCATAGATGCCACAAGCACTTTTAAGATCCTTAGCCAATCTTCTTGCAGATATGAGAGCTAACTTATGAGCATTGAAGCCAGCCAATGTAATAGGTGTACCATCATGAAAGAATTTCATTAGAATCTTGTCCAGATCCAAAGAGAACTCACCCAATGACTTCATCGACTCACATTCCAAAACTACATCAAAAGGCCCATGTCAAGTACAATAAGATCACTCACAAATGTATAACCCCTAGATAGTTGGATCCTACTGGCTGGGCAGTATTGCTTGCTATAGAAGTGCTGTCCATTAGCCATTCCACTTTAATACTTTGATCCACTATAGTGGGATGCAACCTCACTGCCTGGATGGACTTTAGATTGATGAAATTATGAGTGCTTCCACTGTCAACTCATATGTGGACAAGCATGTTTTTAATGAATCCCTCTAGCGAGTTTGAGCTTCTTTTCAGCCCATCATGTAATCTGTAGATATGCTGAACAGTTCTTCTTGTTGCATCAAAATAACTCTCATCATCCTCTACACAAGGATGCACATCTGAAATTTGTCATTTAGAGAGAGGTCATGTGCAACTTCAATATTCCATTGCTGACCAGCACGTTGTCACTTGGCTTGGTAAATAACCTTTTTATGCTCTCTTGCTGGACCGCTGGTCAAAGGGATAAGAAGTACCCTTTTTGGAACCCTGAGCAACACCACCCTCATCATCTATCTTATTGTCATTCACACAATCATGAAATTCCAATTCTGTCACCGCTTCATTAGAGGTTGAGTCCTCATTAATTTCTATAATCATGCTGACTTTAGGTCTAGATTTAGCTTTGCATACACTCCTATGATCAAGAACCATTTCTCCCCAGAAATGTAACATAGGCTCTTCTTTTTCCTTTCCTTTCTAAAAGCTTGAGAGAGATGCTTAAATGACTTTCTTTCTTGTCACCCATGCTTAGGCATGGCCGTATCATCATCAACCTTATAGGATTTAGAATGTCCCAAGGTACTACCATGCACTGTAAGGAATCTAGGAATAGAGGGGATTGATGATGATATCACATGTTTCTGGTCCATTGAGGGGGTAACTTTGCTTAGGGGCTTGTTGTCACCACAATGTAAATATCCTAAGTCAAAGTACAGTTGACCATTTATCTGATCATAATTAAAGAGTTTTCATTTGTGTTAATTATGGTCAAAGAGTTCTTCTAATGGTCAAAGAACTGACTAAAGTCAAAGATACTTGACTCTGGTCAAGTAAGCCTGATTTTGGTCAGGGAGACTTGGTTTATTACCAAGAGGTTAATTGCAGTTAACCAGAGAACCACATAGCTGACTATGGTAAAAAAGTATTGACTTCGGTCAACAAGACTTGGCATGTGCCAAGAGGGTTAACTACGGTTAACCAAGATGTACCAATTTCGGTTGGAGAGTTGTGCCAACTTCGGTTGGAGAAACTTGATTATAATTAAGGTGCCTCGACCCTTGGACAAAGCTCCTTAATCATGATCAAGAGGGTTGATCTCGGTCAACCAGAGAATTGTTTAATGTTGTGTGCTTATGTGTTCAGTGGGGACGCCCACCTGTGACTAGGATTAGTCCACAGTTTATTATTTGCATTCAAAGCGCTAATAATTAATGGGTGCCATGGTGGTGCGCTTTAATTAATTGTTGCAGGTACTATGAGGGTCTAAAGACCCAAGCAATTTGGAGCTTAGCAAGCGACCGGAAGATGTTCGTGTGACCAAAGAACATCGAAGACCCTAGAGTTGCCCTTAGTGGCATGTAATTAGAAAGTAGTTTAAAATTTGACACTTGGCATGTTGCCAAAGAAATGAGCCATGAGCTCTTTGTAAAATAGATTTTTCATGTATGTTTGGATAATCTTTCAGCCTGCAAGCTGAAACTCATGTACTCAGTTTTTCTCTTCATGAATAAAAACCTTGGGGGGTCCAGCCCGACAGATTGTCCTGGGCCCCAGCTGTTTGCAGAGAGAGGAAGAGAGAAGGAGAGAAATCGTTGATTAAATAAGAGCTGAGTTGCGTAGGCTGAGTTTTGAAGCGGGTTGCATTTGTATCAGAGCCTTGGTTCGTTGTCTTTAAGGCAGTGATGGTCTAAGGAAAAACGTGGGAACAGGATGAAGCAACTGCAATGAATGGCCGTCCCAAAAGCTTGCACGAAGGCCGTGCTAATGGCAAAGGAAATACCGATGGGATGCCTCTGATGAAGATTTTATTGGTAACGTTAACCAAGAGCTGAGCCAGGCGCTGAGGCCTCGTTGACTTCAAGCTGTAGACAGATTGAGGCGAGGTAGAGGCACCTAGACAAATGCGTGACGTTTTGATACATATCCAGGAACTGACTCGATTAGGAAGCTCATCAGCCGGCCGTGACTCAAATGAGTGCTCGCTACAGTGGCTTGAGGTCGCAGTCACTCGATGGTGATTCCAGAAAATCAGGCGGACGTATGGCGATGGTGCGACGACAGACGTAAAAGGATTGTTCCGCCGTCGATTTCCTTGCGTGGGTGCTAGCTCCACGTAGAAGGTTTTGTGGGAATGTGCGATGGAGATGCCCTGAGTAGATAATTGCTTGATGCCTCGAGCGGAGGGCTAGTAGGGATAAAAGACGCCTTCACGCAAGCGCAGGTCTGTTGTTTGACAAAGATGCCGACGGTGATGATCAAGGCCTTCACGCGAGAGGAAAATGCTAGAGCGTTTTGACAAAGTGACACGTTGCAGCGTGGGGGATCTGTGCTGATGTGGCAGTGATAGAACAGTGCTGACGTGTCATTTTGACACGTGTCAGCTGATGTGATATACCCACATTCAACAGATGACGTGGCAGTACGTGGCATCCAGCTCAGAGCTGACGTGGTGCACTGACACGTGGCAGCCAGCCTGGCAGACCTGTGGTTAGTGTGACCTTGTTCAAGTTAACTGCAGTCAGCTGACCCTGGTTAGAGATCTGGTCAGAGGACAGCCTAACTAGACTAGACTGGTGCAGTTAACCAGTTTGGTTCAGTTAGTGGCCAAGTTACAGACATCTAACCAGACCAGAACAGGACTGATCTGGTTAATGTAACCAGCAGTACAAAAAAAAAGAAAAGGGACGGTTTTTCCTGTCAGTTTTCACCTGTCAAAAGGTACACTGTCAGTATTTTATCTGTCAGACAAACCAGCAGAAAATCAGTAAAAGCACAGATTTGCACGAGTAAAGACATGTTTGTCTTTGTGCTCAGAAAAGGGAATCAGATGCATTCTCAGTGCCTTTTGCACTAGCCAGGAAAGGGGCAATACAGTTGCTGATGCCTTGGCAACTTTGTGAGTTATGTCTTGAGTTGACAGCCCGGCACTGGCACAAGTTGTGAATGCAAGACACCTCTTGTTGAGGTATTTTTCTCTTTGAAAAGCAAAGGCTGATTGCATCAGTTGCATACACAATGTGTGTGAGAGTTGCAGAACTCGGGCAAGTTGCAGAGATGGCTTCACAGCAGCATGCCCAATCATCCCATGAGGGAATGGCAGAGTCTAACCAGGTACAGCAGGCTGAGGCTATACATATAAATAAAGAGAATGCCTATAGAGAGTTGATTACTCAGTTGGGAGAGGCAACAAGCGATCCCTTGTTTTGCAAGATGGTACAACCTCTTTTTGAGGAAAAGCCAGAGAAGCCTCCCTCTGGAGCAGATAAAGAAGAAGTGGTGGGCAAAAAAAGAAAAAGAGCAGGTCCTCTTTCCAAGAAGAAAAAGACGAAGCATCATCACAGCTCATCCAGCTCATCTTCATTTTCTAGCTCTACCTCTTCATCCTTGGCATCACCTCCTTCTTCGGGATCTTCAGAGTCAAAGAAGAAGAAGAAGAAGTCCACCAGGAAGGTAGAGACTAAAGAATTCAAGGACTGTGGAAAGTCAGTAAGATTTGCCACTTACAATGGCGAGTATGGCCAAGCTGAAAAGGCTATGCAGTTCATAAGGCAGTTTGATGCTGCCTTCAGCGTGGAAAATTTAAGTGAGTCCTCAAAGTTTCGTATTGTTGGTTTACACTTGATTGGTACAGCGAGTGCATGGTGGATAGCTAAAACAGCCAACTATGTAGCCCCCAAGAAATGGAAGGACTTCAAGAAAGCTTTCTATAAACAGTTTATTCCCAAACAATTTCAAGATCATGTCCTTCGGGGTTGGGAGAGTATTCATATGGAAGCACAAGATATAGTTGAGTCTTATAACCAGAAATTTTGGGACGCATACTCGCAGGTTTCGCTTTTCAAGAATATTTTTGACAAGACTCAACTCAAGAAGTACAGGGCTGGACTCACTCCAAAGATACATGCCCAAGTGAAAACTAAAGATATTAAAGAAATATCAGATCTCATGCATTCAGCCAATGTGGCTAGTCTCATGTACATGCAGGATCCTACTGGTGTGCCTTCACTACAGGCAGGGTTACCGGGGGATAAAAAGCTAGCGACCCCCAAGTTTGAAACAAGAGAGTTTCCCAAGGCTCAGAAGAGGGGATTTCAGCCTTAGAAGCCGAGGGGAAATCAGGTACAAAAGCCCTATAAGGGAAGACCACGGTTTACCCCTGAATAGATTGAAACTTTCAGGAAAGAGGGTAGGGGCATGTGGCTGCCCAGTGCCGAGAAAAGCCTTCAACTTCGAAGGGAAAAGAGGCAGAGAAGCCACGGGGACCACAAAAGCCAATGGCAGGAGGAATTCCTGACATACTGGGTCATGTTTCAAACCCCGAGGAATGAGAATTGCTGCTATCTTGGGGCAAAGTCAGAGACCAGCAAGCGCTGATTTTATTTGATCCAGGGGCTACTGATAACTTTATATCAGAGGATCTAGCCCTGCGGCTGGGAATAAAGACAGAGGAGTTGGGCAGGGCTCTGGATGCCGACCAGATGTTCTGTGGGAACCCTGTGCCAGTCACTCCCTTGATAGGGAAGCTCCGTCTTCATGTACAGAGTTATGTGGATCAAGAAGACTTCTTCATTTCTCCACTGAAACATCATGATGTAGATAATAATCAGGAGAGAATTCCGAACACATCGATGCCAAAATTGTGCAAATTTGACAACATGGGATTGTCAGTCTGTTTGTAAGCTGACACGTGGTAACCGATGATTGAAACAGCTTTCCACGACAGAAATTTGTACGAAGGTGTGCCATAGGCTCAGGAACACATGCTCCGAATCTCACGTGCAAAGGATAAAATATTCCCACAATTTCCCATGATTTTAGATTCTGATAGCAATGCAATAGAATTAGCCTCGATTCTGGCTCTGTGTACCTAATTTGACCTTTGACAGGACTATGCCCTGACCTTCCCTAACGTTGGAAGAGTAAATGATCAGAAACGGGTGTAGGTCAGGGCCTCGACCTGACAACAGGGCTTGTGAGGGGCTGCACAAGGACGGAAGACTTAATTCCATTTTAGAAATCAGCCTGAGCATTGTGGGCAGCCCACTATAAAAGACGGCTAACTAGCTAACTAACTAGCCCCTTTGTTACACTGTTGGCTCTTCTCATCATAACTCTTGTAATCCTTTCTGGGACGTTTTTCAGTCCCATCGGTAATACTCCACAACTGTTGAGCTTTGAGGATATGCCAACCTTGAATTTTCAGATGCTCTAGTTGGTTCCATCCAACCTAGCACCTTCTGGAAGGGGACATTCATCGGTCTGACTCATTGTGCTTGAACCAGTGTATCACACAGATTATGTGAGTGAGAAATGGCACCTATATATAATTGAAGCACAACTGAACTAGATACCAAAATAAATAAATCTTAAGCCCTTACCTCTATTTGAAATCGACCAAGAATGATGATCAGGTTTCCCCTGGAACCCAAACTCGCTTCCAAGCAGCTGGTGCTCATGTTAGTGTGAAAGGGTCTCCTGGCTATTGAAAGTCCTTCCCTCATTGAGAGAGGATAACAATGTATGAAACGATTACACTAGGGTAGCTCTCGCTGACGAGGATCAAGTGGTAAAACAGGGACCATGTAATACAGCAGGCAATGTGTGTTGCCATTCTCTGTGGGGTGGGAACAAAGGATAAACCAGTCAATGAACCAGGGTATACAAATGTAAGAGATTCATTCTCAATAGCATATACATATAAAGAGGCGCTTGTGGATACCAAAACAGCGCAAAAGGCACCCGCGAATGGCAAGTCTAGGGGGAGATGCTTGATGGCAAGGTTAGTATGGCCTTATGGCTTGACGGAATTCTTTCCATGAGTCTTCTATTTTGCTCTCCTTTGATTTGTCTGCCTGCCCTTTGTCTACTCAATTGTAGATGGTGGTCTTTTTTGCAATACAAGGTTGTTTCAATTGTGCAATTGCTGACTTGAATGCAGTTCTCGAAGGCCTTTAATTTGTTTTATCTGCACAGGTACTGCCAATTGTGGACTGCCCACACTGATTGTTAGTGTTAGATGCTTATATGGTGCTTGTAGGTCGCCACCAATGTTTAGGCTTAAATCATGTCGATTGCGGATACCTACCACACTTCAAGTGGACATTGGCTAGGAGGGAACTCTGAAAGTAGTGCACGTGCGGAAGCATGAGAGAGAGAGAGAGAACTGACACGAGATTAGGCGATAGCAACTGTAGATAACTTAGAATACAGTCTCATCCAAAGGGAGGCAAGTTGAGAGTGAAAACCCAAGTGACTGAGAAAGCGTAAGAGGAGGGCCTTTAAATAGGCCCCAAACCAGTCTGGTCGGCCTGCAAGAGCAGGCTCACTGGCTGACCATACAGTTGGCCTGACCCAACCCAAACAGGGTCTGGGTAGGTCAGGTTGTCCCGACCAGGCATGACCTGGTTGGGTGCCTAAACTGGGCCCAACCAGCCTGAGATCTGCCCTGACCCTCGTAATTATGCTCAGGTATCTGGCCTGGAGATGAATGTTTGACACCCATAAAGAAGTCCTCTCTTGCTACATATGAGATGCCATAAACTGAGCTAGATTGGCTGCCCTAGAGTGAGTGAGATGGTGAGTGATTGTTTGTGTTACACATTGCAAGGCCACAAGAGATAGACCAATGGAATGGTGATCCATGATGGATGTATGTGGGGGCTCTTCATAGTTTAGCCTTCTTGGTGCTTGTGATTTGCTGCTTTTGAAGGTCTACACCCATTTGGGCCTCTTCGCTTGCTTCATCACCTTCTAGGAGACCGTGCATTTGAGCCTCCTCACTTTCTTTGTCCCCTTCTAGGAAACCTTGCATTAGTTCTACACTCTACACCCATTTGAGCCTCTTCACTTTCTTCATCATCTTATATGAGTCCCAGTGCTTCTTTTGGGGTTTTTTGCACGCTTCAAAGCGCTTCCTGCATACCTCTTGTTGTTTGGGGGTGAGGTCCACCCAAAAATAATATTTTCCCCTAAACCCTAAACCGGTTTGCAGGTGTTACCCAAACTTGGTTTCCCTCGCTTGAGAATTGATGGAAGAGTGCACTATGTGTATGTCTATACTATCTTTGAACTTTCTCCCTAGTCATTCCCTGATAGTGATGAGAGGGTGCATCATAAAGTGGTGTAGAAAAAGTCTCTGCATTGAGAATGTCTGCTTCTCATGTTGGGTAAATCCTCATGGGGCATTAGTCTTTGGCCCTACATGATTTCTAAGCTTCAAAGGGGGGGTTGCACATGTGATATATATGGCTGGCCATGCAAATAACGTGGCAACTAAATCTACATGCATTGGATGTGGCAATACGTGGACAACCAATCAGCAGTGAGAGGTTTGACAGTTCAATGAGTAGAGGTGGTTTGATACATCTATTTCTACAGGCTCGGCACAGAAGTTTGGTCTCTTTGTCCAAACTCTCTGATTCTTCTCACGAGTGATCTACATGAGAGTCACCTCCCTGCGTGGAGTATTGCAGTAGCATGTACAGTCGGGTAGTCGTCTGCTAGTAGTGATAGAGTGTCGTAGATGTCTGTGTCCAGTCTTCATGGTTTGTGTCTTGTAAAAAGGCAACAAAATCTGTAGAGGTGAGGCTGCTCACTCTGGTTAATACAAAGGTCTTTTTGTGTCGAACCTGTCACTGGCAAGCTGTCAGAGATAGGAAGAAATGTTGCTAATCCACTCTGAAACTTTCCGTGATTATATCATGAGAAAGGGAGAGTGTTTGTAATTGAAATGTTTAATATGAATTCCAAGATCTTCGGGGTCTTGTCCTCCTCTTCTTGTACTGCCCATATCATCTAGTCCTTTGCTTTCATTCTCTCTCTTCTTCCTTATGATTATGCTTCTTGCTAGCAAGAGCATAGAAACCAAAAAGCATATTTCTTTCACACAGAAATGTTGCAAAACGACATCAAAACGTCTTTGTCTCAAAGAGCATGCCCAGGGCTTCCAAACTGGTCGTTTTTTGTCACTTTTAGTTGCTTTTCGCCTATATAGTTTGGTTTGGGAGCCTTGCTCTTATCATGTCATGAAATGTTTGAATTGATATATGTTGTAATGTTTAAACTTTATCCTTAAGCTGGATTTATGAAGATTGAAAGTGAAACTTGGAACTTGAATGTTCAGTCTATTGAATAGTTTAGATTGAAAGGTGCGAGGATAGGACCTAGGGGTCAAGGGCAGGGGCCAACTTTGCTTGAAATTTGGCCATCGTATCCTCTGTCCAGAATCTTCGGTTCTTCAACACCTCCAATGGCTGTCACTGGCGAGAGAGAGAGAGAGAGAGAGAGAGAGAGAGAGAGAGAGAGAGAGATTTGTGAAGGAGTCATGATCTCATCATTTCATGTATATTTCATGTATCTCCGCCTGATACAGGACAGCTTGCTACTATGGCCGCACAGAGCAGCCACAGCAAAAGACATTGTCCGTGGTGTCTTGCAGGTATGGAAAGTGTACTGTCTTTATGTCAATTGGTCTCATAACTCCTATGAAATAGAAAAAGAAAGTATTTTTTGCATTTGTAAAGACACGTTTGCACTAACTATTAAGTAAGGGATTGTGTGTCAATGTCTGGTGCTTTAAAGACAAACATTGTGTACTCAAAGTAGGGAGGCCAATGCTCCACAGGCATGTTATTTGCGACTTGCAGTGGAAGGCCATCAGCATGCCTTTGGAGGTAATTGCTGGTCGAGTCTATGTGATAACAATGCAGAAACACAATCAGGAACTTGCTCTGTAAATTCTTTGGGTATTCGTCTGCATTATGACAGAGAATCCATACAGTGGCACAATGCACTCTGGAAAAGCCAGAGCTTTGCCCAACAAAATATTCAAACTTTACTGAGACAGATGGAAGATGAAGGCTGGCTGATGAAGCATATTTTGTTGAGTGCCAATGAAAGTGCATCATACAGTACAAACTGAGCCCACCTTCAACATGTGTTAGGATCGTTTGCTGGCTGTTAGCTTGCTGCTGCATGCTCCAAAATGCCGGAAGAGCTTCATTTTTAATGTAAACGTCCTTCTTTCTGCAATACATTAGCATGTATTATATATAATTCAACTTTCTCAAAATCAGTTGCGATGGGCACAACACTTTTCCTATGCCTCAACCTAGGTGGTATTGAAAGAGTGGTATTTCAATTTTTACGTGAGGGAGGTCTTTGTTTCTTCAGGCTTCCCTTCCCCTCTTTTTCTTTTTTCTTTCTTTGGGGGCAGGTGTGTGTTTTTGTACATGGTATGTGTGTGTTGGGGGGGGGCGGGGGGCGGGATTGTCCTAAAGGCTTTGTTAAAAAAAGGAGGCGGAGTTTCATTTAAGGTATAATTTCTCATCACCTACCACTGCGTCCTGCTGGTGCACCCTATCTTACAAAGCTCATCTTCCTCCATCTTATTGTGGCTTCGTTCTGCTGGTTACGGCCTCAGAGTGTGAACTTTCCCTCAAAGGGCAAGATGCTATAGGGAGTTGGTCATTCCTTGGAGCATTGGTTGATGGGATGGAGCTTTAACCCTTAGTCTTTTCCTTCGTTTGCCAACCAACACCTGTAAGTGCTTCTCACGTCATGCCTCTGTGCTTGTCCCCCTACCCCATTTCTTCCCTTCCCTTCCGTCCTTTTTTAATATTTGCAAGTGTCCTTCTTGTCCCCCCATTTCTTTTTGCCTTCAGCAATCTTTTTGTGGAAAAATCATGATATGAAACTATATTTTGAGTCTAAATCTTCCCTTTTGTGGGGCCTCATATTCCTTCGTTTTATTACTCGAATGGGAATAGTTTCAATGTTGCAAGATCTGCTTATTTTAAGGAGATGGTTGAAATTATAGCATTTGGGTCCACGTATACCCCTTCCACTTTTGATGCATTAAGGGGAAAGCTTCTAGAGGATGAGGTGAAGGCAGCTAGTGAAGCCATTCATCGTGTGAAGGAGAAATGACACATAAGTATGGGGTTACTTTGGTTGCAGATGGTTGGAGTGATGTGCGGAGTCGCTCACTTGAGGGCATTTTGGCATATTGTAGAGGATCTTCTCTCTACATACACTCTGTAGAGTGTGGATTACAACAAAACATTGCAATTGTTTTGATGCAGTGGAATATGTGGGGCCATCCAAATGTTGTGCAGCTTGTTTCAGATAGTGATAATACCAACAAGGCTGCAGATGCATTATTGGAGCAAAAGTATTATTATTGGAGCAAAAGTATCCTCACATTCAGTGGAGTTCTTGTATTACCCATTGTTTACATAATTTGTTAAAAAGACATTGGCAAATTATCCTGGGTAAAAAGTTTTATTAACGATGATAGAGAGATCCTGACCGATAAACCCTTCAAAAAATGGGGCATCGATTTCATTGGACCCATAAGCCCAGCATTTATTACACGCAATCACTTTTCTCTCTCCTTGTTCCGCAAGTTTGCAAGCAAGGAGCTCTTGAAGTACGCAGAGACAAGGTTTGCATACAATTATCCGATGCTATCAAAGACTCGTTGAAATGAGACCTGCACTTAAGCAGGTTGTGGCAAGTCCAAAGTGGGATGCATGGCCCACTTCTAGGCAGGCCCTTGGAATGTTGGTCTATGACTTGTGTATAGGCAACAATGACTTTTGGGCTGATGCATCACTCATGTATGCTTTGTGTAAGCCGATTGTCTTGTTGCTGAAGAAGGTTGTTGGAGATAAGCCTTATGTTGGGAAAGTATATAAGGGGATGGATCGCATGATAGAAAATATCATAGTGTTAGAGAAAGATCCCCAAAGGTTGAGAGAGTTGGAGAAAGGTTCTCAGCCAGGGTTGTAGCTCCTCCTCTTGTGAACGCATGTGGAGTAGCTTTGTCTACATCCATACACAAGAAGTGGAACCCTCTCAAGCACAAAGGGCAAATGATCTTGTCTTTTTTAATGCAAACTTGTGTTTGCTTACCAAGATGAGACAAGAGCACACGCATGACAAGTTTATTGGTTTTCAGAAGCTTGATGACGCCTTTACTGATCATGATGAGGCGGCGGCAGCGGATGATGAGTAGTAGTAGTAGTAGAATGGGGTGGAGGTTGAGGCTTTTGATCTATTTGGATTTTGGATTCTAGACTTTGATCATATCATCATTGATGTAGCGGATGGCCTTAAGGCTTACAGGCTAGGCTTTTTGGGTTTTGTACTTTCGACATATATGAAGTTTGAAACTTTGAGCCATATATTCAATATTGACATTTTGTAACTTCTCGATCTTCACTATTTAGCCTTTCCCATTGATTTCAAATTTGTCATTTATTCCTCATTGCTCTAACTTTTAAGGTCTAAGTTATATACTATGATCTATCTTCAAAGTTGTAATTTTGTAGATTGTGGTATGTGTTATGCACTATGTTTTAAGTTATAGGTAGGCTGTAGGCTGTAGCATTCTAAATCCATGGGTGCTTAGCTCACTTGTCCATATTCGTTTTCCCTAACTATGGTTGGAATAGCAGGTCTCGAGGGTTCACCATGTTATCATAGCTTACACTTCAACTTGAAATGTTTGATTTTTATTATAATTGAGCGATTCACCATGTTATCATAGCTTACACTTCAACTTGAAATGTTTGATTTTTATTATAATTGAGCGACACAAATGTTCACAACACTAAAATGTATTATTGTTAGATGGATGATTGTTGGACCAACTTCCAATGATCAACATAATAGTTGTTTAAGACAAGGCAAAGCTATTCCTAAATTGCACATTAAATACTAGGAAGAATATGCTAGATGTCCTTTGCAATGTGCTAGTCTTTACAAAGAGAGACCCTAATTGCAAACGTCAAAATTTGTGTCTTGTCTTTGCTTAGTACTTGAACCTGGCGTACAAAATTTGATATCAATTCTTTTTTAATTGATAAATTGGTGACAATTAATTCTCAGTCTAGTAGTGCATCTTGGGTTTGAAAAAGAAAGTGAACAAGTATATGAGAAAAAGTACACCTTGGCATATCTGCAGCCTTACAAATGTTTTTGAGAGAGAGAGAGAGAGAGAGAGAGGTTATATAATGTAGTGTGTATAATATAAGTTAATATACATACATAAATAAATAAATATAAAATACATAATATATAATCTCTATCTCTATATACCTTAAGGAGAGTGAGCGGCCACGTGTCAAGTGAAAAAGGGTGCTACTTGCATATTGAAGGTGGTTGCAGGGAGTTAAATGCGGTGCCTTGCCCTTAAGACATGCACATTTATGCTCGTGCTCTTCGCAAATCTTCTCACGCATACAACCTCAAATCCCTCTTTGAGCACGCCAACTCTCTCTCTCTCTCTCTCTCTCTCTCTCTCGCAAAGCTCCCCAATCTCTGCTTATCAAACTCCCACCCTCTCTCACTCCCATTCCTTGTTTCAGAAGAAGTTGTGTTTAGCACAACGCCCCAGCCTCCATCTTTCGCATTGCCCTCTTTCCCATCTTCACCGCCTCCATCACCTCCTCAAGAGCCTCCTTGAGCGGCCGACCCATGCTTTCTCCCACAAGACCTGCCAGGTTGTTCTTGCCACACATGTGCTTCCTTTCTTCCACGAATCTCTCCTTTCTGAATCCTAAGAGCCATCGACAGAGAGAGACTTGCAGCTTCACACATGTGCTCCCTTTCTTCCACGAATCCCTCCTTCCTGAATCCTGAGAGCCATCGACAGAGAGAGACTTGCAGCTTCACATATGCACAACGCAAAACATTAAATCATTCTCAACATGGTGGAGAGCAAGTTAACATCAAGGGTTCCTTGTGGCAATGCGCTTTGGAAGACCCATCGAAGCAGCCATGGAAGATTCCAAGATTTGGGTAATGTTTTGTAGCTCTTCTGT
Organism: Dipteris shenzhenensis; assembly: GCF_047967505.1. Classification (NCBI taxonomy): domain Eukaryota; kingdom Viridiplantae; phylum Streptophyta; class Polypodiopsida; order Gleicheniales; family Dipteridaceae; genus Dipteris; species Dipteris shenzhenensis. The sequence goes on from NC_141626.1 coordinate 4,592,530, forward strand.
CTTAACTTTGCTTTCTCCATCATGCTTCTCAAGGGATACTTTGAACCAAATTTGAGGATGAGTCTCCCTAAAAAAGCCATGCATATGCTGAAGAATGAAGTTATAGGAGTTTGATGAGCAGACTTCACCAGCTTTCCAGACAAGTACTTCTAGGGATGCTAAGTTCTTGCATTCTTTGCAAGTAAATTTGATGCGCGGACCTGCTACTCTCTCTCTCTCTCTCTCTCTCTCTCTCTCTCTCTCTCTCTTCTGGTCCTCGCCTTCTCATTTCTTCACCAGCGAATGGATGTTTCCTTGCAATTGTGAATGGTGAGGTTTGTCGTTGCGCACACCATTTGTGAGGAGATTCCCACAACAAAACGAAATCCATCGTGGGATTTGTTCAACCAACTCAGTAACGCTTGGCAAGAGCCGAAGCTGGTCTCCATGATTATGCTATGTTTAAGTCGACAGTTCTCTAATGATGTTTCGAGGTGAATTTCCTCTATAGAGTTTACATGCAGTAGATGGTTTTGTCTAGGTACTCACTGATTAGGACCCTCATGGAGCAGATGGTTTTGTCCAGGTACTCATTGGTTAGGACCCTCATGCAATAGATGGTTTTGTCAAGGTACTTATTGATTAGGACCCTCATGGAGATGGAGCCAACCATTGTGTTTCTTCAGAAAGTGCATGCTAGCTATGCCCTTGAATCTCGCATGAACAACACCCTCTTCTGATAATAGCAGCCTCGCTCTCGTATCTTCAATCCGAGTGCGCTTTCTTGGAGAGGCTACAAGATTTTGTAAGGATGTCATCTGTAGACCCTCAGGAGGGCGTTGAGGATGCACAATCCTTCGTAAGATCCAACATTCCATCCATTTTGCGCCATCAAAAGCGATGAGATAGTGGCGCTATATCCTTGGAACATGGGGTAATTGAATGCAACAAAGAGGGATAGGTTTATGGAACCATTTCTTCGAGTAGCAAAATGGGTGTGGCTATTGCATAGATTAGTGTAGAAAATCTACAACTAGATACAAAAATTAAATACTTGACAAACAATAGAACTACTGCAAACTTCACACTTCTATTATAGAGGCCTGAGGGACTATATTGCTTATGAGTATCAACAACCGGATAGCATCGAGCCATAACAACATCGAGCCGTAATAACATCGAGCTTGATTCTTCTTCTGTTCCTGACACTATTGGCCATAAAGTAAAGTCAGGTTCCAAGCTGCCATGCAGGAAAGTTTTCGCCACCATTGAAAGTGACCAATTTGACCGATTCATGCTTCGCCTCCATCTTCAAACTTGCTCTGATACCAACTATAGAAAATTTACAACTAAATACAAAAGAGAAATACTCGACAAACAATAGAACTACTACAAACTTTATAGAGGAAACCCGAGGGACTACATTGCTTCTAAGTATCAACAATCAGATAACATCGAGCCATGATAACTGTGGGGTTCAAGGCCCCTGTGCCTAACCCTGATTATGTATACTCAAACTATATATATATTGATATATTGAAGATTAGGGTGGTAAAGCACCTACTAGAACTTGTGTCTCTCGAGCTCTCTCTCCCTCTTAGCTTCCATTGTGTCCTCATAACTGGTATCAGAGCTGGAAGATAAGGCCATCGCCAACTTACAAGAGGAAGTTGCAAAAGACAGTCTATTTTAAACCTGAGAGTCTTGTGATGAAGATATCCTTCTCTAGAAGCTGAATCTTGACCTGAGATCAAAAGCAAAGTTTAAACGACTTTGAGTACTTCATTTTTTGTTTTTACATATCTATGATTCGAGTTTTCAGTGAAAAGTTACAACTCCTGCAAAAAGTGAGGAAATTTGTTTATGCGCAGATTTTGTGTTGGATCTCCATATCCAGGCTACCATTTGCAGTTTCAACATTGTCGGCGGATCCAGAGCGGTCCAAAACTTCTACCTGTGAAAATGCTTATGATTCCGTGTTCTGAAGCTGTGGTACAGCTCTGTCTACTCCGATGTTTTCATTTCGTCATTTCCTGTGTGAGGGGGATCTCAACATCTGGGCCTATTGTGCATAGCATGCAGACCCACTGGCCCCGTTGCTGTCTGGCTGAGCCCGCTGCCCCCCTGCCATCTCTTCCTCCTCCGCCTCCTCCCCACCCTCCTCCTCTGTCTCTCCCCGTCATCTCCTCCCCCCAACCATTGCCCCCCCCGCCATCTCTTATGTCCCCCTCACCTTCTCTTTAACTTCCCGCCAGTCTTCTCCTTCGCCTCTTGCCTCCTCCCCTCTGCTTGCTATTTCACCCCCCCGCCATCTCTTCCAACCCCCTCGCCGTCTCTTCCGCCCCTCGCCTTCTCTTCAGTTTCCCCACCACCATCTCCTCCGCCTCTCGTTGCCCCCCTCGCTCCTTCTTTCATTGCCCCCTGCCTCCTCTTTTCCTTCCCTGCATCCTCCTCCTCGCGTTCTCCAACCTCCTTCCCCCCGCCTCTTCGCCCGCCTCCTTCTTGCCATCCCCCCCCACCCCACCGCCCCTTTCCCCGCCTTCACCCTTCTTCCCTTAGCTTGTCCTCTTCCGCTTCCCTCCTCGCTCTTCTCCTCCTCCTCCTTTGACATCTCTCCATCTCACCCCACCCCTCCTCTTCGCTTCCCTATCCGGGTTTTTATATTTTCTCTCCCTACAGTGGGAGCTTTTGTGCTTGTTCGGAGAAAGAAAATCTTGGTGGTGACCCTTGGTTTGGCCAAAGGGGCTCTATGGCAGCACTCCCACAGCCGTTAAGGTCATTCTTTCTTTAACCAACAAGCAACAAGTACAACAAGCAGTTCAGTCCCTCCAGGACAGGGCGATCATGGGCCTCACACCCATAAAAAGGCAGGTGCAGGAGTGGATCCAGGCCAGCTTGGCACTAGAGGGTGACCACTCAGGAGGTCACCATCTATGGAAGAGGCATCTTCCTCATCCAGATGAGCTCCCCCGACACTGCCTCAACACTTGTGGAGCAGAGTCCCATCCTTCTTGGCCGGCATTTGGTGTACATCTTCCCTTAGTACCATGGCTTTACAATGGAAGACATGGACATGACACACCATGTTCCCCGTTTTTTGATTACGCTCCCCATCCCAGGGCTTCCACAGGAATATAGAGCCATCCTCCCCTCCATTGGTCGAACATTTGGCACTGTGCGGGAGTCTCTGTCAAATTCGACGGCATCAGTGGTAGCAGATGACGGGGTCCCCAGGATTAGACTGGTGGTTGAGAGCCTAGAGTCCCTCCTAGAGTTGATCCTCCTAGAGATCCTTGAAGGGGGTACACTGCCCCTCCTGCTATGCTCGTCCTTATCACTGTCCCCCTCCCTCCCCCCCCCCCCCCTCTCCACCTCCTTAGCAGGTTCTTTAGCCTCCCCTCCCCTCCCCTACCTTGACTCCCTCGCCAGCGAGCAAGAGTAAGACACCGCCCCCTTTCACTTCCTCATTGTAGCATTCGGTCCCCTCTCTCCATTCGAGGGGGGAGCCAGAGGGAAGGGGCTCGTCCTCTCGATCAGCAACTCCCAATTTCTAGCCTGCGGTCCCCTCTCTCCATTCGAGGGGGGAGCCAGAGGGAAGGGGCTCGTCCTCCCAATCAGCAACTCCCAATTTCTAGCTTGGGCGTCCCTTACCATGGGACTTCTGGAGATGGGGATCCTAGAATTATCAAGAGATTCCAGACTCTTACCCTCTACCCTTGGAGGTAACGCTTGTGATCTTGCAGCCCCGGAAAGGGAATTCGATCAGCGTAGTGGGCTCCCAGACACACCCAGTTTGGAGATTCCAATTCGCCTCCACAAGGTTGGAGAAGCAGTCCCCAGTGGTGTTTGATGCTATGCTGGGAGATCAGATTTCACGCATGATATATGAGTGGATGGGGCCATAAGGACTGGACTTTTGGCACACCCATGGTGTTGAGGTGAATTTTCAGCTGTGCTTCACGACGCGAGAGAAGCCGATGTGTGGTTTGGCGATAGGAGTTATCAGATTGCCGCTTGAGGCAAAGATAGACATTAGGAAAAAAGGGAGCTCATTTTGGGGCCTTTTAGGGTTTAGAAAAATAGGCTCTCGACCAATCAGAAGAGGGCCAACATAACGTTGGGAAAATACCAAAAACCATGTAAAAATATAAATAAGTCATATTCAAAATCTTTTTCTTTTATTATGTCTGACATACGCAATCTTCAAAAGATGATTTTTTGTGCAGCATTTGATGATTCTGACATTGCCAGCGCATCCAAAGCGGGCCAAAACCCCCAAATCAATCTTGGAGACACCGAAAACCGACGCCCAGAGGCTTGAAAAAGGGCAAAAATGCCCAGAATGGGAGATTTGCACAAAAATGTGATTTGGCCAGCTAGAAAATCGACCCTAGAGGCATCGAAAACCGACGCTCGGGGTTCGAAAAAGGGCAAAAATGCTTGGAATGGGGGATTTGCAAAAAAACGCGATTTGGCCAGCTCGAAATTGAAAAAAATGCGATTTGGCCAGCTGGACAATTTCCAGCTGGCCAAATCGCGTTTTTTTGCAAATCCCCCATTCCGGGTATTTTTGCCCTTTTTCGAACCTCTGGGCATCGGTTTTCGGTGCCTCTAGGGTCAATTTGGGGGTTTTGGCCCACTTTGGACGTGCTCGCGATGTCAGAATCATCAAATACTACACAGAAAACCATGGATCTTATATATGCATTTAATGTGAAGTCTGGGCACTAGACTAACATTTTTATAGTAAGTATCCGTATTTTATGGCATTTCCCATATTTTGAGTGTAACAAAAATAGGTAAATAGTGAATTTCTTGGAGGGCCCCAAAATGAGTTCCATTCTTTCCTAATGTCATGCATACTACTGGCCACTCCAGAAGTGTGCAGATTTGTTCAAGGTGGAAGTCTCCTTCATGATGAAATGAGCACGGAAGATTGGCATTGAGCCGATGTCCACCCTAGTACACCGACATACAGACACGAACTACTCGTCCTCCAAACCCCTGGCAAAGTCACATAAAGCGATCTTTCTGGAACAGGCACCCACTCACAGGAGAGCCTTGTTTTCTGCATCCCGTCCTCATGAGCTGGACCATAGTGAGTTGGAGCGTGCATGGGCTCCATGACCGTGCTCGTAGAGTCAACCAGAATACTTGATCCTTCAGTAGGAGTTGCAGAGGACAGCGGTAGGGTGGGCAGTGGACATTCTTTTGATTCAGGAGCATATGTTCTCAGCATCATACATTAGATGGCGACACCATCTCCTCCCAGTGAGAGGCCCAGAGGTGTGGTCCCCTGCAGTAGGACGGAGCAGAGGGGTCTACATCTCGGTCTCATAGACAGTGGCTTCAGAGGTTTATGATCAGGGCGAGCTTATCCCAGGACGGGCAGTTTGGATGGGAGTTAGGATGGGAGAGTCTAGGAATGGGATCCTGAACGTGTATACTCCAGCGTGCAAACAGCGGCCTCAGCCCAGGTGCAGGGCCTTGGAAGCTTCTCTTACAGCGAGGGCTTCCTAGGAACACCCCATGCACTGGGGGGCAGTGGCAGCATTCACACAAATGGATCTTCTCAGAGGCCCCCATTATGGGGAAGGGTTCCCCCTTGATGAGGCGCCTCCATAGGGTCTGGCAGAGATTAGCAAGGGGCCTCATTCATGCTTAGCCCCGATGCAAGAGTAGTTCGAGCGTCAGCCCCTTGTTTGGCACCCTGAGATCAAGGATTAGGATGGGCATATGCTTGGGAAGGGGACTCACATTGGTTGGGCACAGTGGACAGTGGACCGGCCGACTCCCTTGGCATTTGGAGCAGATTACCCATGGAGGCAGAGGTGAGGCTTGGCACCTTAGCGCATTTGCGAGGGGCAGGGCAACGGATGAGAGAGATTGACCTAGCCATCCATGAGTCTTGATGGGAGGGACTTCACATGTGGATGGACAATAGATGGTTGGGTCAGTTTTCTCGGACTGGGGTCCCCTTGGGGATGATGATGCAACGAGGCAACACACAGCCTAGTTTTTTTTGTGTAAAACCTAGAGGGCTACTCTAGGCACTCATTGAGAGAGACCCAGAGATGGATGGGATACATTGGCAGATGATTAGAGTGGTGGGATGTTTGGGAAGGAGTGGCACATTGATCCTCCCAATATTCTAGAGCAAGATGCTCCCAAATGGCACCTCTGGCTTTGGGAGGGTGGGCCCTTGAGGGAGGTCCAGTGGGATCTGGGAGAGTGGGTCTGGCCCTCCAGGGGCGGCCTTGCCTAGCAGGTGGACAAATTGCCCTTCTTTTCCTACACCACACGGATTGGCAAGAGGCTTCAGATGGACTCTTCAATTTGGACCCCTTCGAGGGGAGAGGCATTGGGTGGCCCAGAGAGTGCCCCAGGACGTCCGTTCCGTTTTTTGGCACGATTATGGTTCAGTTTGCGGCCGAGGAAGATCTCCTACTTCTTGTGGCTAGCAGTCCACAAAGGCTTGCCCATCGGTCCATGGTTGCACCATATGCGGGTAGAGGGGCAGTGTCATTGTTGCTCTACTGGTTTTTTGGAGACGACCCTTCACTACCTCTGGAGTTGTTGTAGTGCAGTGAGGATTTGGATGGAAGCCCTCAGGATTATGACCCATATGCAGAGCCTTCAGAGGGACTACACAGGAGGAATGGTGGCCTGGTTGACTGAGGGAGGACACGAGTTTCAGATTGATGAGGTCTCCCCAGCTTACTGGATACAAGGTCATAGCATTCAGAGGATAGAGCTCCATGAGGCGGTCCCTCCTGATAGCCTTGTTTCTCATTCTCCTCCGGATGATAGCGTATGGGAGGTATTAGTGAGTATCATGACGTGGAACATTTGGGTTGGTCAGTGCAATCTAGTGATGGGTGAGCATCCGGTTCCACCCTCGGCTACCTTGATCGCCATCTAGCAAGATATCATATACACCCTCTGCTCCACCTGGGAGCGTGTGACCCCAGGCTGTAGGGCAACTGTTGTGAGGCGCACTCGATTCTACAAGGCTTGGCCTACATGAGTTTTTTACATATTCACTCCGTGAGGGATTTGCTGGTTGTATAGTCCCCTCACCTGGCTGTTAGCCCCTGTACTAGATATCCCCTAGGCAGTGGGCTGGGTTTCTTTGGAACATGCCGGTTTTTTCATCTTTCAATCTTTTTCCAGTTTTTCCATACTCATCACCTTCAGGGCTGCTGTTTTGTATGAAGTCTTTCAAGCATTAATAGAAGGTTTCTTTCTTTACAAAAAAACATCCGGGCCTCCATCTGTAGAGTTGTTTGTCTCGTTGGATGCGAGACTACCTAAAACATCCATGCGCAAAGTTGCTTGCCATTCCGTGAGGAATCGAGGGAGTTGTGATTCTGTGTGTTTTTCCGTTGAGTCTTGGGAGCTAGATATACCTTTGGCAAACGCTCAAGGATATGTGCAGCATGGTCAAGGTGGTGCATATAACTATTTTGCAAACACAATATCTCTCCAATGTTGATCACATTCATCTATAACAATGGCAACATTCATAGCAATGTTGGCATAGCTTTGTATTCATGAATACACTTGTATACATGGAAACATGAATATGTACTATCATGTTGTGCCGCAACAACGCATGGTCTCTATCTCTCTTCTATGTTCTTTGTATTTCCTTAAGGAAGGGTTGCCATGTGGCATTCAAAGGGGAGTCCTGTTTTCAGCGAAAAAGGAGTGCTCCATGTGGCAAAAGGAGGTGGAGTGGAGGGAGAGCTAGGAGATGTGCCACATGACACTCAAAGGGCATGGGAACTCCTTTTCCTTTTGAGTGCCTTGCCCAATAAGCAAGCTTTGGAGCAAGCTAGCCACACAGGACCGCAATAGAAGAGCAGATAGCAGTCTGTAAACGAGACTACAGTAGAGGAGTAGGCTGCAATGAATAACAAACTACAATTAATAGTAGACTACAACGAATAGCAGTCTATAAACAAATAGCAGTCTATCACACATGCAAATTCAAAAATAGACTGGTGCTACTAAGACCTGACATGGACTAATGTAGCAAAAGTAGCTCCAGTAAAAAATTTGTGAAGTTTGCAATGGCCATAAAAGCTAGCAAAGAAGCTAGTTTAGAGCCGCCACCAATGTAGCGGCTAGTGTGGGAGAGGAGAGCACACACAAAGGGATAACGAGACACCAAAAGTGGTGGATCAAAAGCTACTCTAGCTTATTCCTCTATCATATATATATATGAGTATACACGGGCACTGTACAAGTGGGTAGGCACACTGCCCTTTATCCCAACAACCTTCCACTTAAAGGCAATGTGCCTTTTAAGGGAGTATAGTACACGTACAATACAATCAGTCCAACTCCCATTGCACCGGAAGAAAGAACCGGAAGTGTAGCCCCAATGGCAAACATGTGAGAACCAAGTCTCAACCCAGTCATGGATGCATGAAGTACTATGGCTGCCATATCAACCATAACCTACTGCTCAACTGATCTGTGATCATCTGAAACAACCAAGTATCGGAAGACAAACATCATCAAGACCATGCAGCTCCCACTGCAAAGCATCCCTGTGGACATAAAGGACCATATGGCAAGTAACCTCAGAAGGATAGCAACCTCCTGAATACTGAGACCATAACCTGTCTCAATGCGCATCACATCTTGAGCTCTCATAACAGTATCAAACCTATGAAGCCAAGCTCGAGGGGATTGCTTCTGGCCATGGAGGCACTTACAATGCAAACATATCAATGATTCCTACCGATGCGGAATATGACCTGAGTCAATAACTGCAGAAACCACATCTGTCTTGGCATAACCAACCAATGGATCATACCGGGCATCATTAGCCAAGGTATCCTCCTCACCATGCATAGCCTCATCCTCATCTGCAAGAGGCACTCCGCATTGTGGGAGCAAACTGTAACTGTCCATAGAAGATGCATCAACAATCTCCATAGGAGTATAAACCTGTGGAATACTCGAGACATCTAACCGTCTCTTACCAAAATCAGGAAGTAATTGTGGCTGTCCCAACTTTATAACCTACTCATTGTGGGAAAAACCTCCCACTCCAAGGGATATGGGATGCCCCTGCAAAGAATTCAGAGGTATCAGTGCACTTACACCCTCCTGGAACACCACTCTCCTGCTATCCACAGTCTTGGGCTGTCTAAACATAGCATCCTCTCCGAAATAGACATTATGGCTGCGTATCAGCTCTCTAGCTGAAGAATCCCAAGGAAGATACACCTCCCCGATCGGGAACCATGAGCATAAGCCTCGCAACCAAACACACGTAAATGCTCATAACATGGTGCCCTGCCTGTCAAGAAGTCAAATGGCACTCTACCATCCAGAGATCTCCTGGGTGACCTATTAAGAAAGTATGCAGCTGTCTTACATGCCTCAGCCCAATAGCATTCGGTAAGACTTGCATATCGTAGCATGCTACCAATCCTGTCCAATAGAATCCGATTCTCATCCGATTTATGCCTTCTGCCAAGGCATCATGAGCAGAAAGATGAGGAGTGGTCAACACCCTCCTGATACCAAGTGTATCACATAGATGCTGAAATCTAGGAGAGGTAAACTCTGCATCACCATCAGTCATGAAGCTCAATAGCTTCTTTCCCGACTGATTTTCAGCATACCCAAGAAGCGCTGAAATGTATCATATACATCATGCTTCTGACGAATCAGATATACCATATGTACTTTGTAGCAGCATCAATAAATGTCACAAAGTAAGAGGCGCCACCCAATGAAATGATAGGCATAGGCCCACAAATTGCACTATGAACCAACTGCAATGGCTCAACATACCTCTCACTGAGTGTCTTTCTCACAAAAGAGGATCCTGACTGCTGACCATCATGACAATCATGACATAAAATCTGAGAGACATCCATAACAGGAATATATCTCAATGTTGTAAGGGCTTCCATACCTGCAGCAGACATATGTCCAAGTCTGGCATACCATGAACTAACTGATGGCTGCTTACCAATCATAAGCATCTGATCCTGGACATCGGATACATGCAATGCATAAGAGAATCCAACCCATGATCCCCTAGCAATCTTCCATGCATGATCACCCAAAGAGACACGATAACCTGGCTCAACCAACTGTCCATACTGATCTTGCTCATAGCAAGTCCTGATATATGTCTAACCCTCTGCAGAACAAGAATAGAGCCACTAGGCATAACAAGGTGGATATCCCCATAACCATAGACATTCATAGAATGATCACTGCCCATTAAACTGCTCTCCACAATGCATTCTTGATATGCACTGAACCATGACCTATGAGGGGTCATATGACATGAAGCACATGGATCTAACATCCAATCACCGAGAATGGGTACATCAATGGCCAAGAAGGAGGTGTCAGACATAGACAAAAGAATGCCTTCATCACTGCTACTGTGAGTGGAAACCCTGACATCCAGGCCTTGAAGCTCAACATGCTTCTTCTCCTTCTTCTTGCCATTCTTAACCTTGCTCTTCTTCTTGCATTTTCTTAGCCACCAGCAATACTTTTTCATGTGGCCATACTTTCCACAATAGAAACATCTAACACAAGTCTGAGAGCTAGACTTGCTCTTGGAATTCCCCCTTGAACATGACCGCTTTCTACCAATTGATCTACCTCTGGAGTGCATATCAAGGTTTTATTTCATCCCATCAGGACATTTCAACCCATCATGCTGTAACATAACACTATCATGGTCATACATCCGGCATATACGAGTATAGAACTCATATGCATGGCAGTCTACACCTTGTACACCATCCTATACCTGCAAATAGACTGACTTGGAGAGTGATGACTGAATGATAGAGCGTGCTTGCTCATCCATGTCATCCCGATCACTCTGTTTAATGCTATTAGGCTTGACACCTTTGCATTGAATGGGCTTATGCTGCCTCTTTTGCACTAACACATCATAAATCTACTCTTTCCAATATTGAAAGTTTGATCCATCCAACCTCTCAATATCAAAGATCTACAACTTGTCAGTTGACCTCAAGAGCCAAATCCTTGTGGATTCTCAGATATTCTCACCTGAAAAATAGCTTCCTGCACATTGGTCACAAATAGATAGTAGACTGCAACTTGTTGTGGTTTTGCAGGGGCTGTAACTCCTGCATCATATACCGGATCAACTTGCTTCCAAAAGTAAAGTTGTAGTCTGTTCTGCGAACTACAACTTTCCAGTTCGGCACAAAGTGCAATTCCGCACCAGAAAAGAGTTATTCACTCCTGAAAATAACTGTTTTGTGATAAAAACAACAGCAGCAGCTTCCTTGTATGCTTGCTGCCCTTTACAACACTCATCTGCTCCGGCAAAATAGCCCCAAAAATGGTCAAAATACATCCAACAGATCACCCCCTATTTCAACTACAACACTAGCAAATGACAAGTACAATGCCCGACCAAATCAACCCCGAGAATGCTCATAGATTAGCGATAAAATAGCCCAAAAGCACTGGCAAAACAGCCCTGAAATGTGCTCCAAACAATGGCAAATCATTGACAATACATCCTCCTCATTTGCTCAATGAACTGACATATACACCACCATACATGTAGGTGTAAAACCGTCAAAATGTCCATTGAATCATTGTCAAAATGACCTCAAAGCATGTGTCCACAGTCAACAAAAGTATCTGCGATGGCCTCTGACAAGAGAACTCCTAAACCATGAGTCTCAATGTCAGCCTACTATCGCTCAAGGTGCCTAACCGTACCCCCGAGCCAAGCCAAACTGTCAAAATCATACCAACTGTAGTGGAATGTCCACAAGGACTAAGATGCACTAGAGTATGTCTATACAAGGACCCAAATGCACTGAATAAATGGCACACATAGCTCAGCAGTAGCTGCAACCAACTGCTCAGTGCATAAGCACAAAAAATGCCAAAACTCCACTGTGCAGATCCTGTAAAAACACGTAAAATATCCTCGAGGCCAAGCCACCGCTTCAACAAGCATGTAAAGCTGACAAAACTCCCAAGCGTCTCTATTTTAGGCAGCTTCAACATATCTAGCCAGCCGATGAACCTTCTCTACCGCTCCTCCTATGACTGTAAGCTTCTCACATTCAGCCGGCCAGTTTCCACGTTCGTCTCGGTGTCATCATACGGCTCTATGACAATGCATGCTTCAGCCTTCACATAACAACAGTCTGCAATGCCAACCTACGCCTCCACAAACAGCTCCATAGCTAGAGCACAGCAAGGCCACAAACCTTGCAAGGCCTCCTCTCTACAGCAAAGGCAACAACTTACATCAAAAACTACGTAGCCACCAACGACCGCATCTCTGAGCTCCTACGTAGTAGTAGCACACCAACAAAGATAGTGCTCGCGAGCCAAGTTGCCTCTGAGCTCCGAAGCTCTATCGTCCAGCCAGCAGTGCCTGTGGATGGGTTCTGCAGGGGTTGCTGGAGCACTGGAGCGCTGGAAGATAACCCAAAGTGATTCTTGCAGCTGCGTTGTAGAGCAAACAGATCCGGATGATGTCTACCCAAAATCTCCCTGTGAATGAGAGAATCGAGCTCTCCAAAGCTCTCACTAGATCTCTCGAAGCAATGCCCGTGCTCCTCTCACTGAGCTCCTCGCAGATCGAACGTCGTGGGCTTTGATACCAGTTGTGGGAGAGGAGAGCACACACAAAGGGATAAGGAGACACCAATAGTGGTGGAGCAAAAGCTACTCCAACTTATTCCTCTATCATATATATATGAGTATACACAGGCACTGTACAAGTGGGCGGGCACAGTGCCCTTTACCCCAACAAATAGAACTATGCAAGATAGCCAAGAAACCTACATGAGTAGAACTGCAGTCTGCAATGACCAACAGAGATGGAAGAAGGAGCCGATACGGCAGTGGTAGACTAGGCAGTTCTGTAGCATAGGGATGAGAAACTACACCCGAATTCTATAGCAGGATTATCATGTGGCACTCAAAGGGGATTCCATGCGTGCCCTTAAATTAAACCAAATCATGGACTTGCCGCCTTACATAAGCAGTGCTTTAAAAGTGATTGGCAGCCCACTACATTGGGACCATTAAATCTCATTTGAGACGATACAATGGATCATATCCACACATGAAATTGCACCATTTGACAGTCAAGTGTGCATCTATACAATCCAAAAGACAAATAGATTGAAAAATGTATTTTCAAAAGTTCAAACCTCTTTCTTGATCATGAAACCTTGAATTGAGTGCATCTTACCAAGACTCTTTTTTCCCATCTATTCTGTTATCTATCTTCTATTCTTATATTTCTTATGGAAGAGTTGTGCTGCATGCCAAGATAAACTATCCAAGCCTACATTGTCAATGTGTTTGTGTGCAGTTGAGGGAAGATGCTAGATGTAAGGCAAGGATTCGAAGCACTGACATCCTCTTGGATATTGGACTTGGTATCTAAAATCTCACCCTCCTGGGTGCTAGAGGTTGTCACAAAAGTCATTGCGCTCTAGAGAGTAAGTCTCTTGTGTGCTCGATAAACTTACTTAAAAGGTGGATGAATAGGAGGGAGTGAGATGGGATGGAGATGGTACATCTATTCTATTTCTTAAGGAAGAGTTGCCATGTGGCAGGAGGAACCAGAAAGGACAGGGAGCTGGGAGGTGTACAACTCCAAAGGCAATGGGCAGGGAGGGGGAACACACAAAAATACACACATCCACACATTCCTGAGGGGGACTAGAGGTTCTTTTTGGGGGGGGGTGGGGGGAGGGAATCTCAAGTTTGAGAATAGAGTGGGGTGTGGGGGGCCATACACATGAATTTGTGTGCATGCACACAAAAACATATAGAGAGAGATGCATAGATCCAAATGCACACAAAAATACACACACAGGGGGAGGGGGGGGTAAATGTCTATGTGTATAATGTGGACACACCCCCACACATATACATACATGCACATGTGTGTGCATGTGTGCATGTGTGTGGGTGCACATGCACCCACAATTGCATGTGTGTCTATTATTTGTGTATGTATATGTATATTCATGTATTAACATATTTACATACAAATATGCACATGCTCACATGATGTAGAGTAGCAGAAGACCACCTACTTGATGAGAAAAATATCAAGAACAAAGCGGATTCATTTTTCATGTGGCAAGAGGGATTGGAGGTTGCGAGATGTGCCATGTGGCACTCAAGGGGCAACATCCTTGCCCAACATGACAAGCTTGGCAACAAAGAGGCATCTTCTATTCTATTTCTTACGGAAGACTTGATAGGTAGCACCCAACGGACAAGCCACACGGAGGACTTCCTAGAGAGTGAGTTGGGGGCGAGCCTTTCAGAGAGTGAGTTGAGCAAAACCATGTAAGAGTGATTTGTAGAGCAACGTTACAGTTTGAGTATGCAGCGAGAGAGCTCAGCGAGAGAGCTATAGAGATGGGGCATGGATTGGTTTTGAATGTTTGTGTCTTTTGAGAGATCTGTTATTCCATGTGGTACTCTCTCTTATTGCCCCTTGCCTTGCTCCTCCTAGGTTCTCCCTTCTTACATGCCTTGCCCAACAAGCTTCCCCCCCAGCCACTCACTCTATCCACGTCCCCCCCCCTCTCTCTCTCGCTCTCTCTCTCTCTCTCTCTCTCATTCACACACAGCTTCGGGGATCATTATGATCTCATTGGGCGTGCATACAATTTGACATACTTTAGATTATGAAGGCCCTTCCCTATATCATATGGTATGAGGCCTTAGTGAGGAGATTATTGGTGTATACCCCATATGGAATATGAAAACAAGGTGAGAGAATGGGGCAATGGTCATCAACTATTATCTTGCACGTTGTGGTACTTACATACACAAGAACTTCCCCCACTTATATCATAATGTTTTATGACTGAGAAGAGGTGGATTGCACCGTAATGATCATAATCTATGACGCGTAGCCACCCTATGGTGAAGTTTGGATTGTATGAAAAGGTGACCCCTTCTTAATACTTACAACCAAGGTTTAATCCAAAAGATTGATTTTCATTTAATGGCTTGTTGGTTGTGGAATAAATTATGATCATGGATATGCCTTGGAGGTTTGATGAAAAAGTTTTTTGAGTAAAATATGACATCGTCCCCTCCATTAAGTGAGTAGATTATGGGTTAAGCATAACCCTCTAGATTCCATCGAACATAGTATGGTCAGGACACTTACATGCGACATTGTGGGAGTAATGATACGTGGAGGAGATAGCGGACACAACCTCTTAGTAATTATGTTACCCCTATCTTACAAAGTGTTTGTGGGAGATGGTACCTAGATTGATATAGATAGAGCCAAGTACACTAGAGAGCCCAATCTAGTGGCAAGGCTCAATGACAAACTTTATTGAGGCATTGAATATGTGGAGAAGTACCCCGCCCTCTTCTAGCCTTAGTGGGTGTGCAATGGTCATAGAGTGAAGGACCAAAAGCTTACTTCTGTGCTAGCTGCCTCAGTAGCATTTTCGCTAGGCCCCTTCAGTAAAGACTAGGATGCAACACAGCCAAAGAACCCCAGAGGCTTCCTAGCGAAATAACGAAGACATTTCCTCACTACATGTGGCTGAAGCTTGATGCTCGATACAGCTCAAAACTCCACGGAAGGAAATGATCTAGGCAAAAGACGGAGGATGGGATGAGACCGGAGTCTTGCCAGGTGCGGAGACTTTAGCTCTCTCCATTGCTACCTCCCGAGTTGCGCCATCTCTGATCGTGAGGGTGGATTTCTCCTTTGATAAACTTTTCATCTCGCTGCACATGAAATATTTTGCACCGGGATAGCAGAAGCCGAGGTCATACTGACTCGTT
Organism: Dipteris shenzhenensis; assembly: GCF_047967505.1. NCBI lineage: Eukaryota > Viridiplantae > Streptophyta > Polypodiopsida > Gleicheniales > Dipteridaceae > Dipteris > Dipteris shenzhenensis. The sequence continues at coordinate 4,608,340 of NC_141626.1, forward strand.
CATGCTAAGGGAAAAGCTTTGCATGAATGTCAGGTCTACACGAACTCCCGCCAGGGCCGATCTAGCTACGTGAACTCAGCCCTTTGGGCGGGATACTTGGTTAGAGCTAGGTCATTAACGATGACTCTGCTCCTACATTGGTCCCGGGCAGTTTCTCCTGCTATCTACGCACTTTTGCTCGAATCATCATTCGTAGTTTACATGATGCTCAGTGATGGGATCTCCACTTTGCTGGACCAGGTGTATACGAGCTTGGGATCGTCAGAAATTTTTTCGCCAGGAGTCGTTACTATCCATGGAGCTCTATTCACACCTTGTTGGGCTGGTAAGCCTCGTGTTTATTTTTCTCAAGCTCAGAGTTTTGCTTCCAGGCTACATGACAGGAAGAACGGACATGCGAGCTCAGGGTATATACTACACGAGGTGAATGGCCTAGACTTAGAGGAGACTTCCTCTGTCGAGCTGTATGAATGGCTATAAATCCTTTGGTGATATGCCGCTTCCCTATTGTTGTCGCTATTGGTTACCAGCATCTCTCCATTACTAGTTGGCATTAGTAGCAACTACTTTGTATTTGGCTTATTCCTTGCTGCTTGGTCACTTCTGAGAAGGGCATCAGTTCTCACGGTTAGCATGTTCACCATATTATTTTAGTATGCAATGACTACTTACACAACCTCCTCCTTTATTGTTGTGACTTTAGTAGTGGTTATATCTCAGGGAGTTGTTACTAGGTGACTACCTCCTTAAGATTTCCAGCCCGAGACGGGATAACTTTTAAGACGGGAACACAACTATGGAAGTGTAGGTCATTGGGTGAATCTTTCCCCTAGAGACTTATGGAAGTTTAGATCATTGGTCGAATCTTTACCAATGTAAAGTTACAAATTTAGCCCATGCTACTATCTTCAAGGCTTCAATGGGTTTAACTATACTTAAATTGCATATAAAGGTTTTTATAAGCTAGAATATGAGAATTCTAACCTCATAGATGGCTCTAGATGACTTATGTTGATCGATTTGAGTACTTGGAGGGCTAAATTCAGACCTCATGTGACGAAGTTATGTCAATTTTTTAGAAAATATATCAAATTTGAAGCTCTAAATATTAGCCCTCCTAACCTGGAGAAGATTCTAGATTCACCATTGGGTGAATATTCACCCTTAAAATTTACCTTTACTAGAAAGCTATGGATTCATGCCTTTTCAAATAAACTTCTTCCTTAATTTAAATACAAATTTGTTATGTTGAAACTAGTCTCCATGAAATAACTTTAAAAACTAAAACCTAAATTTTAATTTGAATAAGTTTAAAATTGAAGATAGAGCAACATATCTAGAAGAACAAAAACATGATCAACTAACCTAAGAGATTTTGATAAGAGAGACAAGTCCACCTTTCTTGTGTTTAATTGCATTACTTTGAAATTTTTTGACAAGCAAAGAAGGAAGACCCGATAGCAATTGATACTAGAGGCAAATAAGGCACTTCTTGAGAAGAAGTAGGGTATATAGGTGCTTGAGAGGGGGGCTTTGAGCATAGCACGAAAGAAATTTGGAAAGGAAAGGTGGAGGTGTGTGGTACAAGAAAGGGAGAGTAGAAGAAAGGGAGACGTGCATTAAGTAAGAAATAGAAGAGGAGTGATGAGCAAGAAAGGGGTGTGATGAGAGAGGAATATATGGAGAGGAGACAAACATGGAGGCTACCAATGGAAAGGTGAAATAGCTTTTTAAATGCTATTGATAGTGAGCCAAAATGCCTCACATAGCAAAGGAAGGAAGAGAGGGTGAGGAGGCAATATGATGAGCAACAGCAGGGATGCACAATAAGCAGAGAGACAAAAGGATGATGGGAGAGGGAAGAACAAAATAGCATGCATGGAAGAGGAGCATAATGACAGTGCTTGTGTTGTGGGAAGGGAAGGGTTGAAGAGAGGGTAGTGGGATGAGGATAAGAAAATGTAAGTATCAACAATAATACACAATTTGTGGATCGTTTTTGGTCCAAAACAAACTAGGTGGATGATTATATGGAAGATCTGAATGGTGTGGAGCTAGAAGAAGATGATGATGATGAACAAGATTGTGGACTAGCCAAAGGGGAACCAAAAGTTGCCATTAGAGGGTGACAAGACAATGAAGATTTGTTGTCCTAAGCCTTTAATGCAGCTTCAAGATGTTTTAGTGAATGTACTGAAACCAAAAGATAAGACTCTTCCACACAAATTAACCACTTAATCAATTGGAGAAGAAGAACACAAATCACACCACGAAAGTGATAGCAGATTGGGTACAATCCCCCCCCCCTAGATAAGTGGCTCACGCTTCCTCATCTAGAGTATTTATGATATTTCATAAAAGCACCAAGGAGCCAAAATTATCCCTCTCTTCCAAAATGAGGGATTTGCTTTACATAGCCATCTTTGGGCCCAAAATTGAATTATGTCCACTCCAAAATATATTGCTCAAACTTGCAATAATAAAGAAATACAAAATTGGCCCATGGCCACACTGTGTGACACCTCGATTGGTACCCTTGCTTTAACTCCAATCCTCTCTATGAGTTCCATCACCTGTACTCAAGCCGCCAATTACATTAGTTATTAACAATCAATTGAACAAATCATCGAATCAACCGATCCCAACATAACCGTGCTCAAAGCACAATAATCAAGCACAACACCAATAACACTAGCGACATCAGTATTAACATGGAATCACCCACAATACTGACCATCTAGCATGGCAAAACAGAAGCTAGTCAGGCATGCCCAACTAACCACACAAAGTATCCACTAGGACCCTCGTCGCGTCTAGTGCGCTGCTATGGAGTACTTTGCCATAGTCACACTTGACTAAAATAATAATGTCCAAAGCAAGATATACCATAAATATAATTTTTGTAACATGTACTCGTTCACATGCTTTTTTTTAATTTCCTCTACATTATCCTCTTTCCAAAGCAAGGTGTTGAACTAAAACATTGGGCACAATCACAATTTTGGATTTAAATACTTGTGATCATTTGATTAATAACTCACTTGCAATGCTATATTTATGAGAATATGCACCATGGTGGGATAGCTGACTTAGGCTATCATTTTTCTAGGGGAGTCCTTTAAATAAAACATTAGAACAAAATTGTTAATAAAAAGGAAAACAAATTTAAGTCAAAACCAAATCTTTAGGCCATAGGTAAGGTCACCAAATCTTTCGGCCATAGGTAAGGTCTTAAGCATAAAAAAACAAGGTGGAGAATCCACTGAGGCCCTGCTTTGAGAAAAGGCTTCTGTATTTTGTGTTTGAGAAAAGCCTTCGACTTTTGCCAATTGCGATCCACGTGTCGAGGAGGCATGAAGCAAGGACGTTTCTTCTACTTACTAGGAAAAAACCATGCTCACACACCTATATGTTGGGCCAATTGGTAGTTATTTAGCACATCTTGTTGGGTTGAATCAACACCAAATAACTCTTTTTAAGTGTCTTGCATCCAACTTTTACCAAGAATCATGGCTTCCATTAAGGTACCTACTCTGCAGGAGTTACAAAAAACTTGCAAGACACAACGTAATTGCCCAAGGTAACATTCAACGTTAAAGAACACGTTAATAGAGGTACCCTCTATGGATTGAACTTCAGAATCACAAACTTGAAGGAGTACCTGGCCAAGATGTTTTAATGTTTCCTAGGAGAGTTTTTGGGGGGTGAACGAGTTGGTGTCAAGTGTGTGGATAATGGCACGGCGATTGACATCCTGAAGGAACAGCTGGTTGCTTTGCAGTAGGTAAAAGAAGTTGCACTCAACCAAGTAGCTACCATGAGAATGGACTTTGCAAACATATAATATCAGAGTTCATAAGTGTCTCTGTGGCTTGTATGTCATCTTTGTATTTCTGTAATGACCTAATACTCAAAGATTGTATCAATATAGTTGTGTCTATGTTTTGTTGGATTTTATTATTTATGGTCTAAGTACTCTAGGATCAAAGTGTGGTAAGACCTCTTTTCTTGCGGGGATTCTAATTTAACTCTTTTCTCATCTCTATAATCTACTTCATCAAAGAATCTCTTTGTAGATGTCTTGTCAATAGTCACGACGGCACAACTTGATGTTTCCACATTAGAATCATCAGGGACGATTGCTTCATCCCGTGCGTAGTAATGGCTTGAATCTAAAACAATCATACTTACCGTGAGAACTTCAGTACCTCACATCAATTATGAAATTTGGAATGTGGACTCTACTATAGTTATTTCAATGCACAATTTCTCGGTTACAAATTAAAGGCATATATTTCACACGATGGCATTGAAAACCAGGAACATGTAACAAACAAATTCAAATGATGAATACAATATTGGATATCGATTCAACATAATGTTAAGGGAAAATTTTCTTTCGCTAATTCTAATGGTAGATGTAACAGAAACCATCTATGTACGAATGGTAGCTCTCATTCATGGAGCTAGTAAGAAAACTTGCCATGTAAAATGTAAGCATGACATAAACCATTTCAAAATCATAAACTGTTTGCTTGTACAACTTACAAAACCTACGTTCATATCCTAACCTTTTTTAATCCATGTAATAGTGGAACCTGTCTATCTATATATTGAATTCTTGCTTGTATACATGCATGTGCATGCTCATGAACTCAGAGAACTTGTGTCCTAGCAGTCTTGTAGTACCAAGGCTTCATTATGATCTTGCTTCTTCTCTTTCTACACCTCGTCTTGTTCTTCTCTCTAACTTCAATCGAGTTTGACTCTGAGGATTCATCACACTGTAAGACTCAAGCGTCAGGTATAGATTTAATGAGAGTAGAAGAGCAAGGGGTGTTGAGATATGGTGCCATGAGCACATAGATTAAAGGCTAAGGTATGGTATAGGAAAGAATTAAAGTAGCCACCCTAGGATGTGGACTACATGATGTGGAGATGTGGATCAAGGATATCCACAAGGAGAGATGTGGATCAGAGGATCCTACAAATGTTAATTATTCAAAGGGCACTCTCTATATAAGAGGCCTATCATGTATTGTTAAGTAAGAGAAATACACACTCACCCAAGATTCTATTTATGAGTCCAAGCTAATCTATCTTGGAACCTAATTGACTTGAGGTACATGTCATGAGCATTCTCTTCATCATATTTCCACATAGGTTCCATCCACCTTAGAGCGCTCCATAGATCCTAAGGCACGCATGTTTTCTCATGGTATCAGAGCTCCCTTGCCTTCCACTGAGGCATTGCGATCCGTATGAGAGTGTGATTGATTGAGAGATCAAGAGTCGAGTGTTCTCTTCCGTTGAGAGAACTTTCGCTTTATTGTGAGAAAATTTCGTTCATGAGAGAAGAATCTTTGTCCATTCATTTTCTTGAGAGTTCTTTGAGAGATCGACTATCCATTCTTCAAGAGAAAGAGAGAAAGATTTTAGTTGTGCAAGATTGAGAGTTCATTCTTTTTGAGTGATTGTGGGATATTCAACACCTTGTGAGAGAATTTTTTTCCTGAGATTTATTTGTAAGGGAGAGAACCTGAGATATGTTTTCTGAGAGGGAGAGAAAAGAAAGCTTCAATTATTTCTATTCTTGTTTGAGAGAGAGAGAGAGAGAGAGACTTTTCACATACTTGCCTTGCCTAAAGCTCAAGGGGCATTGCTTGCATGCAAGCAATAGCATCAAAATAGCGAGCCCTACAACCAACTCCATCACGTCCAAAGCTCTCGGCTTCTCCAGCTACTCTCATGGGCTCCCTATGGCAGCTACAAAGAAGCAAGGCAATCCAACAACGATGTTCACAACCTCTCTATAGCAAAGGATTGACCAACAGCTCCGAGCGGCTCCCTACATATGCACACAGACAATAGTGCCAACTAGAAGCCTCAGAGCATACCAGCCGTCTCCATCTCTAGCGATGCCTATCTATCTGCAGTCGCACACAGCGTATAAGGCTCCATATCTAGCTTTGGCTCTCCCAACGACTAAGCCTCCCAAACCTTATCAACCTGAGCGGCTCCCTCTAATCGGGCCAACAGACCCGCCTCAACAAGCCTTGCCAGGACGCTGCAACTCCTCCACGCTCACATCAAACAACAAGCGTCCACCATACGCAGTGCCTCCTACATGCCTAGATCCTTCAACGAGCCACCATCCACCACCCAAGCTCACAGCATTGGCTGCTCCATGAACGTCGGACGATCGCCCTCTCCAACAGAACAAGCGCTCGGGCTCCTGCAACTCAACCGACCAGCGAGTTCCACAGGTCTCCAACAGATATCGACTCCAACAATCGCGGCTTGTGCAGACGCCTCCATCCACAAAACGAGTCCTCCATCTCCACGCTCAGCTACCAGCTCTCCTTCATCGTCGTTTCCCATCCTTCACAAAGGTTAGGAAAGGACACATGGCATTTTTGGAACCAGATAAGGTATGTTGAGTTATTGGTTGGGTTGGGTGAAGGTAAGAGGCTTGGTCAATTTTTTTCCATGTGGCAGATAGATTCTAACCTTGGTTAGCATAGTGGTTAAGTTTAGCTAACCTTGAGTTCAAAAAGTTTGGTTAGGTTACACAGGGTTTGGTTCAATTACAGGTTGGTTGAGTTTCATTTTGGTCAAAGTTGTGCCACATCACCAAGTGCCACATAAGCACAAAGGCCTTTACTAAGCATAGACCTGCAAGCTGCATGTGAACACCCTCTACCACATCATCAAAGGCCTCTTCTTCACAAAAACTTCGACAAGGTGTAACTTCCAATCCAGGAAGAATTTGCACACGCTCCAAAAATCAAAAGTGATCATCTTTTCGAGCTCCAAAAAGGAAAAGTGATCGTCTTTTCAAGCTCTATGCACCTGTTGGATCAAAATGATTGTTAGCAATTAGACACTCCCAATATTGAAAGTAATCAATTGGTAAGACCTTTGCAACAATTGGAAAAGCAACGCATGAATGCAAAAGGCATGCCAAACGCACAAGTGTATGAGATGACCATAGCACAGAGCATGGCATCCACACATAAAGCATTAAGGCACATGGAAGAACAAAGCATCATGCATCAAGCTACATCAGGCAAAGAAGAGAATGCCATCGACATCAAGCATTGAGAAGCAACAACCTTGCCACCTTTAGCCCACATGTCTGTAAATCAAGCCTGACAACCTGAGAGTAGCCATGAAAGCACCCAGGGGAGGTATTGACATGTCAAAGTCACACTTGATCACCTTAAGTAGCAATGCATGCACTAAGGGGAGGTGATGGAATGTAAATTCACATCTGACCACCTTGACAATAAGCAAAAATCAGACTGATAAGTAAAGATAAGATCTGCGCAGCCTAGAGATGACATCTGGGTGCTTGCAATTAGCATAAAACAGAAAGTAAATCGCTAAAGAAAAGAAGTTAAGAAACAAACCGAATCATTGTGGGGAGAGAAGGGAATGGAATGATATTCAAATTGGTGAACGATCTTCAGCGAGTTCATCCCAAAGAGGACATCTAGCATTTCAAAAAGCAACCCTGCTTTTGTGTGAGATATCGCTAAAAATGGGAAAAGCAACTAAGGACCTTCACAACAATCTTCATCGCCAATCAGCCAAAAACAATAAAAATTGGTTGCTTTATCTACATTGATATATTCTCACTGAATGGTGGCCACGAGGATAGCGAGACCAACAATTCTTACTCCTTCGTTCTATGCAAATTAGGCCACTCATTAACAACAGGAACATTGGAAGTGAACCAACACTAAAACCCACACAAATAGCATCTACTTTAACCGTGCACTCTTCCATATAGTTCTAGAAGCAACTCCACTACCTTCCTTGCATGGAGAAAAGCAAATACCACATTTAGACGCCATCCCATACAGAACCACACAACGCACAATAACATCTTAGTATGGAAGGCCCTTCTCCTTTTCCCCTTCACACCGACATGCAACAATAACAACTCACATGTCGGAGTGTCTGGGGGGTACAAAAGTAAGAGTAGAATAGGAATCGCAAACAAAGGAGGCACCCTACAGACCTGCACAACAAGAGATAAGAACTTCGCATGCAGCCGCTACGCCGAGAGAATCACACAACAGGATATAAGGCCTCTGCATACATTCACTAGGCTCGCCACCCCTAGCCACGACCTCACCATGCCCGAGAGACTCACAGGTCACAAAGAAGGCCAATCCATATGAACCACCAACCGTTCTGCAACAAGGTCTACAAGAGGTAACATCTCAGAGAAAAAGAGAGTGTCAACGTTGAGAGAAAGTAGGGAGGCACAGAGAGTCGTGAAACCGAGAGAGAGTGGCAAGGCTAGGAGAATGTAGAGAGAACAGATAGGAGAGCTACTAAATTACAGGAAGAACGGGCAGAGAGAACCGCGCAGAGAATGTAGAGACAACAAACAAGAGACCGCGGGGAGAGGAGAAAGCGAGGCGGGGAGGATGAAGAGCTCCTAAACCCTAAACTCCAATATAACCCTAACCTCGACACATCATTCACTTAAAATACCAGCTAAGCTTTGCAACCTAAACCTAACTAGTTCAGCTAACCCTTTTACCTCCACTAACCAGGTCAAACTGACCAAATATTCACAAACTACCCCTTTTCCCAACCCACCCCCAAAAATTCCCACCCTTCCCTAAGACCCTTTGCAAGGCCAAAAATGACAATGCTATTATGGCTCTTCTTTGAAAAGGAGAATATGACTCCCCAATCGTTGAAAACCGCCTATTGATTAATTAGTTGTTGTGCGAGGGGGAGCTTGATATTCAAATAGGAGCGATTAACCCAAGGCTGCAAAGCTATCAATTAATCAGGTGGGCAACTGAGGGAGAGGAGAGGGAGCAGATGGAGGAGTGGGGGGAAGGAGCGAAGGGGGGAGGGGGGGAGCTAAGGGAGGGGAGAGGGAGCGAGAGAGAAGTGAGAGGTAGAGGAGAAGGAAGGGGGAGGAGTGGAAGGAAGGGAGCTAAAGGGAGTGAGAGGCAAAGGAGGAGGGAGCGTGAGAGAGGCGAGGAAGGGGACTAAGGGAGAGGAGAGGGAGGAGAACCAGGGGGAGAGAGGCAGCGAGGTGGAGGTTAATTAATCAAATTAGCTTAGGTTAATTAGCGTAGGAGGGAGGGCGAGTGAAGTAATTAATTGAAATAAGAGGGAGAGTTGAGTAGGTCCCCACGATGAGTTTTATTCGGGACATTAGTATTAGTCGAGCGTCAATATGGGCCACAGGGGAAAATTAACCTAACCCTTTTGCGAAGCAGGGATTAAGAAATCAAGAAGGTTTAATTCCAGAAGGTTTGTCACACCGCCTTGAGAAAATATATGAGGGGGAGGGAGGGGAGAGGGTAAGGGGGAGAGAGAGAAGAGAGACGAGCTCCCTTGATCATCTATGGCGAGCTGCAGCTCCGCACTCCTGCTCTCCCCTTTGACTACTCACTCCTCGTTGTGCAGACCAATCGATCCCTCACAAAGCATTATGCATGCACCATAGCACAACATCCGCCTTGCCCCCAGGAGCCTCTGTTCGCCTTCCTCTCCCACCCATACCTCCCAAAATTTTCTTCAGAAAATTAGGAATGCTCTTTGAGATGACAATTCTCTATAGTTCATTAGTGTTAGATTTTTTAAATTCGAGGAGCCAGTTGAGTAGAGGTGTAGCTCATTACAAATATGGTTGGTAGAAGTTTTTAAAAAGAACCCAAAAAGAGTTTAATAGGGAGAGTGATATTCTATACAAATATGGTTGGTAGAAGTTTCTAAAAAGAACCCAAAAAGAGTTTAATAGGGAGAGGTGCCCTAATCATCAGCATCGAGAATCCATGGGAGCAGGGAGGAATAGCTTATGGCCTTAAGGAAAGACATCCAAAATACATGAGAAATACGCTTTCTATTATCAACATAAGTTTGAGAATTCGCCTTGCTTTTATGTTCCTCGGCTCGTCTCTCTCTCAAGTCTCTTACTTTTTTCATGTCTTCCTTTAGGTACGTTCTTAGATCTCGTAACACAAGGTACTTTTCACTTTCTTTTAACGGACGGCGAGCTACAAGCCCCCCCCCCCTTCCTATATGTGGAGATTCTGTATTGTTACATTTTTATACGAGGTGAGATATCTAATTTCTATGTTGGTTCAATTAAGAATTTAGCTTAGTGTTTCAAAGTTTGGCTCTCTTGGCATCTTATGCATGCAATTGGTACTAAGCAATGCATCTTACTGATGTTTTTCATTATTTGGGATGCCCTGTAAGGAAGAGACATCAATTCTTGATTAGATGATAGGCAAATTGCATGAATTTTTTCCCAATTTGCATGTCATACTATTTATGTTTGCATCATATTTTTTGGAAGCTTAAGAAGGTAAAGTAAGATGCTACCATTCCACATCACAAGCTATTCATATCAGACTCAATTAGCAATCTGGCAATGTGTTTCAAGGTTTGGCTATCTTGACATCAATGGGAACCTTTGGAGAGATACACTTGGAATCAAGTCGATGTCATGGCAAGTTTTTCCATCAATTGGGATGGTCTGCATGAATAGACATAGATCTTAGCATGATGTTGATTGGATGCTAGAAGAATGGGGTTTGAGTTCCAAAATTGTAATGCCAAATTCAAATAACATGCTGGGACTACATAATGGAATAGTTCTAGATCTCATTCACCTCCATTTGTCTAAGGCACCTTGCAGTTGTTCACTTTGTGGCATCAAATTTCGATCATTGGGGATGTTATAATAGAGAAATCACCCAAACTTTAGTCTAAACGTGCAACAATCTAGAAATATCTTCAACGACGTCTTTAACTTAGGAGATGAGTTTCACACATGTCACAAATGATCTGGCTATTAGGGACTAGTTTCTCCCCAAGCTTTAGCTCCAACAAACTAGATAAAAAATATCAATCTAGTGATGATTATAATATATAGAATACATTGTGATATTATACATAGAAACGACTCATATTAAGTACTCTACAACATGAAAGGCCTTTGTTTATCCACATGTATGAAACCACTTAACAATCTAGTAATAGATTGTCTCATACCATATGCAAGTGTGCACTCTTGCACCGTATTCATGCCATTTGATGTGTAGAAGCAAACAACGAGCATGCATATGATAAATGGAAGCTTGCAAATTGAAAGTATATTTTCTTCCATCATATTCAAGGATAGAACCTTTGTCTCTAATGCCCTATACATAGAAACATCTGAATGGGAGTTTGTCACTATCGAGTGGCAACAATCAAGCTAAAACTATTCTTCATCCTTCTATTTTGTAACTAATACTAGGGCCTCTCTCATATTGCTTTACAATTGGGATTATTTTTGCTTATTCATTCCTTTGACAAGATCTACCACATTGAGATTAAGAAAAAACAAACTAAGTCGGTCTATCTATCTCGAGCAAATAAGGTGCAAGTCAGATTTTGTGCATCCAATAGATAGGGATACTATTAGATTCTCATCCATCAAATTCTAGGATGGGATTTTCCTCTCCGATCCAACCCTCATAAAAAAATGTCTCAAGTGGAGTCTCTTGCTACCAATTACCAATAATATGGATTAAATGTATTCTTCACTCTTTCTATTGTCAGTAATAGATACTATGGTTGTCTTCCTCTTGAGCGTCCTCTCCTATATGTGGTCTCTTTCTTGCTCTTCTATCATGTGGTGGCCTCATCTCCTTTTGACATCTCTACTAGATTGTGCAAAGGTAGGCCCTAGTTGGTATGTGTATTTATGGTCACTAGTTGCATCACACATGAAGTACATTATTTGGGAGAGGTATTTTCATGTGTGCGTGGAGGGGGTGCATGTGCGTATGTGCATACGTTCACCTGCGTGCATGCGCATGCCTCTATGTGTGTGTGTGCACGCGCGCTCTCGCATGCATGCTGCATGTGTGCTAGCAAGGTGGGAAACTAATAAAGATACAATTAAAACTAGCATTCAACCAAGAGATCTAGCAATATCGCCATGGATGTTTTTATCGAAGCTATGCTTATATATTAATATAAGATCTTGGCGAAAGTTTATCGAGCTTGTTCTTTTAGTTTCATAATATTGATAGGATTTAGTACACTTTTATATATTCTCTTTTGAATTTCGAAGTAAACAATGTAAATGCTGGCAAAACTTTACATTTTTTGGCATTAAAGATTCAAATCTTGGCGAATCTTTCAAATGTTTATTTTTATTAGGGTATGCAAACTTTCAACACCAATATAAAAGTTTAGCTTCTTAATGAAATTAACTTGAAAAAATCATCCATGAATATCGCATCCTTGAAAACAAACTTTTGGTTAAAGATACCAAGCTAGAATGAGTTGCCAAGCTCATAAAGGAAAAAGAAGAGCATTAAGCTTGAGCACTCCATATGTTATAATGAATTGCATTATGGAAAAAGAAAGAACAATAAGTTATAATTAGTTTTAACCAGAAAAAATGATGCATACTTTCTTCCTACAAATATGAAATGCTTGTTAAATTATTTATTCAGTTTGCTTGAGAGTAGGGAAAGAAGAAGGGAGTAAAGCCGTGGAATTAAATCAAGTTTATAGTTTAATGTAAAGGTAAAGAAAAAAAGAATTAAAATAATTGAATAATTAAAAGGAATAAAAGAAGAAGATGTTGTCTCCTGACCTGCGTACACATGCTTATCACCAGCAAGAAAGAGTGTTACCAGTCGAAATCCAGTCCCAACACTAAGAATGTCCAACCCATAAAACAATATTCAAGTAGTCGAGAGTTGACAAGGAACAAAGGGGAGAAGAAATGGAGGTAAGGAGGACGGGTAGGATATTAGCTCGAGGGAAAGAAGTTGAGAACATTTTGGCCTTACAATGAAGGCCGATGGAGCAAGGTCCTTACCATTAGAGTACATGGGGGGTTACCAAGGGAGGAGAGAGAACTCATGTACCTTGGCTCCTTAATGGTAATTTGGTAGTATTTGTTGACTTATCATGCCACATAATACTTGGGGGAGGACAAGCCACAAAAGGTAGAGTTAGTGGTAATCACATATATAAAGAAATGTGGTAAACATAAAAGGCTAACAATAGTACCATAGATTCTTGAGGAATTTAATCGATACCAAGTATGATAGTGGCAACTAATAAATCTCATCGATAACAACAGTCCATACTTAGGGGAGGGAGATAACCCTAGATACTAGATGTATCTTATAGTGAGTGGAATTCTTTCTATAAGTTACCAGCATAGGAGATCATGCCTAAAACACCCACTCATGGATATAGGATTTGATTAAGCATGGGACAAAGAAATCATTAAATCCATACACTCATTATTATAGCCAATCATGCATGCAAAACTTAGTAAAGAAAATAAGTGTGTGTGTGTGTGTGTGTGTGTGTGTGTGTGTGTGTGTGTGTGTGTGTGGAAGACTCCAAAGTTTGTGTGTGGAAGACTCTAGACTACCCCTTTTCATAGTGAAATGAAAACAAAGTAAAGTTTGACACTGCATTAGAAAGAGAAAAATACTATATTTACAAGAACATTTTCAACAAAGAGGTGAATCCTAAATTTGGAGCTTTTGTAGAAGGAAATTTCTAAGTAAAAATCAATGAAAAAATGTTTTATGAGTTAGAAAAGTGAGTGAATGGAAGTCATGTCATGAGTATGAAGGGGGTTTAATAGAAAACAATAAACATGAGCATTTTTTTTAGAAGCACAAAAAGAAAAGAATTTAATTTTAAACATAAGAATGTAGAGGAGAGTGTAAGAGTTTTAGCAAAATACAACTAAAAAGAGTTTCAGAGGAAATTTTAGATTTTAAATGAATAAATTGTTTATAACACAAGGTAAATAGTTCATTAAGAAATTAATGAGGAAATTAAATAAGTGTGAAGAGATAAACTAAAAGGACATTTACTTTTCCCTGATTTTAAAAAAGGATTTTTTTGAAGGGTCATAACATATAAAGTAATTTAACATGGGCTAAAATAAGCAATAAAAGGGGGGGGGGCACGGATTAGATTAATGAGGAGGGGAAATTAATAAAAGGAAAAAGGGAGGGGTTAGATAAACAAAGAAAGAAAAAGGGGTGATATAAATGATAGGAAGGGAAAGGAACATGAGGGCGTTAACCGTACTAAAGGGAAAACCATATGAGAAGGTATGTACTCCGTGGTGGGGAGCCACAAGTACTGGTGAAATGAGTAGCCAGGATCGACCTTACACATCAGGATCGAAGACCACAGACATCGCAGTACAGATTGCCAGCAAAGCCGCACAGCGAGGTAGCTTTGGAATGCACCGTGGGGGGAGGATGAAGGCATAGAGGGCAGAGAAGTACATGGTACTTGGAACAAGAAGACAAAATTTTAAGGAGGAGGGGAAAATAGGAATAAATTGGTGGGAAAAGGGGGGACTGAGTGAGAAATCTGGAAAACATTAGGGGAAGTAGGAGGAGAGAAAAGGGGACACTTAGAAAAAAGAATAGGAGATAGAGTGAGAGAGAGAGAGAGAGAAGGGAACAAAAGGGGAAAATGAGGAAAAAATTAGGTGTAGTGGGGAAAAGTTAGGAAAATTAAAAACAAAAATTGAAAATTTTGGCAGATAAAGAAAAGTAAGAGAAAATAAAATAAACAACTAGGAAATTAAGACAACAAAAGGGGGAAAGTAGGAAAAGTAGGAAAAGGGGAAATTAAAAAGTAATAAATAGAGTAAGACAATAAAGGGGAAATAAAGGGAAAAGGGAACATTTAAGAAGGGAAATGCAAGGGAAATGAATGGAGAGTGGGTGAAAAGAGGGAAAAACTAGGGAGAGAAATTGAAAGAGGGGTTTGGAAGGGGGGGGTGTTGGGGGAAGATCTAATGAGCAAGCGACCAAACCAATGGAGGAAGTGTCTGTGTGTGTGTGTGTGTGTGTGTGTGTGTGTGTGTGTGTGTGTGTGTGTGTACCCACCTTTGCTCTAATAGGATACAACACACTAGGTGAGACAGTAGGTCATCACCTAGTGTGATGACCTACTGTCTACCAGAAAAGAATAACAAGTATTGAGAAGTGCAATTTAAAGTAACAGAAAAGGAATGGAAGAGAAGTACTTGAGTGAGGTAGGTAAACAGTATGGAAGCAAAATGGTTTAACAGATTTGTGGGTACATTCTGGTTATAGTAATATTAGGCAAGAAAAGGAAGTGGATAGTTTTGACAATAATCTAGTTTAGAAGAGTTTTATAAGGGAAAATTTTTTAATTAACAAGGTAAGTGTAATAAACTAGCGTTGCTCAAAAGAGACATGAAAGGAATCAAAAGGCCAAAAACCATACTTAAATGTATTGTTTGGGAGGTGGGAGCTAAAATTAGGGTAGGGCTATAGAGAATTTTGGATTCATAGTGTGACATCTGATGAATAATTCTACAAGGACAAGAGAGGGATTACAAAGATGTTTATTAGAAAAAATAAAACAAATAAAGAACAAGTTAAAGAATGGAGTGAAGAAGCCAAAATGGCCTTAATGACTTAAGTGTACTATGTGCAACCGTCCAGAGTTGCACGGAAAACTACCTATGTGTGGAAGATTTTACAACACCCCTTTGCATAGTGAAAAGGCAAAAGAGCAAAGCTAGACAATGAAAAATGACTAATTGCATTAACGGAAGTTGAGCTGGATAAGGCATGGCAAGCATCACTTTTATTGAAGAGGGGAGTCTGCCTACCTACCACCATCCAACAAGAAAACGTGGTAAGAACCCACTTAAACCTTAGTTGGGAAGACAGGTGTCATAAACACCGCTCTGTTCTTATCGTGGTCACAATAAAAATGAACGATTAACCACAAACCTATCAAGCTTGAATTTTCTTATGAGCTTCCAATTGATTGAAGAAAGAGTGAGTGATTTTTTTGAGCTTTAGAGTTTGAAGAGAGTAAGTTTGGAGCTTTTGTAGAAGGAAATTTCTAAGTAAAAATCAATGAAAAAATGTTTTGAGTTAGAAAAGTGAGTGAATGGAAGTCATGTCATGAGTATGAAGGGGGTTTAATAGAAAACAATAAACAGGAGCATTTCTTTTAGCAGCACAAAAAGAAAAGAATTTAATTTTAAACATAAGAATGTAGAGAAGAGTGTAAGAGTTTTAGCAAAATACGACTAACAAGAGTTTGAGAGGAAAATTTAGATTTTAAATGAATAAATTGTTTATAATACAAGGTAAATGTATGGTAGATTAAGAAATTAATGAGGAAATTAGATAAGTGTGGAGAGATAAACTAAAAGGACATTTACTTTTCCCTAATTTTAAAAAAGGGTTTTTTTGAAGGGTCATAACATATAGAATAATTTAGCATGGGATAAAATAAGCAATAAAAGGGACAATAAGGTTTTGAGAGGAGAGAAATTTAAAAAAGGGGGGGGGGGGTGCATGGATTAGATTAGTGAGGAGGGGAAATTAATAAAAGGAAAAAGGGAGGGGTTAGATAAACAAAGAAAGAAAAAGGGGTGATATAAATGATAAGAAGGGAAAGGAACCTGAGGGAGTTAACCATACTGAAGGGAAAACCATACGAGAAGGTCTGTACTCCATGGTGGGGAGCCACAAGTACTGGTGAAAAGAGTAGCCAGGATGGAGACCTTACACGACAGGATCGAGGACCACAGACATCACAGTACAGACTACCTGTAGAGCCGCATAGCAAGGTAGCTTTGGAATGCACAGCAAGGGGAGGATAAAGGCATAGAGGGCAGAGAAGTGCATTGTACTTGGAATAAGAAGACAAGGTGTTGGCATGTGGAATCGCACGACGGGCGGGGTGGATAGATGTAGCAGAGAGCAGTGGGAAAGACTAGGTTGGAGTAGGAAAGGAGGGTATTTTATTACTACGGTTGGTGAAAGTCGGTCAAGTCAAGAGATGGAATGGTGAAAAAAAGGAGGCAGCAAAGGAGTCGAGATGGCAGGACAGTGAGGCAGTTGATACAATCCAAGGGGGGGGCGTTAGTTAGTAATAAGGTTTAGTTTATGAGTCATTAAGAGTGTTTAATATCTAGCTAATAATGTAGTTTTAAGGAAGGAATTAAAGACAAGGAGTTGAATGGTAGGTTTAGGTTAGGGAGTGTAGTTTGGTTAGGGAGTGTTTAAAAAGGGAACCATTAAGAGAAGAAATAGGGATAATAAGAAGAAAATTTAGGAAACAATAGGGGGTGAAGAAAATTTTAAGGAGGAGGGGAAAATAGGAATAAACTAGTGGGAAAAGGGGGGACTGAACGGGAAATCTAGAAAACATTAGGGGAAAGTAGGAGAAGTTTAGGAGAGAAAAGGGGACACTTAGAAAAAAGAATAGGAGATAGAGTAAGAGAGAGAGAGAGAGAGAGAGAGAGAGAGAGAGAGAGAGAGAGAGAGAGAGAAGGGAACAAAAGGGGGAAATGAGGAAAAAATTAGGTGTAGTAGGGAAAAGTTAGGAAAATAAGAAACAAAAATTGACTTTTCCCTAATTTTAAAAAAGGGTTTTTTTGAAGGGTCATAACATATAGAATAATTTAGCATGGGACAAAATAAGCAATAAAAGGAAAATAAGGTTTTGAGAGGAGAGAAATAAAAAAAAAGGGGGGAAGGGGGGAGGGGGGGCACGGATTAGATTAGCGAGAGGAGGGGAAATTAATAAAAGGAAAAAGGGAGGGGTAGATAAACAAAGAAAGAAATAGGGGTGATATAAATGATAAGAAGGGAAAGGAACCTAAGGGAGTTAACCATACTGAAGGGAAAACCATATGAGAAGGTATGTACTCCGTGGTGGAGAGCCACAAGTACTAGTGAAAAGACTAGCTAGGATCGACCTTACACGGTAGGATGACCACACACATGGCAGTACAAACTGCCAGCAGAGCCGCACAGCGAGGTAGCTTTGGAATGTGCAGCGGGGGGAGGATAAAGACATAGAGGGTAGAGAAGTACATGGTACTTGGAACAAGAAGACAAGGCATTGGCATGTGGAATCGCACGACGGGCGGGGTGGATAGATGTAGCAAAGAGCAGTGGGAAAGACTAGGTTGGAGTAGGCAAGGAGGGTATTTTATTATAACGATTGGTGGACGTCGGTCGGGTCGAGAGATGGAATAGTGAAAAAAAGGAGGCGGTGAAGGAGTCAAGACAGTGGGAAAGTGAGGTAGTCGAGGCTCAATACAGTCCAGGGGGCGTTAGTTAGTAATAAGGTTTAGTTTATGAGTCGTTAAGAGTGTTTGAGATCTAGTTAATAATGTACTTTTAAGGAAGGAATTAAATGGTTTGGTATAGGGTTAGGTTAGGGAGTGTAGTTTGGTTAGAGAGTGTTCAAAAAGGAAACCATTAAGAGAAGAAATAAGGATAACAGGGAGAAAATTTAGGAAACAATAGGGGGTGAAGAAAATTTTAAGGATGGGAAAATTGGAATAAACTGGTGGGAAAAGTGGGGACTGATCAAGAAATCTAGAAATTATCAGGGCAAGTAGGAGAAGTTTAGGAGAGAAAAGGGGACACTTAGAAAAAATAATAGGAGATAGAGTAAGAGAGAGAGAGAGAGAGATAGAGAGAGAGACTGAGAGAGAGAGACAGACAGACAGAAAAGGGAACAAAAGGGGAAAATGAGGAAAAAATTAGGCGTAGTGGAGAAAAGTTAGGGAAATAAGAAACAAAAATTGAAAATTTTGGTAGATAAACAAAAATAAAATAAACAGCTAGGAAGATAAGACAACAAAAGGGGGAAAGTAGGAAAAGTAGGAAAAGGGGAAATTAAAAATTAATAGATAGAGTAAGACAATAAAGGGGAAATAAAGGGAAAAGGGAACATTTAAGAAGGGAAATGCGAGGGAAATGAATGGAGAGTGGGTGAAAAGAGGGAAAAACTAGGGAGAGAAATTGAAAGAGGGGTTTGGAAGGGGGGGTTGTCAGGGGGAGATCTAATGATCAAGTGGCCAAACCAATGGAGGAAGGGATAGTAAGTTTGTGTGTGTGTGTGTGTGTGTGTGTGTGTGTGTGTGTGTGTGTGTACCACCCACCTTTGCTCCAGTAGGATACAACTTACTATAGGTGAGACAATAGGTCATCACCTAGTGTGATGACCTATTGTCTACTCGAAGAGAATAAGAAGTATTGAGAAGTGCAATTTAAAGTAATGGAAAAGGAATGGAAGAGAAGTACTTGAGTGAGGTAGGTAAATAGTATGGAAGCAAAATGGTTTAACAGATATGTGGGTACGTTGTGGTTATAGGAATATTAGGCAAGAAAAGGAAGTGGATAGTTTTAACATTAATCTAGTTTAGAAGAGTTTCATAAGGGAAAAAAAAATTAATTAACAAGGTAAGAGTAATTTTCCAGTGTTTCTCAAAAGAGACATTAAAGGAGTCAAAAGGCCAAAAAGCCATAATGACTTAAATGTATTGTTTAGGAGATGGGAGCCAAAATCAGGGTAGGGCTATAGAGAATTTTGGATTCGAAGTGTGACATCTGATGAATAATTCGGCAAGGACAAGAGAGGGATTAGAAAGATGTTTATTAGAAAAAATAAAACAAACAAAGAACAAGTTAAAGAAGGGAGTGAAGAAGCCAAAACGGCCCTAATGACTTAAGTGTACTATGTGCAACCGTCCAGAGTTGTAGGGAAAATGACCTATGTGTGGAAGATTATACAACAACCCTTTGCATAGTGAAAAGATAAGAGAGCAAAGCTAGACAATGAAAAAGGGCTAATTTCCTTAATGGAGAAGCTTATACAAGTCGGTGAATCCCTGTTTATAAAGGAAACTAGCAGCGGGCCCTTTTGTAGAAATGACTTTGTGGAAACTATATAGAAGTTGAGCTTGGATAAGTCCTAGCAAGCATCACTTTTATTGAAGAGGGGAGTTTGCCTACCTGACACCATCCAACAAGAAAACGTGGTG